>NW_022630995.1:102408690-102741383 GCF_010015895.1 Lontra canadensis | reverse complement strand
GGGAATAAATGCCCTAACAATAGAAGCCAGATACCTTGAGGTCTGCGATTATGCCCTATAAAACCAGCCTGTGAGATCGGGACGGCATCTCTCTCTTACAAGGTAGCCCTGACCAGTCAGTCTGGTTTCTGATGCCTGGCATGGAAATAAAGCTTTGCTTAAACTTTGCTTTGTATCAGTCTCGCTCCTTTGATCATGGACCCTATCTTATATATATATATATATATATATATATATATATATATATATATACACACACACACACACACATATATATATATATATATACACATATATATATATGCATATATATATATATACACATACATATATGTATATATATATACACATACATATATATATATACACATACATATAAAATGTATGCCTATACTATACATTTTAAAGGGAAAAATATGAGAAGATAGGTACTTCTTAAAATACAAAAATTTTAAAAGGATATATGGTTTATGATTATAATATGAATAACAATATTATTATGCCAAATTTGGGGGGAAAGATACATGAAAATAAGTGGAAAAGTGTCATGAAGGCAGAGAAATGAGGGAGAGACACAAAGATAGGAAAATCACACTGAATTATATACTAGCTTGTACATTTACATAATGTATTAGTATTGAAGTCTAAGTCATATAGATAATACCTTTTTTTTATTGCGGGAAAGTGAAGTACACAAAGATAAAATAATTGGTTATGGGGAAAGAGTCAGACACAAAACTTCTAGTTTATTCACAAAGCCAGCATTTCAGCAGATTCTCAATTAATCTGAACGTCTGCCACTGCTGACATTGCATAGCAAGCTCTCTTTTAGAAAAATGTGCACATGTTGTGTTACTTTATTTGCTACAGCTGGGTAGCTAAAGGAAGACAATTGCTAGGAAAAAAAAATGAGATTAATAGCATAAAATGGGATGTAAATATTAAAACACAGAGAAGGAAATGTGCTATCATACTATTGATTCACCTTGTTTTAATGGATACTTTCCAAGACTAAGAGGCTTTTAGGCTAAATTTAAAAAAATTGGAAGTAACAATTTTTCCCCTCATGGTTGGGCTGTTGTTACTTTGGTTAAATGTAGTCACAGGAAATATCCCATTTATATTTTTTGTTAAATTAATGCATAGAAAAAAACAACTCTACGCCACTTGGAAATGGATTTTATCTTTAATGTAATTTATCTGAACTGTAAGCCTTGATAAAATCTATAACCATTTTAAATAAAAACCATTGATTTATTAAAAGGACTAAAGTGAGAATCAGATATAAATGTCTGGACATGATTCTGCATTCAGTTTTATGTTCTCCATATAGAAAAAGCTAGAAAATAGCTCAAGAAGAGGGAAATATCAACAGGAATTAAGTGTCTCCTTTGTAAAAGGCATGATGCTGAGTGTTAGAACCACTGAATTTTAATACAAAAAGTCCTTTTTCAAACCTCCACAGTCTTAAGCAAATAAGGATTCTGAAAGTTAAAGAGATGTGTCTAAAATCACACTGATAGGGCAGTAACTAGATATCATTGATGCGGCAGCTGGGTGGCTCAGTTGGTTAAACACCTGACTCTTGGTTTCAGCTCAGGTCATGATCTCAGGGTCATAAGAACGAGCCCCAGGTAAGGCTCTGGATTTAGCATGGTGTTTGCTTGAGATTCTCTCTCTCCCTCTGCCCCTCCCCCTGCTCTCAAATAAATAAATATCTTTAAATTAAAAAAAATAAAAAAGAATAGAGATCATTGACATCTAAGACCCCACTCTTTTTTGTGAACCATGGGATCAAGACCATACAGCATGCATGTACATGGCCCTCTGTTCTAGGCCTTCCTAGTTCTTAATTCAGTCATCTAATATTTTTTTTTTTTTTTAAGATTTTATTTATTGACAGAGAGAGAGATCACAAGTAAGCAGAGAGGCAAGCAGAGAGAGAGGGGGAAGCAGGCTCTCCGCTGAGTGGGGCTTGGTCCCAGGACTCTGAGACCATGACCTGAGCCCAAGGTAGAGGCTTAACCCACTAAGCCACCCAGGTGCCCCTTATCTAATATTCTGTCTCTATCTGTAGGCTTATTTATCATGGCCACATAGTTATTGATCAATTTTGAATGAGCTAGTACTTAGGATAGAGCTCTCTGGCGTGCCCCTCCAAGCCTCTTTTTAGATTGACACCATTCTCTTCATCAGCACACATGGAGCATCCTAATTAAATCAATACTAGTATGATTTGCAACAAGGCCATTTTTATTTATTTGATTTATAAGAATATCACAAGATAACATTTTTTTTTTTCTGGTATCAGATAAACTTTGTCAGTGGTCTTTCTATAATAGGAACTTCTAATATATCACCTTTGATGAATGAATTAAAGTTGATCTGATATAGTTCTTATCATTGTTTTCCTTCTCTAGCCACCATTTATTTTTCTTATAGATGAATTTAATAATTATAATTATTTAATGTGTTAAACTATGCTTTATGTCCAACTCATATATCCATTAATAAATATAATTTATTTTCTTTCCATCTTGCTTATCACTGGTCTTCTAGAATTTATTTCTAAATAGTTGCTCCAAGATGCCAGCAGACTCACACATATATTTTGAGATATATTTTGTTATTGCCAAGAGTTTAATATCATTTATAGGAGAACGTCACTACTTTTTTTTCAGCCACATTGCCAAGAAAGTAGTCAATATATGAGAATACTAAGTGGGAGAGACCGATAGCAACTCCTCTCTGTTTCCAAAGTGCAGCTTTCAAATTGTAGTTGTGTAGATTTAGTTGTAGATAAGATTCTAACTCAAATAAGCATTACCATGGCTTCTGAGACAGTATCTACAGTTTTCTTCTAGATACTTAAGGAAATGGAACAACATTGACAAGACTGAAAAAATGTCAAAGAACACACTAGATTTCTTTTACCAAAACATCCTAAATATGAGATGTTAGCACCCCATACTCATTTCTTCCTTATACTGCATTTGATTTTACTCCAGAATAGCAGTAAGCAAGGGATTCATGAAATTTTAGGTTCTGATCAGATCTGTGGTTCATTTTTTAAATTGCAGATGTCTTTTAAAATCAGCTTTTTGAGTTGACCACTAGATATTAAAAATCTGACTCTTTATATGCCAACATAAAGAGATAAAGTTTCAAATTTTGTTGTATAATTGTTATGACTTCAAGTAGATGGCTTTCATGCATAGGGTAGCCAAAATCTGTGACTATATCCATCAGTAAGTAGAACAAAGTAGAACAAGATCAGTTTTTTCTTCCAGACACTAAAGTATTCTTACACTGGAATGTAAACATTAGTATAACAAGCTCAACAAACAGGAAAATGTTAGAAAAGCATTCTCTTAAAAATTTGTAAAAATATTATATTTTCAATTTGAATAAAACAGTGCACAAAATAGTAGTACACATTTCTTGAAGGAGAGCTTTGGCAAGAATATTAACAAATTACTACCCTCAAAAAATGAACTAATGAGAGCTAAGACTCTGGGCATTGTGTGATATTAACCAAAACTTTATATTTTTCTACTATTTGAAGATATTCTTATTTAAAGTGCCTGGATTCTTAATTTACCCACTTTATTACATTAAAGGTACATTACTATTTCAACATGCATATTTAAATGAACTTCTATGAAAGCCAGTGGTTATATAAAATACATTATTTTAAAATCTAGCACACTTACCATAAATTAAATACACCTGGCTGTGCTATGAGGTACACAAAATACTCTGAAGTTGTAAAATACACTCCATAAGAAAGACTTTATTAATGTGATTGTTAACATATTTTTGGAAGACTAGTTCTATATATCTGACTCAAATGTCAGACAATCTTACCTATTACCTCCTAGTGTTGAGTGAGCTGGTAGAGCCATCGAATTTTAATACTGATTTTCAGTTTCAACACTCCAATTTTAATGATGAGAAAATATTTCTAGAGGTATTAACTTACTTCTCAAGACTAATATTTAGGTTTTTTACCTGGTACTAGCTAGAACTACTGGTATTATTTTCAAACTATAAATATACTTAGACAGGTCATATGTAAAGATTGAATGGGGAAGTTAATCCTCAATTACCTGAAAGTTTCATGTTAGTTTAATATTTAGGTTGCTAAATTCATTATAGCTTTGACATAGTAATTTATTTTACTGGCTGTTCTTCAGAGAAGTTGATGTCTAATGTTTGAAATTGGGCACAATTCCTGCAGTTTGTGGGAGAAAGAAAAATGGAAGTAATGTTTCTCAGTGGTGGCAGAGATCTCAGTGAGTTGCCTAAATTTTATAAGCTTTCATTTATTCTTGTTAATGTGTGTTTGGGGCATTATTACTCTTTTATAACTAAGAGGCTGGCTCAGAGTTGTTATGGAGTCATTCTTCCCCACAGTCATCATGAATTTGTACTACGTAACTGATACCCTCTTATTTAATCTCTGAAGTCCAATCTATATCACCAAAGATGTATTTCCCTAGAAGATAGCATATTATTAAAGTGCTTATCCAGGGTGGGATTTACATCTTTGACCTAATTTGTCATATTAAAATATAAAAAAAAATATTATTACTAGATAAATAACTGTATTCCAGACCATAGTATTCTAATTTTAGGTACAAATAAATTAAGAAAAAGCCAGCTCTATTTTTTAAATTTTTAGAAATGAGTGTTATTTCTGCAATAAGCTTGATCATTCTAATACATGCCTATGAAGGGAATCCAAGGGTAAGGTGATTTATTATGAGAGGTCCATGGCATGGATGTCATTTTGGATTATTTTAGCCCAGAACACAGTATGACAGAAATATGGACTGGAACTTTTAAATGTCTTACTTTTTTGAAATGTTCTAGAAGGGTTCCTCTCAGTTTGAATTGGCATTTATGCTTTGAAATCATAGAGTAATGAAACAAAAAGTAAATATTTATGCCTTACTATCATCAGTTATAGGAGGGCAAAGACAAAAATACTGCCTTTTGCTTTTCTTCCCCCTGGGACTCAAATCAAAATTAAAAAAGAACACTCACATGAGCTTTTCATTTCTTGATAGACATTATTACATGAATATGAGAAAAAGAGAACTATCGTCAACAATTACTGGGCTTATTTTAATTTGCTTAGGAGTGAACAAGAAAAAATATTTTAAAAAATATGCCTAAACCAAAAGAAAGAAATAAAAGATGGGAAGCTAAGTGGTCAGTACAGAGATAAATGTTACTCTGAAATACCTATCAGTTATTTAATGTGATGACACCTAAAACACAGCTATAAAAAATATTACCCCCCAAGTCTACTGCAATATGAGCAAGATGTTGGAAAATGAGAGCTGACACTACAAAATGGAAAGAGAAACTGTTCATTTAAGATGTGTGTTATTTATGTTCTCCTAGTTTTAGGGACTTTTTTTTGTGTGTGTGTGTGTGTGCTAAAGGCATAGTTTCACTTCATTTTTAAGGTAAGTTTCTTTGAAAGAGAAACCCATAATTATCCATATTATAGGCTGAAATGACTAAATTAATGTGAAAAGTTCATGCACTTTTTGTTTTCAAATACTAAAGACCATGATAAAATGTGAACTGGACATAAATCTTGTTTTCCTTTATTTATCGGTAACAGAGGAAAAAACTAAAATGAAATCTATTTGCTACATTAGATTTTAAAACATGATTGATCTTTATTAAATGAGGGTTTTTAGGTAAGTGGTTTTTAAATTGTTGAGTGTTTTTTAAGGAAGTGTCCATGTAGTAAGTAGAGTTCTACATAAATAAATGAATCACAAATGGAATAAATAATAATTGGCATAATCAGTATGACTCTTTCCTTTTTGGGAAAATCTCTCTGATTTGTATGAGGAACACATCAACCAGAGAAAGGAATATGGAATAGACAACTCTAGGATTCTTTTCAACTCCGCACATTTTTAAAAAATCTCACTTGAGTCACATGATAGAAAAAAAAATCTTCATAAAAAAATCCTAGTAAAATGTCAATATAATAATTTTTAGAGGCTTTTTGTTTCATGTGAGTTGTTCAAAAATAAGCTTTTTCTTGCCACCCAGTAAGTCATAGAAGAGCTATATTGCAGCTCTCATCTCTTAATCAGACATACATGATGGCTTGGTAGAAATTAGATGGGGCTAGGGGAGGAGGGGAGGCATGTTTAGGAGGAGAGGGATAGGTAGATGGATATTGGGAAATTATAGCACATACTAGGAGAGATTCCTGGGATAAAAGAAGCTTCTGGAAGATTAGAGTACATCAGGGGTATTCTGTTCAATAAAGGACAAAGGTAGCTACAACTGCAGAAATATAGTCACTGGGACTTCAAGTGAGATTTCAAAAGTTTCAGATGAAATAATTGAGAACACTCTGCAAAAGGTCGTACAAGTCCTGCTGTAAGAAAGTGATTATCTAATCCGGACCGATATTGTACATAGACATTGCTTATAGAAGACATAAACTAAAAGAAAAAATGGGTAGATAGAAAGAAAACAGGCAAAAAATGAGAGTAAAGCATCCAATCATATTGAAATGCTATGACTAGGTTTCCCCCTCTCTGTTGGGCTCATACACAAATCCTATGTAAAATAATATTGAACAGTACCTTTCTTTTAGCCTTTAGCTGCTCATGATATTTGTCACAGGTATCTCCTGGGATCTCTCCTCCCCAGAGAGTAATTCCAACAATGGTGTATGTGACACCCATGACGAGCAATGGAAAGCAGTACACCAGTATAATGACAATAATATGGTAACTGCAAAAAATGGAAAAAAAAAAAACCCACATGTTGATACTGCATATGGAACTTTGCATTCATTACCTTTTAAATCATAATTGAAAATTCCAAAGATTATTTCCACATTTTCTCCAAGTTATCATTTCACAAATCTGTCAAGATATCATGTTATTGTCTACTACTGTCATCCAAATACTACCAGTTGATCCTTGTCAATCTCTGATTCATATGCAAAAACTCTAGCTGCATTGCAATGCTGATTTAAACTACTACCCAGGTTCTCCCTGCCTAGAGGTTCAGGATGAATGCCATTTTTCTGCTTGGTAATTGTTGAATTAATATAACTAAATTTATCATCAGAGAGAAAGAGATGAATCAACTGAGAGATATTTTCTCATATGTAAAATTGTTCTATATATCTCTGCAACACCAGTCATATTTGAAACAAATTGTTTTTTATCCAAATAAAAAAATGTAACTACTCGAAGCCACTTTGGATCCACAAGTTATATGACTGTAATTTAAAAAATCAGGTAATGACATTTACATTCATTTTTCCAATGTCATGACACATCTGATAGCATTATTAATTTGGTAAATAACATTCAGATGTGTTAATCACACCAGTGTAAATTAGCAAACTAAATTCTAGGACTTCATAGCTTTCGATTAAAATCGTAAGGATGCAGTTGGGGAAGAAGAGGAGGGCGACAGATAATATAACCGCACAACTAGAATTTGTACAAAGTTTTGTGGAGCTTCCAGAACTGCCTTTCCCTGGCCAGGATTTTATAAAAGGGCAAGCCACACCTTTGGGCTTCAGTTCTTCCCTTCTCATTCTTTTCTCAATCAATAAGAACCCTGCTTTTATTTGTGTAATGGTTTCATCTCCAGGGATCTTATCACTTCCTCCAGGAAATTCCCTAATTCAAACCCATATAAATGTCATCAAATATTTCCTAATAGAAACCTTTGAAACTTACAAAACTTACTGATCATATTATATGGTAGTATTTTAGCCGCCCCCCCTTTTTAAAAGATTTTATTTTTAAGTAATCTCTACACCCAATATGGGGCTCGAACTCACACCCCTGAGATCAAGAGTTGCTCTACCGACTGAGCCAGTCAGGCAGTCCATGTATTATAATATTTTAATATCTCTTTTTCCCAACTAATGTGTGAACCCTTAAGGGAAATGCTTATGTCTTATTTGCTTAATTGTTGCTCCCAACCTGTAGTTCCTCAAGTATTTAATAAGTTGAATTGAAAACCACAATAGAGAATTAACTTACATGAAATGTTGTTTGGGACCTTCTGGCCATTGCACATAGCAAAGAGTACGGCCTGGCATGACTTTAATTTTGGCGTAAAGACACTGAGGGAAGGCAAGTAGGAATGCTAGAATCCAAATACTTCCAATGACGATCTTGGTTGCTGTGGCAGACAGTCTGGGTTTCAAGGGATCAATAATGGCCATATACCTATATAAAAACAAACAAAACCATTTTTTTGTCTCTCTTGCTACAGAGTTAAAATGGAGTTTCAAAGGAATTATTTCTCTGGTAAGCAAGTTAAGGAGGATTTTGCTTATGTAGAGGTAACATAGAATAATAATCATGGCATAGTTTTGAGAATCAGGCAGATTAAGTTTCAAATCCTAGTCTGTCACTTATTTAACTATTTTGAAACCCAGGTTCATTATTTTAAAAATAGAAATAAGCACACCCGCCTTACAGAGGTGAAGTCAAGATTAATAGAAATAATGTAAGTGAAAGGTATCGATTATTTGGTGCTATGCCTAACACATCAGAATTCGTAAATGTCTGCTGAATGGAAGTGGAAAAGTGCATAGTAAGTGCTTAAAAATATGAGTTCTGTACCTCAAGACCTCCCTTTTTCTTCTGCATGTTCAACTGTTTACAAGAAAATTCTGGAGAACTAATATGGTTATGACTGACAAAGATGAGGAACCTCTATAAAGGATATCATCAACAACTCCATTTAAAAATATCAACAGCCAAGTTCAGGATTCAGATAATAATGAATAAGTCAAGTTTGACCGAGGCAGGCTCTGCCTTGCTGTTACCTCTAAAATCGAATTCTTGGTTTATCATGAAAATCTTCATAGTATCTATGTAACTATGTATAACATGATAGTTGTAGGAAAATATACTTGGCTTTTAAAGTGCGAGTTTGTGGGAAATTGTAAACTCTGAATATGGTAGCAAAAGTCAAGCTATAGCCACTTGGTAAAATAGTAATTATGTCTGGGAGAATCAATTTAAAGTTTTAAATAATATGTCTGATTGCCAAATTCTGTCTAATAGAGCAGAAAATTAGTTACAAATTATACAAAAAATTAATTATATTTCTGCATTACTATCAATGAAACATTATTTATTTTACTGTTGACCATTCTGTGTTTCTCAAATATTTTTTGATTTATGCAAAATTTTCAAAGGCAACAATTTAATCAAAGAATGAATATTAAACCCAAACATTTTAATCTTAAGAATAAATATTTCAAAATAAGGATAATTTATTAATTTGCTTTATTGCTCTTTGTTTTATAACTATTAGGCAGAATTGGACCTTTACTAGATATATTGGAACTTATCTATATACTACAAATAATAAACTAAGGATTTTTCCTTTAAGTAAATTCAACTAAAGTTAGTATTATGTATGCCAGCTAATAGGTATAAGTGAATGTTAGGTATGAAAAAAAATCATAAAAACAGTACCAGAGTTTCAGAAGATTAAGTGAACCACACAAGAAAAGAAGATGCATATGTTTGAAACTGAAAATAGTTTAAAATGTACCTTTTGTGATTATTTTGGTGAATAATAGCAAGTTACTGATTGCTAACCATGGGCAGGCAATTTATAATATACATTATTTAATATCCAGAACAATCTAATCAACCAAATAATATTATCTCTATTTTACATGAAAGTGAAGCTTAAAGACATTAATTGTTCAGAATGACCCAGATAGTAAGAGCTAGAATGCTAAACCAGTTCTGCCAATCTTCAAAGTCTGTATGTTTCCAGACCGTAGCTTTGAATATGACTCATATAAGGAATTGTGGAAGAGAAAGAAAAATATACAAGATAGATGCCATCCAAAGAATCACATTTTGCCTTGGAATCTAAAAGCGTGCATATGCAATATTAAAGCATAGAAAGGTAATATTTGTAGTTGGGCATTTCTGTTTCCACTGGGGCTGATTATGATTCACCACAACATTTCTTTTCTTCTATTGACTTGTTGCTTCGTGGGTGTTTCTAGAGACAAGCACAGCACTTATCAATAAATGTTGTCGCACTGAACTGAATACTCCTCAACTCTGTCATAATCTTTTGCTTTTTTGTTTGCCCTGGAAGTGTATGAATGCAATTTGGATGTTTGGAACTGTTGATTTTTTGAGACTAAAAAGAGAATTTGAGTGACATGAGAGGGGCAGAGTCCTGTACAGTTACTACAGCACAAATAATTAAAAAAATGGTACAAGTTCTTTATTGATGGTTTTGGTGAATTACTCTCTATTATAGAAATTATTTCTTGTCAGGGAGAATATGGCTTTATATGAAATATATGAAAACAATCAATTTATATTCTCATTAACTAACACTTTAGTGAAATAGGAAAATTTAGTGAAAATTAGGAAATTCAAGTTGACATTTTTGTCATTTCTGCTTTGATCCATTATTCATTCAGCTGAACACTTACTGAATGCCTATTGTAGTATTCTAGACGTATAGTGATACAACACTGAAGAGAAATGACCTTCACAGAGCTCAGAGTCCAGTGAAGTAGATAGATACTAACCGAATAATGTAAAATAAACATAAAATTCCAAATATGACAAGTGTTACAAAGGCAAGCAATATATAGCCATGTGAATGCATTTACTTGGAAAAACATATTTAGATTGTGACTCAGTCTTCCTTAAGAAAAGTCATTCTGGGTTGAAATTTGGAAAGGTGACTAGGCAGGGTAGCAGAAGAATAAAGATTGCCAGAAGATATGTGGAAGAACAAAGAACCTGTGAAAAACTCCTGTGTTAATGGAATTTTATTGGTTGACTGTGTGTCTCTCAAAAAGATGTGTTTAAGTCCTAAACTCCTGTACCACAGAATGTGACCTTAGTTGGAAACTGAGTTTTTATAAAGGCAACTGAGTCAAAATAAGGTCATTAGGGTGGATCTTAATCCAATATGATTGATTTAAAGGAGGACTTTGGCAGCAGAGAGAAACATATGGAGAGTGCCATACAAAGATGGAGAATTGAATGATGCACCGAATTGAATGATGCATTTCTAAAGAAATCAGGAGAGAGAAACCATGAGAGACTCTTGACTGTGGGAAACAAACTGAGGGTTGCGGAAGGGTGGCGGAAGGGGAGGTGGTTGAGGAGATGGGGTAACAGGATGATGGGCATTAAGGAAGGCACGTGTGGTGATGAGCCCTAGGTCTTATATGCAACTAATGAATCACTGAACACCACATCAAAAACCAATGATGTACTATATTTTGGCTAATTGAATTTAAATTAAAAGAAAAAAAGAAAAAAGCCAAGGAGTGCCAAAGACTGTCAGCAAACCACAAAAAGCTAGGAGGAGGCAAGGAAGGATTTCCTTACAGGTTTCTGAGGGAGCATGGCCCTTGCCAGCTGCTTGATTTCAGACTTCTAGCTTCCAGAACTGTTAAGACAATAAAATTCTGTTGTTTTAAGTCACTCCATTTGTATGACTTTGTTACAACAGCCCCAGGAAACCAAAGCTATGGGTAAGGTTGCGGGAAGCATTGGGCACTTGAGAAATTAAAGACTACTGTAACAGAAAGTGAAGGGCGAAGTGGTTTGAGACGGAGTTGTTCAGCAGGTTGTAGGTCTTTTGTCCTGTGGCAAGTTGTTGAGGTGATTAGGTGATTAGAGAATAATCAGATTTTAGTATGGAGAATAGACTAAAGGAAAGAAAGGAATGGAAGCAGGGAAGTAACTAAATTGTCTATTGTTTTGGTTTGGATGAGAAGATTGCTGCTTGGAATAGGATAGGAATACCTGGGAGATTTAATTATGTTGATGATTTGAGGAAAATAAAGGAATGTTGAAACATTGTAGAGAGGGAGAGCCAGTTGGCCAAGGAAGTAGGTAGAATTACCAGGCACTGCTGACAAGACCAATTTGAAATTGGTAATTAGGAATTCATTGTGGCATCAATATTTCGTATTCGGTGACTCTCTCCAGCAATAGTAATTTACTCAAAAGTAGGCATAAAAAATAAAAGGATCCTTAGGCTCATCCACATGGATATCCTCTGAACCCTGAGAAGAAATGATCCAATCTGAGATATAATATCACATAAATGATTGTCAGGACTTTTATTTCTCCTTTAAAGAAATACGTAACTTCAATGTGATCATGTTAGCTATTCCTAGGTTCTTGTCTGAGCTTCTCACTACCATTCTTCCCTCATTAAATAGATTCTCAAATGCGTTAGTCTCCTTGGTATGATTATTTCGTATGTAATAGCTAAGTTGGATTCTTCACTCTTCCAATTAGCATATCGCCTAAACAAGTTTAAAATTACTTTTTATTATCTTTTGAGTCTGAAATTCTCAGAAGCATCCATTCTTTACCACTTACTTTTTTTCTGGCATAATTGAAGGGTCTTTTCTGGTCCTTTCATGTCTAAAACAGGATATTTTGACATAACTTTTTCGATAAGTAAGCCTTTTCCATTTTGCAATTGCTCTTGATATCTGGTATAATTCTTCCTTTTGCTAGCATTTTTATTAAGCTCTGTTTTTGGATCTTTTTGTGCTTCTGCAAATTTTAAAATTTCGATAAGAAGACAGTGTTCTCTTCAGATGGGTACTTGATTATATTAACAATGCAAAGACTATTTGCCTGAAATGACATGGATTTGACTATTTTCCAATTTGCTTCTGGCCACAGTAGACAATGTTTTAGTCTGTAAAGCCCACATATAAAATGCTGTTTAGCTATTGTCTGTGCAAAGTTAAGATTAGTTGCAACAGCTGTTCATGACCCATAAAAGTTCAACTTCTAGCCTTTGGTGCTAAGGCATTTTCTGCTTTGAAAAATCACTAAAGAGAAATATAATCTTTTCTGAAATTTCATTTTGTAGACAAATTTTATTTTGTTTTTTTTTGTGTGTGTTTTAAAGAAGCAAGAGTGAGCCAATTAATCTGTTATAAATATAGTCTTGGTGAATTTTGAAGGGAACAAGTATTTATTAAAATAAACATATACATACATTCAAATATATGTATACATATAATAGGAACTTCAAAATATTATTAATGGAGAAACAAACCAGTTCATTCAGGTTTTTAAAAATTTTTTAAAAGATTTATTTATTTATTTGTCAGAGAGAGAGAGAGAGAGTGAGCGCACAAGCAGGGAGAGTGGCAGGCAGAGGGAAACAGGCTCCCTGCTGAGCAAGGAGCCTGACAGGAGATTCAATCCCAGGATTGTGACCTGAGCCCAAGGCAGACACGTAACTGACTGAGCCACTCAGGCATCCCAAGTTTTTTGATTCTTATAAGTAAAATTTATAAACAGGCATTTGAGGGAGATGATATTTAAAAAATAATTTCTGAATAGTGAAAGTACTTGACCCTCACTATACATACTTTCAATTTAAATTTGGCCATTAGGTCTATCTATTCATTTATTAATCAAATATCAGCTATTTGTTTCAACTATTTCTTGAATGCTTTTTTTCCCCAAGATTGTATTACAATCTTTGGCCATATTGGTAAATGAAATAGATACAATTCCTCCTCTTGTGGAGTTCAGAGTCTAAAACAGAAGAAATACATTATTCAGATAGTCACAAAATATGTTAAGAAATTACTACTTAAATATTGCTTCTGGGACATTTAGTTAAATTTTTCTTGGAGTTTTATTGTAATGGCCTGGGCAAGTTCAACACCCTCCCCCATGATTTCTAAGTGAAATCCAATCTGACCTATTCGATGCCCTCTGTTTCTGTTCTTGAATCTGTATGAATACATTCATTTCACCCACTGTGGACCTGGCTGAGAAATTGTACTGATGATTTCCACAACAAATCCAATTATATAAAGCATTTCAGATTTCAAGATTTTATTGGATTTAGGAGTTTAGGGGAGGGGAGGATCTACCAGCAGTCTTCATCCTCTGATTCTAAACTTGATTTTTCTTCTCTTTGTTATACTCACTTTATATTCTATAATTTTTAAAAAAAAATACTATGTGTACCATGGGTGACCCTGTTATTTACAATGACTTTAGAAGTTTAGCCCAGTTCCCTGTACTGTCAGTAAGCTAGTCTCTCTAGTATAATCCTTTGGGAAGTCTGCAAAATAAAATTGTCTCCCTTGTGTACACCATGATGTTATGAAGACATGTACTAGTAATTATAAAGCATAAAACAGGGAATTTGACCTAGTCTGGGGTATAGGTGAAATAATGGTAGAGATATTAGCAGGCATGGCTTCCCTGAGGAAGCAACATCAGTTTGGAATGATAAATAGGTGTTAATTAGAATGAAGGTGGGACTGGAAGAGAAAGTGGAATAGGGAGTCCTGAGGTTAGAGAAAGCATGAGAGGTATTTGAGGAACTAAAAAAGCCAGCTTCTCTATAGCACAGAAGAGGGAAAAGCAGAGGTGTCAAATGAAACTGGAGATGTAGGTATTAACCATGACTTCACTGATATTTTATATCCAATATATATTTAGATTTTCTTTTTTAGCAATAAAAGCAATAATTGCTAAAACCTGTATCAGATGCTATTCTAAGACCTTTATATATAAATCATTTAATCTTTAAATTCTATTTATAGTCATTACAAAATGAGTTATAATGAAATGTTACCTCATTAGTGAGTATGACATAAAACAATTTCTCCTCAAAATTTCAGACATGAATTTAGAAGTGGTTTTCTAAATAGACAATATAAAACTTGCTGCTAAGGAATATCTTATGTTATTTATACTATCTCTGATGATAAATAATTAAAAAGTCAGAACATAATAGGTTATTTCATCCACAAAATACTGTAAAGCTCTAAATCACTTTTTAAAAGTCCAATTTACTAACATTTTGTGTCATCTCTGTATTGTCTCAGAAAAATAATGGAAACATATATCACTACTTCTATATATCACTTTGAAAGTACTGCTTTCACAAAGTCACCTTTATGTTATCAATCATATATTAGAAAGTTAATTAGTTTCTTTGTTAAGAAACTAATTCCCAGGCGCCTGGGTGGCTCAGTGGGTTAAGCCTCTGTCTTCGGCTAAGGTCATGATCTCAGAGTTCTGGGATCGAGTCCCGCATCGGGCTCTCTGCTCGGTGGGGAGACTGCTTCCTCCTCTCTCTCTCTCTCTGTGCCTACTTGTGATCTCTTTCTATCAAATAAATAAAATCTTAAAAAAAAAAAAAGAAAGAAACTAATTCCCCTTGAAAATAGTTTTGAACTCTTGGCAGATTATTTTTCTGGAAGAAATGCCTTCATTAAAATATGTCTGAAGTTTAAATCGACCTATAAATATTTTCAGTATTCAATATTTTATAGACATATAAAATATACTATACATATACATTTACTATACATATACTATACATAATTGTGTATAGTATAATTACACATGATATTCTATTTAGACTATAAGGTAATATGCTTCCTAAAATACATACAGAGCCTCTTTTCAAGGCAATAAGAAAAAATATTCAATCCAGTTTAATTTCATTTTATAAGGAAAAGAGTTTTTAGATGAAGAGGGAATTCAAAAGGTTGCTCCAAAGTGGAGGAGTTGGGATAAGAGCTAAAGGAACTCCCAGGTGGGAACAACGAACATTTCAAAGAGGACTCAGGACGCTTCCTAGCTTTAGTCAACGTATAAAACGCCATAGGGTCAAAACCGTAGACCAGTTTTAGACACTATAGGAGGTAGAGCTCAGACTACAGTTTCTGGAGAGAGATGAATCACAACTCTCTAGGGGACGATAGATTGTCTTCAGTGGTAATAGTTCTTTTTTCTTCTCTCTGTTGTTGAGGCACTCAGGAATCAGGAATAAAATGAGTCACCATTTATTGAGTGAATTAAAGGATTATAAATGTAAGGTGAATCGTTGAAATAGATAAAAGTAGTCTCCCACACAACTTTGAGATTCTAAATTTAATTAGAGAGAGGTTGTCTGAAAACTAATTATAGTTCGAGGCCCTTATCATCAGAAATATGACAGAAAGCATATTATTGGGACAACTGAGTGAAGTTACTTACTACTTTGTGTAGTTTTCAGAGTACTGCAAGTATGACTCAGATATCAAACGGTATTGAACCAAAATTCACTTTCCCTCTATTAGCTTCCCCTCATAATTATTTGGCTTCCTGTTTTATATGGCTTTTATGTGCACTGATTAAGTAAAGCTACATGTTATACTTGGCACTACAAGTTAATAGTTTTGGCAGACATTTTCCTTAACTAACAGCAACATTAAAGAGAATTATAAGAGTGGGTGGAAACATTTTCTACTCTGACAGTGTGGATGGCTTCAGGAAAAGAAAATCAATATTACTATGCATATATGAAAATATATTTGTGTTTTAATAATGGGTTTTTCCCTTTTGGAAAATGAATACTTTTTTGAAATGTGCTCATTGTATTAGTCATATGTACATATGAGTTACTCTGAACTCCTTTATTTTTTTCATTTCGTTTGCACAACCATAAACCTTATCAGTTCACCCTGTGACACCACCAAATCTATTCTGCCCTCCCCTCCAGCTCTCAATTCCTGAACTATTAGAACATCACCATAATGGGTTTCCCTGATGCTACTCTTTCTTAGCTTTCTTCACAATGTCTTTGAAGTTATCTTTGTAAATTATTTCACTGTCTCTTCACTTTTGACAAGATTAACTGCAATTCTGCACACCCTTTACTACAGTGGCACTAAATATCTTCCCTTTTGCTCAAACTTACTACATTGTATCAGTCAGAGCTCCAGGAGAAACAGATGGCACACTGACATGGGAAAACTGATGTGAGTTTAATAAAGAGGCCATTTATACAATTAAATAAGTAAGTCATTTACAAACCCCGTTTTACAAAGGTGTTAAAGGAAATCAACTTGAAATGAACATTCTTAGGACTAGCAATAGCAAGGAGTGGGAGGAGTGGGTGTTCCCCCTTGCCAGATCTGAAGGATGAAAGGATGCTTTAATCTGAAGTGAGGAGATGAACTCTTGGGGGAGGAGCCCTTGGCAAGAGCTATGGGTACTGTTGGAGGCTTAGCAAATTTGCAGCAATCCTGAATGGAAAGAATGATAGATACCACCCAAATTTGCTCTCCTCTCTTCCTCCTATCTCCTCCAAGTGTCTACCATTAGGCAAATCCAGGAAGAGGCCAGCGAGCAAGCGACCCTGTAGATGCATTTAGTCCACAGAAATAGCCTGGTGGGAAAGCGGCAGAAAAAAAGGAGTAGAATAAGTAGAGAGTAGATCTGAACTGAGAAATGGAAATTGTCCAGCTCACATAGCCTTTAATAATTTCATCCTTCTCACCTTGTAGTTTCTTTTGCTGATTTCTCTTGCTCATACCTTACTCTAAAGTTTTGCAACTGCTAAACTTCCAGTTTCCTTCAGTTTCCACACAAATTACAGAATGACCAGCATGGAGTCCTTTCCTTCTCTCTGTCCAAAGCTAGTTTTTAACCTGTGCAGTGCATCAACAGCATTATGCTTATATTTTGATTTCAGCTCATTGGAATTACTGATTTACTCTTCTCTGTGTTCTGTAGCACCTAACAAAGTATAGTAGTCGATATCATAGTTGAATAGTGACTGCAAATGATTGTTGCATATTTGGACAGTTGAATACTTGAATACTTCTATGATGGTTGAATGTTCGGATGGAATGAATAACTATTTGCAAATAAAACCTTCAGCATTAAACAGTTTTTAAAGGATAGCTTTCTTAACTTTGCTAAATAGGAATAATATATGTAATATAGAGTATGATTATGAGATTAAAATAACTTTGAATAACACTGTATATACAAAGGGACTTAGCTAATGTCAGTCACAATAGAAACTCAATCTAAAACATTCCAAACTATGTTGAATAAAATGAAATTAACACTTAGGACAAAAACAAAAGCAAAACAAAGAAGCTAGAGTGGTAAGTTTGAGACAAAAACAAACAGAACAATTTAACATGGTTCTTAGAACTTGTGATTGACATGGAAAGAAAAACAAATTTATGCCAAAATTCTAATGTAAGGATTGGAAAAACATCTTTTGGTATTGCCCCTACCTCTTCAACACACACCTATCCCATAAGGGTAGCACAGTATAGGTTATTTGTCTTCTAAATCTCTCCATCTGAAACAATTTTCTAAGAGGGTAGTGAGATTTTCTGTGCAACTTCAATAAGGACATCTAATGCTCAATGATTCAGGGATTAAATGGAAATATTCAGTGTTACGCTTGGAGATTTTTAAAATTCTTTTTGTATACTAGGAATTAATTCCTTTCAATTTTGTCTAATGTGGATCTACACCCTATCAGACTCCTTTCTGAAATAAATAATGGCACGTAGCAGCTCCACTAGGTTATCTTTCAACTCATAGAGATGATGACATCCGTCAAGCAGGAGGATTTCTACATCTTTGGTATTTTAAGTTGTGATGATGTAAAGGCTTATTTAACTGTGAAAATGGAAGAAAACAGGCAGTAGATAACCTTTAAACTTGGATTATAAAAATGGAAAATGAAAGCTCTTTCATATCTTATTTTTCTTTCTAATTATATTTTCATTATATCTTTTTAAGGTAATTTGTACTCAAATTATTTGATGTAGGAAATGATAGGAAAACAATTTTAAAAATTTCTTCCATTCACTCAGTCATATAAGAAATCTGTATCGAGTGTCAAATTTATATAGTTATTATCCTAGGTGCTATGAATATAGTGGTAAACAAAATACATAATAATAAGCATTATGAAAATAAATCAGAATACATGGATAGAAAATAACATGAGGCTACTATTCAGATGGTGATTACTCAGTTCACATATGATATACAGTGAAAAAATGAAAGATATCTACTCATTTCTTTGTAAGTTGTATTTTTGTCCTCTTACAACACACCTATAAATAGAAGATAATTTTATTTTAATAACCTTTCTTCTTTGTAGGCCATAATTCTTCCATGCTTTCCTGAACAACAATATGCCAACAAATTATGTCATAAATTCAAGGTTGGTCTGAAAATCAGTTAATATGTAATATGTAATGTGCCATAGTAATAGGATAAAGAACAAAGACCATGTGATCATATTAACAGAGGCAGAAAATTACCAAAATCTAAAAGCTTTCCAGAATAAAAACTCTCCACATGCTGGGAATATAAAGGAATTTCTTCAACTTGATAAAGTGCACTGATGAAAAATCTACAGTTTACATTATAATTAATTGTTAAAAATTTAATTCTTTCTCCTTGTAACCTGAAACAAAGTTAAGATGTCCAATTTCATCACTTCAATTAAAAATTGTACTGGAGGTTCTAGCCAGGGTAATCAATCAGGCAAAAAACAAACAAGCAAAAATAAATTATAAAATAAAGAAAATAAAAAGAAATAAAAAGCATGCAAATTAAAAAGAAAAAAGTAATGTCTTTACTAGCAGATGACATGATCCTTCATACTGAATATCCTAAGGAATGCACAAAAACCAAACCCATTAGGGATGCCTGGGTGGCTCAGTTGGTTAAGCAGCTGCCTTCGGCTCAGGTCATGGTCCCCGCACCCTGGGATCGAGTCCCGCATTGGTCTCCTTGCTCCGCGGGGAGCCTGCTTCCCCCCAACCCTCTCTCTGCCTGCCTCTCTGCCTGCCTGTACTCTCTCTATCTCTCTGACAAATAAATAAATAAAATCTTTAAAATATAAAAAAACAAACAAAAAAACCCCCCAAACCCATTAGAATTAATAAATAAGTGCAGTAAGGTCATACGATATAACATTCAATTGTATTTCTACACACGAGCTAAGAACAATCTGAAAATGAACTTTAAAAATTCCATTCAGCAATGTGAAATTTAAAAAAACAAAACAGATGAACATATGGGAGGGGTAAATAAAAGAGAGAGGGAAACAAACCATGAGAAACTCTTAAAGATAGAGAACAAACTGAGGGTTGACTGGAGGGAGGAGTGTGGAGATGGACTAGAGGGGTGGTGGGGATTAAGGAGGGCACTTGTGATGAGCACTAGGTGCCGTATGTAAGTGTTGAATAACTGAACTCCACTCCTGAAACCAATATTTCATTGTATGTTAACTAACTAGAATTAAAAAAAAAAATTAAATTGAAAAATTCCATTCAGCAGCACCAAGAAGAATAAAATATTAGGAATAAATTTAATGAAAGACTTGTCCATTGAAAACTACAAAGCATTGCTGAAAGAAATTAAAGACTACCTTGATAAATGGAGAGGCAGTCCATGGATGGGAAGTCTCAATACTGTTAACCTAACATTACTTCCCAAGTTGATTGTGTTCAACACAATCCTTAAAAAAATCCCTATTATAATTTCAAAATTTAAAAAGCTGATCCTAAAAGCAATTTAGAAGTACAAATCTTTGAGAACAGTCAAAACAATTTTGAAAAATAAGGCAAAGTTGAAGGACTTACACTTCCATATTTCAAAACTTATTATGAAGCTACAGTAATCAAGAGATAGTATACTGCTGGCAGAAAAATAGACATATAGCTCAATGAACTAGAATATTAAGGGTCCAGAAATAAATACTTAAATTTATTGGTTGATTTTTGAAAAATGTGCTGAAGCAGTTCAGTGAGGGGAAACTGAAGTCTTTTCAAAAAACAGTGCTGGAACAATTGGATAACTGCATACAGAAAGATGAATTGTTACCTCACACCTCACATCCCACACAAAAGTCATCTCCAAATGGATCATATATAAATACAAGATCTAAGCCTATAAAACTATCAGAAAAAAAAACAACATAGAACTGAATCTTCACACCTTGAGGTAACTAATGATTTCTTAGAATTGACTATAAAAACACAAACAATGAAGGAGAAAAAAATATATATTGTAATTCATCAAAATTAAACATTTTTGTTCTTCAGATTCATCATGAAGAAAGTAAAAAGACAAGCCAAAGACAGGGAAAAAATATTTGCAAATAGTACATCCAATTGAAGACTTGTGTCTAAAATACACAAAAAACTCTTACAATTTAGTAAGAAGACCTATAACCCAATTTTAAAACAGAGAAAATAATTTGAAGTCCACACAAAAAACTACATATTGTATGACTTCATTTATACCAAGTCCCAGAAAAGCCAAGTCTATAGCAGGAGAAAATAGCATAGTGGTTGTGTAGCTCTTGGTATGAAACAGGGAGTGACTGTAATTAGAGTGAAGTTTCTTTTTGGGGTAGTGGAAATATTCTAAAATTAGACTGTATTAGTGTTTACATAACTAAAAACATAAATAATTATTGAAATATGTACTTAAAATGACTGTATTTTATGACAGGTAAATTATAACTCAGTAAGGCTATTAAAAATAATATCTCAACAGTAAGGAAACAATCCAACTTAAAAATGGGTAAAGATGCAGATGCAGTGAAAAGAAGGGGAACATGCACTGCAATGTTCATAGCAGCAATGTCCACAATAGCCAAACTGTGGAAGGAGAAAAGATGCCCTTCAACAGAAGAATGAATAAAGATGTGGTCCTTATATACAATTGAATATTATTCAGCCATCAGAAAGGCTGAATATCCACCATTTGCACTGACATGGATGGAACTGGAGGGGATTATGCTAAATGAAATAAGTCAAGCAGAGAAAGACAATTATCATATGGTTTCACTTATATGTGGAACATAAGGAATAGCATGGAGGATATTAGGAAAAGGAAGAGGAAGATGAAGGGGGGGATCAGAAGGGGAGATGAACCATTAGAGACTATGGACCCTGGGAAACAAACTGAGGTCTTCAGAGGGGAGGGGTGTGGGGGGATGGGTTAGCCTGGTGATGGGTGTTAAGGCAGGCACATACTGCAACAACGTATTGTTGTGGGGAAACGATGAATCATGGAGCACTACATCAGAAACTAATGAAGTACTGTGTGGTGACTAACATAATAAAAAAAATTAAAAATGGGCAAATGGCTTGAGCAAACACTTCCCTGATGAAGAAATATTAATGACAAATAAACACATGAAGATGTCCAACATAATTATCCATTAATGAAATGTGAATTAAAACCACATTGAGATACAACTGCACACACATTAGAATTGCTAAAATAAAAACAAAATACTGACAATATCAACTGCTGATGAGGATCTGGAATAAGCTGAACACTCATATACTGTGGGTATGAATAGCAAATGGTACAGCCACTGTGGAAAATAGTTTCACAATTTTTTCTCTTTTCTTTTTATTAAAGTATAGTTGACATATATTATTAGATTATTCTCAGGTGTACATCACGGTGATTTGACATTTATATACATTACAAAATGCTCACCATGGTAAGTGTAGTTATCCATCAATCACCATACAAAATTATTACAATGTTATTGACTATATTCCCTATACTGTGCTTCACATCTCCATAACTTACATATTTTATAAGTGGAAGGTTGTACTTCCTAATCCCCTTCACCTATTTTGCTCATCTGCCCACCCACTTCCCCTTTGGCAAATACCACTTTGTTCTTTGTATTTATGAGTCTGTTTTTGTTTTGTTCTTTTGTCTTTTAGATTGCACATATAAGTGAAATCATATGATATTTGTCTTTCTCTGTGACTATATCACTTAGCATAATACCCTCTAGATCCATCCATATTGTTGCAAATGGTATGATTTCATTTTTTTCTCCTTATCTGTGGGTTTTATTAACATATAATGTATTATTTGTTTCAGGGGCACAGGTCTGTGATTCGTCAGTCTTACACAATTCACAACACTCACTATAGCATATACCCACCCCAGTGTCCATCACCCAGCCACCCCATCCCTCCCATCCCCCTCTCCTCCAGCAACCCTCAGTTTGTTTCCTGAAATTAGGGGGTGTCTTATGGTTTGTCTCCGTCTCTGGTTTTGTCTTGTTTCATTTTTCCCTCCCTTCCTCTATGATCCTCTGTCTTGTTTCTCAAATTCCTCGTATCAGTGAGATCATTTCATTTCTTTTTTCATAGCTGAATAATATTCCATTGCATACATATAGCCCATCTTCTTTATCCCTTCATCTATTGATAGTCACTTAGGTTATTTCCCTATCTTGGCTATTATAAATAATGCTGCAATGAACATAGGGGTACATATATTTTTTTAAATTGGTGTTTTTATTTCCTTTGGATAAATACCCAGAAATGCACTGGCTGGATTGTATAGTAGTTCTATTTTTAATTTTTTGAAGAAACCTCCATACTGTTTTCTATAGTGGCTGCACCAATTTACATTCCTGGCAAAAGTACAGAAGAATTTTTTTTTTTCTCCACATCCTCACCAACACTTGTTATTATCTTTTTGATAATAGCCATTCTGACAGGTATGAGATGATATCACAATTTCTTGTAAGGTTTTTTTTTTTTTTTAAAGGTCTTATTTATCTGAGCAGGGAGCCTGATGAGGGACTCTATTCCAGGACTCCAGGATCATGACCTGAGCAGAAGACAGTTGCTTAACCAACTGAGCCAGCCAGGTGCCCTCTTACAAAGTTTTTATTTGTTATATGGCCCAGCAGTCTCACTCCTAGTTAATTACCCTAGAGAAATAAAAGCTGCTATTCACACGCAAATCTTTGCATGGGTGTTTATAGCAAGTCTATTCATAATTGTTCAAAACCAGAAATAATATAAATGTTTTTACCAGTGGTGGATGAACAAACTTTGGTATAGCCATGCAAAGCAGTATTTTCAGAAATAAAAAGGAGCAAACTTTTGAAACACTTAGCAACTTAGATAAATCTCAGAGATGTTATAGTTAGTGAAAGTATCTGTACTCAAAGTTTACATGTTGTATGATTATATTAATATGATACTTTTCCAAAAAGACCAAACTACAGTGGTGGAACATAAATCATGGATAACCAGTTCTTAGGGCAGGGAGAAGGTATGAATACAAAGGTGTAGCATAAGGGAAAAATTTATTTTGTGTTCTGATTGTGGTGGCTGTTAAATGAATCTATTCATGCATTAAATATCCTGCATTGGTACATCAATTAAAATCAATTCTACCTTATGTTAATTTTAAAATAAGGTTATATAATTGGAATTTAGATTTTCAGACATCATTGAAATCAAATTTGTGATTTCTAATCATATTAGATATTCTTTGTATTAAAATATTTGTGTGTAAGGGGTTATCATGTAAATACTAACTTTCCCGCCGCAACAAAAAGTTGACTATGTGTCACAAACATTAGACTTGAAAGCATGAAGTGATATTAAATATAAAGATGGACATTTCATAATGATAAAAAGGACAAGTTCAACAGGAAGGCATAACAAATCCTGATTTGTATTATATTGCTTTAAAATGTGCAAAGAAAAATGGGCAGAACTAAAATGAAAAATACATTGCCAGTCACAGTTGGACAATCACATACTTCTCTCAGTAACTGATAGAACAGAAAGCAAAACAACAATAAAAAAAACCTAGTAAAGATGAAGAAAATTTGAACATGATTAATGAACTTGATGTAATTACAGAGGAGAGTTCGTCACATCAGACAATGTCAACACTTCTCTCCATTTGTTTTGAAACTTTATATATGGTGTTTGTAGGATTTTTTTAAAAAAGAACATATCAGAGTTATTTCCCCTAAAAATTAACAAATCAAATAGTGAAACCGTATCCAAATAGCAGATGAATGGAAAATACTGTACAAAGGGTCATTAAATATCCCCTATTACTTATTATTATTAATAATAACTATTAATAATAATAATAAAAGTTATTATTAATAACTCCCAAGATTTGCAGGAACAGGTACGTGCAAAGAACCTCAGATGAGTTCTAAGGAACAGGTTACAACAAAGGGAAAACCATGATCCAGTAAATAAGCAAAGTAAGTAGTAATGAGAAAGCATATGAACATTCAGATCTTTCTATAAAATAAATTATGGAAAAATATTCTTAACCTGCCCTATAGAAAGTTACATCCCCCCACCCAGGTTATTAAACTAAGGATCCTAGGGTATATTAAGAAAATACAGGGTCACTTGGGTGGATAGTTGGTTAAATGTCTGCCTTCAGCTCAGGTCATGATCCTGGGGTCCTGGTATCCTTCCCTGTGTGGGGAGCTGGCTTCTCCCTCTCCCTTTGTCCCTCCACGTGCTCTCTCTCTCTCAAATAAATAAAATCTTAAAAAAAAGAAAATATAAATTCCCCATAATCCTGCCACTAAGAGACAACAACATATATCCTGGTTCACTTTTCATTTCCTTTTTACTATTTTATTTATGCATATGCATACTTATGCATGTATTATTATATCATTGTATCTTGTACCTGTTTATAATTATCTACATTCTCTGTAATTAATATCATATTGCATGCTCTTTGAATATAAATATTCTCAAAATACTATTCTTAATCACTAAAGAATATTCTAAAACATGCATAAGAATATCTATTTCTGACTTATTATAGTGTGAAAAAATTGCAAATAACGAAGTCATTCTTTGCAACTTTATTTTTTATGGATAGATACCTGGAGTTAGAATGGCTCTGTTTAATGGAGTGAGCAATTTTAGTATACATGTTACCAAATTGATTTCTCAAAATGTTGTTCTGATTTCTATTTCCACCAGCAAAAAATTAGAATGCCTGCTTTTCTAACTTTCAGTAGCACCGTATTACCATAAAATATTTTTAAATGAATGTGTACATCTTTGATTATTGTTAAGATAATATTTTAATATCTAATATTTCTTTAATAAGAAATATTTTTCATTTATTTATGTAATATTTCTTTAAAAAATTGTCATATTTTATATATTTGCATTAATATTTTCTTATTGTTTTTAGGAGCTCATTATAAGTTAAAATTATTAATCCCGTGTCTATCATTTATATTGAAAATAATTAAAACAATGTACTTACTATTTAATTATACCTTCATACTTTTGATTTTGTGGCTAAACTATATAATGTCTTGGTTATATAATTTCTTACAGTCAAATCAACTAATATCTTACACTGTATTCTTTGCTACCCTAATGCTTAGAAATTATTTTCTCAAGATTATTTAATGATAAATTTTTCTATTTTTTTTCTTCATTGTTTAAATGTTATATTTTTATTTGGTCTATCTGATATTTATATTAGCACACTGTGTAAAGCGAGACTCCAACATGTGTTTTACTGAAATAATTAGATAAATTCCAAATTTCTTATTTTGACTAATTATGCTTTTATTTGCTTGTGATTTTTTTTGTGTGTGTGTAATTTCATATATGTAGGAATTTCATTACATATATTATCAACCTGACTTGGTTCTTACTCAATGGTTCCAAATTTTTTATTTATTATAATTTATAGTACTTTCTCATTCTTGTTAGCATTTTCTTTTAGTATTATTTTTATTATTAACAAACATTTCTTGGTTAGACCCAACAACTTATTGTCAGAAAAATTGTAGTAGACTATTTTAGATTCTATTCAACTTCCACTGTGGTTTTACTAGAACAGAGCCTTAAGACAGTGGATACGTTTATACTATTTAGTTTTTTTGTTTTATGTACGTGCAGGCGCGCATGTGTGTGTGTGTGTTTGTGTGTGCGTGTGTGTGTGTGTGTAAAGTTTATTTCTTATAGTTCTCACATATTGCGTTTGGAGATAAATATTTATCACGTTAAGAAGGTACCATATATTGTAATTCACCAAGAATTCTGTTAGAAATGTGTATTGAGTTATCTTGGATGCATTTCAAAATCCATTTAGATGATCATTTGCTTATTTTTGACATCATATATTAATAGTTTCTGGTATTCAGCCATTCTTATTTCTCTGGGTTGTCTTTCCTACTAGGTATTTCATTTCTACCATTTTCTTTTCAGTTCTAGTTGCACAACTATATAATTTGTATCTCTGACAAAGGTATTTTTTACTTTTTATTTACATTCCAGTTAGTTAACATACAATGTAATATTAGTTTAAGGTATATAATATAGTGATTCAGCACTTCCATACATGACCCTGTGTTCATCACAAGTGCCCTCCTTAACCCCATCACCTGTTTCACCCATCCTCCCCAACCACTCCTCTGGTAACTGTCAGTTTGTTCTCTATAGTTAAGAGTCTGTTTCTTGGTTTGCCCCCTGCTTCTCTATTTTCCCCCTTTGCTTATTTGTTTTGTTTCTTAAATTCCACATATGAGTGAAATCACATGGTATTTGTCTTTCTCTGACTGATTTATTTTGCTTAGCATTATACTCTAACTCCATCCAGGTCACTGCAAGTGGCAAGATTTATTCTTGAATAATATAATAATTATGTTTGGTGAACAGAATGGTCTATATGTGCTATCTAAATAGTGTGCAAATGCCTGAGACAAAAGTATTTATTTATTATCAAACTTAGGCAATTAGGTTGTGATACTTGACATGCCAGCAGTTCTCACTTTGCAAAGTAGTATGAGAACATCAAAATTACCATGCAAGTTGAAACAGTGCAAAATGATCTTAATAATCAATGAGGAAAATGACAAATTTTCTAAGACCTTAAAAAATTTCTGTCAAAATCCAAACGGCCAACAGACACATGAAAAAGTGCTTAGCATCACTCAGCATCAGGGAAATACAAACGAAAACCTCAATGAGATACCACCTCATGCCAGTCAAAATGGCTAAAATTAACAAGTCAGGAAACGACAGATGTTGGCGAGGATGTGGAGAAAGGGGAACCTTCTTACACTGCTGGTGGGAATGCAAGCTGGTGCAACCACTCTGGAAAACAGCATGGAGGTTCCTCAAAAATTTGAAAATAGAGCTACCTTGCAACCCAACAATTTCAATACTAGGTATTTACTCCAAAGATACAAATGTAGTGATCCGAAGGGGCACATGCACTTGAATGTTTATAGCAGCAATGTCCACAATAACCAAACTATGGAGAGAGCCTAGATGTCCATCAGGAGTTGAATGGATAAAGAAGATGTGGTACATATATACAGTGGAATACTATGTAGCCATCAAAACCCCCTGAAATCTTGTCATTTGCAATGACGTGGATGGAACTAAAGGGTATTATGCTATGCAAAATAAGTCAATCAGGGAAAGACAATTATCAGAGTCTAACTGTCCCGGGGGAAGTTTATAGCCAAATCTGCCCCAGATAGCCTTCAAAGTAGTTTGGAAGTATTCCACTTAGCCCACTTTAGCTATCCTGTGTCATCTAAGGGGGAAGAAAAAAAAAAGAAAAACACTTAAGAAGTTCACAGTCCAGAGGCATATGCTCACAAAATGACTGGACCTAATCACAGGACTCGAGAAAACATGTCCTTTCCTCTTATCTCACCACCACATTATAGTTAATATGATTTGGTAACTAAAATTTTAACTATGTTCTTGAGAGGACTTATATATAACTAAATCCGGTAACTGAAATTTGTGCAAAGTGAGGAGTGCATGTATAAAATTAGCTATCTGTTCTTACAAATGTTCATTCATCTATTTATTTAATCTTTAGCATACATGTTGTTTGTGAGGGGCTAAGCTATAAAATTGGTATCATTTTATATGTTTCTAAGCAGATTTCATTGCTGTTCATTAAATATATTTATCAGCAATGGTTCTGTGACTGGTGAATGAGGACTGCCAGTAATATCTTGTATAGGAAAGATATTTTAATCTATTATTTAAAAATATTGGATTATCTTCATTTTATTTGATTCTGAAATATTATATCCTTTAACATGAAATTAAGATTATGTAAATCTTTGTTGAAGAGATATTGAAAATATTTTGATTTAAGAAGTGAAATATTTTAAGCTATTGAAAACATGATGCATAGTTTAAGAATTTTGAATATATTTTATACCATGTAGTTAGCTAATTGGAAAAAACTACCTATATATATCCATTCAATTTGAAGGCATAAAAATCAGTACACATGGTACTGTACCATCTTTTAAACTTAAGAGATTTATTCATCTGGGAATTCTGAATTGTAATTAATAGTACTTATTCAACATAAACACTCAATCTTATGAGTATTTTTTCTTCTTCAAAATTGTTCCTTATGCTTTGAAAATCTCCAAGTCTTTTTCTTTATATGTAATTCAGCTGGACACTATAATCATGCACTAGAATATGTAGGTATTTAAGATGTTTTATTTTTATTTAAATATTAACTACTCATAGTCAATTTATTAGGAGATATTTTCTATTCCTCTGTACAATGAACTTTAAAGATTCTTCTATAATTTCTTTTTCTGTTCTAAACTCTACATGTGCTTTCCCCTATTATGTGTTTTTATAGTTATCATGAACTTTATTGTTCATTCATTTAATTGAAATACAGGTCTAGTCTGGTCCTTATGGAACTTATAACCCCGTAAGACGGACAGACAAAAAACAATAAGCAATAAAGATGAATGAATTACATAGTATTTCAGAAGGTGATACATTTGATAAAGAATAAAGCAATTTTAAGAAGTAGTACATGGAATGAACAATGCAGCCATCTGGAGAAAGCATCTTTAAAATAGCAGTAAGATCCTGAAGTGGAAATATGACTAGTATATTGCTGAAACAGAGGAGACTAATGATGATGGAGCAGAGTGGTGGAGTGGTGAGTAGCAGTAGATAAGAACAGAGAGTAACAAAGGACCAGTTACTACAAATTCTTGTAGACCATTATAAAAACTTTGATTTCTACCCTGAGAGAACTGGAGAACTATTGGATACTTTGCTCAGGGGAAAATGATCAGATTCATTATTAACAGGATCACTCTGTTTCTTTTAGAACGAACCAAAAAGGAGCAAGAGTAGGAGTAGGAAAACAGTTAGGAGAGAAATGAATTGACCAAGACTAGGGAGACAACAGTAGACATCTTAAGAAGTGATTAGATTTTACACATATTCTGAAAATAGAGGTGTTAGATTTGTTGATGGATTGGATATAGAATATGAAAGAAGAGATGAATTAAGAATATGTCTAAGAGTTTTGACCTGAGGCTCAGATTTTGACCTCAGAAGACAGCAGGAGGAGGAAGTTTGGAGGAAAGTCAGGAACTCAGTAAAGTCTGGAGACACCTCAATCTCAGTAAAGTCTGAGATGCTTGTTAGACATCTCAGTGGTAATGTAGAATAAGTTGTTGGATTTAAGATTCGGGAATACAGCTGAGGGGTTCAGCTAGATATATTAATTGGTTTCGTTTAGTGTATGAGCCATATCTACATTGTTTATCCCAATTGTACCATACCTATACAATGTTTAGTACTTAGAAGGTACTTATGAAATACCTGTTAAGTGACTACAAGTATAATGAATTGTGTGCTGGTAAATGTTTAACTATAAGCACTCCAGGAAAAAAAAATCAAACAGAAAACAAAACTTCTGATTTCTAGTGTTTGCAGATTTTCGTGGTGTAAACTCTTACCATGATTTCAGGCTACCAAAATAACATCACTAAATGCAGAGTTGGGAAGAAATGTGTGTAGTTGATTCCCTCATCAGTATAAACCAGCTCCAGGATAAAACTAGGACCACTCTTGTTTAGTGATATAATCACATACTTGTTTAATGATTTTTGACTTTTCTCAATCCACTTTCCCATTCCTTCCTATTCTTTTACTATTTAGTCTATGATCTTAAATGTGGGTTTAAAATAATACTATCTTGGAGGATGTGTCAGGAGATGGGTGAAATAGGCAATGGGGATTAAGGAGTGCACTTGTCATGATGAGCTCTGGGTGTTGTATGGAAGTGCTGAGTCACTACACTATACACCTGAAACTAATATAACACTGCTTGTAAACTGTGCTGGAATTTAAACATTTTTTTAATTAAAAATTTTTAATGTAATAAAATAAAATAAAATAAAATAAAATGATATTATCTTCTCTCCCCCTCCAAAAAATCATATACATATTTCCCTTAATTATAGGTGTGCATAAAAGAGAATTTTAAATAAGCTTGATACTTGGGCAGATAGGAAGAAAAAAGAAGTCTCATAAATGATAATGAAAGCTCAAAATGGGGGATTTAAGCAAATATTTAAAAACCTAGGTCACATACCAAACTAAGTTTATCCTTGTACCTTTAGCCAGGCTTTTATATTATCCCACACATCTGAGATATTGTTATGCAACTCCTGGGAAAAAGATTTCAGAGCCTATAAAATAAAGTATTATAAGGTTAACAGTACTGTCTTGCCAGAGATTTCTTCACAAATTTGAATTCAGCCTAGAAAATGTGTTTAAAAATGTTACCATAAGACATCTACCACAAGAATGTCTATACAAAGTTTAATCAAGTTGTTCTGATCTGGAGTCCCACCTCTTTAGCATATATCTAAGTCATTGATTCTTTAAAAAATATTGATTCTTTAAAAAATATTGATTCTTTAAAAAATTCTTTAAAAAATATTTACTTAATTAATATTTTAAAAATTTGTACTGTGGTAAAACATACATAAAATTTACCGTTTTAACTATTTTTAAGTCTACAGTTCAGGCATTATGTACATTTACATTGTTGTGTGGCCTTCACCACTATCTATAGAACTTTAATTAATTAATAATTCATTTCATATAAAAGAAGTGCATATTGTTGTAGATAATTTAAAAAGCACAAAACAAAATAAAATTCCCCAAAGTCTCACCATTCAGAGCAAATCAACCTTGTTGCACATATGGAATTATATCAGATTGTTAAATCGATAGTCTAAAAATCCCTCATGTGTTAGAGATCCTGCTGAGTATAAAATGGGATTCACACTCTGACTGTGTCTAATGAAATGGTAGGGCTGCAAACCCCAATTGTCTATTTTGCAGCATTTATTTAATGTACCAGTGAGCAAGCCTCAATAAAAATGATTTATGCTCACCGTGATGAGGCATGGGGAAGAGGAGGTATGGACAATTCCCCATCCTGGACATAACATTTATGGCTGAGCCCCAAGGAGAGATATTTGCAAGTAGAAGATGAAGGAATATTGGTCATTAAGAAGTTGCTAATGGAACAAAGATTAGGAACAAGATCATTCTTCTAAATTCTCTTTCTTTTTTTTTTTAAACATTTTTTTTTTTAATTTTATTTATTTATTTGTTTGACAGATCACAAGTAGACAGAGAGGCAGGCGGGGGATGGGGGTGGTGGGGAAGCAGGCTCCCTGCTGAACAGAGAGCCCGATGCGGGGCTTGATCTCGGGATCCTGGGATCATGACCTGAGCCAAAGGCAGAGGCTTTAACACACTGAACCACCCAGGTGCCCCCTAAATTCTCTTTCAACACAAATAGACATCACAAAAATTTCAGCAGAGGATAAAGTTTGTAACTTAGGAGTTCCGCAGATTTGGATGTAACATGCCCCAAACAACAATCTGGAGAAGGACATGGCCTCCTTCTCCAGAGAAACTGTCATGCTCTCTACCAATGTGATGACACTACTTTTTCTTTTCTTTTTTCCCTAGGGTACCAGATGTGGGGCTCAATCCCAGGATGCCAAGATCATGACCTGAGCTGAAGGCAGATACTTAACCGACTGAGTCATCCAGGCATCTCTCTGTTTTTTATAGTTTAAAATGTCAATATTTTATATGGTTTAGCCTAACAGTTGGATATATTTTGTCAAAATCTTTCAGAGGTTCAATTTGCCAATATATTCAAGGATGTTTTTCTTTTCTCTCTCTCTTTTTCTTTCTTTCTTTTTTTTTTTTTTAGAGAGAGAGAGAGAGAGAGAGAGCCTGCAGAGGAGAGAGCAGGGGAGGGGCAGAGAGAGAGGGAGAAAGAAAATCCTAAGTAGGAACCCATCACAGGGCTCAATCTCAGGACCCTAATATTATGATCTGAACCTAAATCAAGAGTCAGACCTTTAACTGAGCTGCATTAGGTGCCCCCAAGGATATTTTTCAAAACAAAATTCAAAGAACTGGGAACATTAAAAATCCACCTTCCCAAAAATGATCAAATAAATGATGAGGCACCTATGAGACCAAAATGAGATTTAAAAGTCACATGTTTGCATAACATCAGTCCTCTCAAGTTTCCAGACACGCATGTATAAATATGGTAACATTAACATAAATATCCAAATTTTCTTAGTAACCTTTACTTGTAAACCACTTCTTGCCAGTCTCTAATGATTTCAGAGTCCCTAGGGAGGCCTGATAATAGTTCATCAGTAGTCTTCTTCATCACTTCTAATCTCCCCATCCCACCCCTGGTCAGTGGGGAGTCTGCTTCTCCCTCTGTGCTCCTGGCCCTCGCAAATAAATAAATACAATAAAAAAATACTGTAAAAAATGACAATTGCATATGGCTCAATCTAAAACTATATGTAAAAAATGCCCTGTTCATTACATACTTACAAATCTCTGCCAATTTTAATAGATGGAGTTGAATCTCCTTTATAATGAGATTGAATAAACTTTGATTTTCATTTGTTTAATTACTCTTATGATTCATTTACTCCGCAGTCTAGATTCTGTGCTTACCGTGTGCAAACCACTGTCATAAACGTAAGGATACAAAAAGCACTAAAGTCAAAATTGAACCTGTCTTCATGGTGTTTACAAGTCTATTAGAGGAAATTATTAATCAAATATTCTTAAAAATAAATATGAAATTTAATATATGAAAGCTGCCATGACTGACATATGCTGAGAGAGTCTATAAAGGGACATCTAATTAAATTGGGAGGCTCACGGAAGGTTTCCCTGTGAATGTGACATTTTAGCTATTATTTAAAAGTACATGTAAGTACATGTAACTAATGAGGAGTTGACAGAAGGAAATTTGAAATGGTAAATTGTGTTCAAAGACTTTGTGGCAAAAATAAAGCACCATACATTCCGGGACTCAAAGGAAGATAGGAGTGCCTGGAACAGAGATTAGGTCACTTGAGTTACAGTAAATAATGTTCAATGTTTATAATTTTTTGATAAAAGTTTAAGAACAGTTTATTAAATTAAAAATGACAATAATGTGACACTATAGTAATTAAAGGAAGGACATCTGTGTTTATGTGTGTATATAAAGTACTATGCACCAGAGTATGTGTGTATATATATCATACATATATGTGAGATTATATAAATAAATCACAGATGAGAGTTGAAATGTGAATATGAAGATCATAGGTTGGCTATATTTGGGGAGTAGGATAAGCATACATAAATTTAACTTCCTAACATTTATACTTTTTATTTTTTGCACTGTGCATATGTGCCTCTCAAAATGAATGAGTGAAATAATACATTGGAATAAAAGACTGGTATAGAGGATAAATAAGGATCAGAGATTGGGAGCTGGAAGGAAGATGATTTGGAGAGCTTTAGCCCTAACTTCACAACTTTGAGTCATCTGCTTCTCAAGCTATATCCAAAGTTTAGGCGAGAAAAATACTCCCGGGGGAAATGTACTTTATCCCTTCTTGTAATTTCTTCAGTGCATCAAACCTGAACATCTGGAAACTGTTCAACTAGAGAATTGGTACCCTGAGGACATCATTCACTGAATGCTGCTTTGGCACCTGCCTTTAGCTCAGCCAGAAGAACACTTAACAAACACCTGTAGGAGACCAGCTTTTGCATTTGTGACAGTAGTGTCTGAGGACAGTAACCCCATTATTACTCATATGAAAAAATTCTTAAAACTCAATACCAGAAATTCCTTACCTCTTAAAGAATGTGTATGTATTGCTTTTATGGATACTGTATGCTCTATTACTAATTGTATTTTTTTGCAGGTATATCAAGAGTCACAGATATATCTGAAGTTCAACTTTCATTAATGATTAGAACTCTAACTTTGGGAATATCTATGCTATAACTTCCCTGTAATTTTGTCCGTATTTTCTCCAGTCTTAATTTTTTATTCATTTATATTTGCCTACTGCACAGATTATTATGTATCTTTACAATCCAGAAGAAAACCAATTAGGTGATAGAAAAAAAAAATGGGAGTTCTTTATTCAAAAGTGAAAAATAAGGCCATGAACTTACTTGGGGAGAGAGAACAAAGTTAGGACAAACTCAGGCCAGGGATTTAGCATTCAGGAACCTATGTATTTAACCACTACAAAGAGGCGGAGAATGAGAAATACAAGCATGGAAGACAGACCATGGGTACATGAAAAGTTAGAAGGCAAGAAGCAGTGAGGCACCTGGTAGAAATGCTACTGAAAAGTCAAGGAAGTGAAATGCCCACTGGGTTTCACAGCTTATCTTCAGAGAGGGTGTTGGGAGACAAATTCAGATTTGAGTAGCTTGAGGAACAAACAGCAGGTGAAGAAATGAAGATATGGAATGTAAGGAGCCCATAATTTTATACTTGTTTGACATTTTTTTCTCTAAACAGCAAGTTTATGATTTTTGTTCTTTTTATATTAGTACTGTATCTTCTAATTAGTGTGCGAAATGTGTTATGTTTTAAGGTTTTGTCTTTACACTAGGTCTGCTAAATATTCTGCAAACTCATTTTCAACATAGTTTTTCCCATTACCGTGAATGTAACCTTGGTATCAACCGGAGTTCCGCTAGTCATAGAAGAGCCACTTGGGATTATATCTTATGCTATGATGATCGTATGTTTCACCCATTCAATTAGTGTATATATACATTGCTTTCACTATGTGCACCTAATTAATTTTATAAGACTTTGCCCCATAATTTTAACGATGTTCAGAGCTCACTACAGCAGTAATTTTAGTAGATATAATGGGACTTTTTTTTTTATTTTTAAAGATTTTATTTATTTATTTATTTATTTATTTGTCAGAGAGTGAGAGAGAAAGAGAGAAACTGAGTGCACAAGCAGGCAGAGAGGCAGGCAGAGGTGGAGAGAGAAGCAGTTTCCCTGCCTCCCTGCCAGGCAAGAAGAGCAGTGCGGGACTTGAGCCCAGGACCCTAGAATCATGCCCTGAGCCGAAGGCAGCAGCTTAACTGACTGAGCCACCGGGCGTCCCCAAATGGGACATTTTCAAATCTTTGGATAACAACTACAAATTATAGAAAAAGCCAAAGATTCACTGTAAATTTCCTAGAGGTAATATTTCCCCAAACATAGTTTTAGTTACTATTTTGTAAGTAAAGCAAAGAGAGAACAAATACTCTTAGGCTAACCTCATCCCATTCATCATCTGGGTTAAATATTGAGTCAAGTCTTACTGTATCAATTAAAATAACTCTAAGACCACTTCGGATTTTGTCTAACTGTTGGCAGAAAGTAACTGGAAAAATAACCCTTTTCGCTTATCAGAATTGAAAAACCAATTTCACACACACTAAATTTTCATTAAACTTCATAAGGAATTATTACTATTTCAAGAAGACTGTGAGAATTTTATAACATGATATGCTAATTCCCCTGCTGATCCCATTAAAAAAATCACACGTTTACAAGTAATAAAAAAAAAAAAGAAAAGGAAACAAACAAACAAAAAAGGAAGATGCTCAAACTAAAGGAACGTTTGTTTCTATCTTAGAGCAAGATTAGAGGCAGTTTCCTCTATTCCTCAATTGGAGTTGATTTTGTTCCTTCTTTGTACTCACTGCTGTCTCTACAAAAGTGAAGGGGTTAGATACACGTGGAAGATCATAGATAAAGGGAAAATCAACAGTTTCAGAGGCTTTTTAAAAATGTGATTTTGTGCTTATTTATCCTAGTTAGTGGCTACTAACCACTGCTCCTTCAATTTAATCCTCTGAATCTAGCATGTGACAGTAGTTCTTACAGATTTATGTTTCAATATCTCTGTGCTATTTCAAAATAGTAAATACAGAGGATGGATTTATGGAAAGAACTTTTTTTTCCTTATTTTATTTCTTAATGGTGTCTTAATGTAGTAAGAATATTAAGTCTCATTTTATTTTGAAACAGGTTGTTAATACCGAAAAAAGTGTTCTTTTCTTTTCATGGTTAAGAATGTTGAGACTTGAGGGTTGCCTGGGTGGCTCAGTGGGTTAAAGCCTCTGCCTTCGGCTCAGGTCATGTTCTCAGGGTCCTGGGATCAAGTCCCGAAGCAGGCTCTCTGCTCAGCAGGGAACCTGATTCCTCCCCTCTCTCTTTCTGCCTGCCTCTCTGCCTACTTGTGATCTGTCAAGTAAATAAATAAAATATTTTAAAAAAAGAACATTGAGACATGAAGCTAAAATCACATTCTCCCTCCTCTGTCCCCCATGCAGCTGCCTGCCAGTCACAGAACAAAGATGAATGAACCAGTGTTGTTGGTTTTTAGAATAATATTGATTAAAGTGTAACCAGCTTTCAATTATAAGTGGGGGGTTACCATTGTCTTAATTCAAGTATGCATATTTCACAATGTTTAATAGGAGAAAGTAGGTGCAAGCAGAAATTTTAAAAACTTAAATATGGGAACAAATATTGGAGGTTTATCAGGCTTCTTTTAATTGCTTAAGAATTTCAGAATCCCCACTATAGATGCGGGAACATTCTTAAAAAATTATCTTAAATAGCTATAAAGTGGCAGTTCTCATTTTTAAACGCTTTGTTATTTAGGGTCTTCCCTCCATCATCTGAAACATTCGGCTGTATGTAATCTTCCAGGAACAAGGTGTACCCAGCTCATAGCCTACTTAGATTATTAAAAGTGAAATCTAACCCAAGATACTGTGGAAACCTTCAGCATAAAGCGGGCTTTTGGAGGGCCATTGTTACTTCTAATGGATTTTCCATGACTGGGAGGACAAGCCAGTATTGGCCTTGCAACAAGGATGGGGACTAGGGTGAGTGGGGATGAAGACCAGCAGACCAGAGAGAGGGGGAAAGGTGGGGGGTGACTCATCGTCCATTTCTCAGACAGAACAGTGACTAACAGAAGGAAGACCAAAACAGTTTTACAGAGAACATAAATTTTGCAGCAATTGTTTGAGGCCATTTGGGAAAACCTGTTAGTATTGTTTCTAGCTGAGTTTGTCTTACTGGGAATGACGCATTTTCCCCATCTCCCTCATTGGTCTTCTCAATCCCTCTAGATGCCCTTAATGCCACCAAGGGTTGTGGAGAGTGGGGGAGGCCATAGAAGCAGAAACTGGTTCAGCCAGTTGGAGGAGGACCCATGGGTTAGTGACCTCCTTTCTCCAAGAACTCTTTCCTAGGCCCTTTCCTTTTATCAAATCCATCTTGTCACCATGTCACTTTGTGAACTTATCCCACTGCTCAGATCTTCTCTCCCCCTTCTCCCCCCTTCCTCCCTATTCTCTCCTCACCTGTCCACCGCAATGGCCGTCATAGAGTAGATGCTGGCGAACACTGCCGTGATAGGAAAGAAGTTCTGGAAGCGACAGTAGTTGGCACCGAAGTACCACTCGCTGTGAAGCGCATAGATGAAGTTGACTAAGGTGTTGAAGGCAGCCATGGAGGCGTCAGAGAAAGCCAGGTTCACGAGGAAGTAGTTGGTGACAGTCCTCATGCGCTTGTGGGCCAGGATGATCCAGATGACGATGAGATTCCCGAAGACCGCCACGGCCACCACCACGCCGTATGCCAGGGACCAGAGGGCGATGCGCCAGGACGGCTGCACGAACTGGTTGGTGAGGTTGGCTCGGGGCTGCGTAGGCTCCGGGGAGGCTGCGGGCAGTCTCTGCTCGGAGGAGGAGGCGGAGAGGTTGCCGGCTTGGACTAGGAGGTGCAGCCACTCAGTCTCAGTCGCCCCTGCCGCCACTCCTGCGGCGAGCGCCGCACTCAGGTTCCCGGCGTTCGCGCTGGCCATGCCCGCACCGTCGGTCCAGTTCGCGGCTGCGGAGAGAGAGCCCATCGCCGCGTCTGCAGCCCCAGACCTCCCCACTCACCGCCGCCAGCCAGCCGGAGCCGACTCCCTCGAAGTTCTTCTCTGCCTTCGCTAATGGGCGGACCTCAGCCCCGCCTGGTCCCTTTGCTTACAGGGCGGACCTCAGCCCCGCCTGGAAGCAAGGTAGAGAAGCTACCGCTGTCCTTGCTGGTTATGAGATGCTTTGAGCCAGCAGGCGATGGATAGCAGGGGAGTCACTTTGTCTCCGAGGACTTTGCGACTGGAGCATGCAGGATGGATGAGATGCGAGGGAAGGGAGGCGTTAAGAGCCCTCACCAGCGGGAAAGTCCGGGGTTGCCCCTGCGCTAGCTCCCGGGCACTGGCTGGAGCACTGGGGTTCAGGCGCGGCCGCGGGCTTTATAGTCTCGTTCAATCCCCTGCTCTGGTGACGTTGTGGGGGCCGCGGAGCTGACCAACCCCTTCGTGGACTACGATTGCCCTCCTTTCCTCTCTTCGCATTTCATTCATTCGCTACTTGTATCTACCCAGCCGGAGCGTGGCAGGTTGAGACGCTCAAGAAAAGCCACACTTTCATAGTTGCAATAAAATCTGGGCAAGATTGTTTTTTCCTCTTTTAACTTCAAGATATTTTGCTGAGGTCCCTGCTCTCAGACATTTCCTTTTTAAACCAATTTAAACCACTCACCCCTAAAGCGGAGGCACGATCCCAGGAGATTTGTCAAGAGCGTGTGTGGGTGTTAACCTGCTGCAGGCTGTGGGTACAGCTAGACGCACACTTTGGTAGGTGTCACTGGCCTTTGGAATTTCGTTTCACTTTCTGCTTGTGTGTCTGTTCTCACTTCTCAGACCCCTTCTCCTCTCCCACTTCCCAAGTCTACCCATTTGTCCTCTTATAATCTCTGTCACCAGAAATCAGTCTCCTTCGCCTTCCTCCGGACAGAGACTATGGTTTCTCCTGAAGGATTCTGCTCACGTTGGAATGTCATAATACACTGAGGGTAAATCAGAAACTCGAGATACAGATTTTTCCCTGAGTGGAAATTATATATATATATATATATTTTTTCTATCATTATCATATGTATATATTATAGAATTAGAAGTGCTTACAATGAAAGGGGTTTATTTAAATTTTTTTTTTTAAATTTAAAGTTTATTTTTAAGAGAGGGAGAAAGTGGGGTGGGGGTGTGGGCAGAGGGAGAGGCAGATTCCCCACTGAGCAGGGAACCCAATGCAGGACTCTATCGACTGGAGCCAAAGGCAGATGCTCAACCTACTGAGCCACCCAGGCCCCCAGTGAAAAGGGTGTAACGAGTGACTTCTTTCCTTTCAGAGGAAGAGAAGGATCCAGGTCATGGCTTTCCTTTTAGATCTGCCTTCCACAGAGAGAATCTCTGTGTATCCTAGTAGAGGATTTATTGTTCATTCATTGTTTCAGTTGTTCCTCCCATCAGTACTGAAATGTATTTCCTTCTAGGAGCTGTGCCAAGTATTAGGGATGGAGCAGTGAAACTACAGACATAAACCAGATATGAACCCTGTCCTCACTGAGCCTGCAGTCTAGCAGTATTTTGATATTATTTTTTAAAAATTTTATTCTTTATTTTTTATTTTTGACATTAGAGCAAGTATTATGGATGGTGGAATATGAAAGTACAGAGAAAAATGAGAATGTGCAACTGAACAGGGAGAATATTGTGTTCACTGGATTCTAGATTCTGTAAACATCTCTTAAAGAATTTCTTTGTAAGGAAAAGATATATGCACCCTTCCGTTTATTGCAGCTTTGTTTACAACCACCAAGATATGGAAGGAACCAAAGTATCCATTGATAGAAGATTGGATAAAGAAGGTGTAATATAATATAATATAATATAATATATAATGTAATATATTATATACATACACATACACACACATGCACACACACATATACACAATGGAATATTATTCAGCCATAAAAATGAGATCTTGCCATTTGTGACTACATAGATGGACCTAGAGCATATTATAGTAAGTGAAATGAGTCAGAGAAAGACACACACCATATGATTTCACTTATATGTGGACTCTAAAAAACAAAACAAACCAACAAAAGGGCAGAAACAGAACCATAAATATAAGGAGCAAGTTGTTGCTTGTGAGTGGTGAAAAGGGAGGATGGGCAAAATGGGTGAGAGGGAATGGGAGATAAAGGCTTCCAGTTATGTAATGAGTAAGTCACACAGGTATGAAAGGTATACCATAGGGAATGTAGTCACTGGTATTGTAATAGGAAGTATGGTGACAGATGGTAGCCACACTTGTGGTGACCATAACATAATATATAGAGTTGTGGAATCACTAAGTTGCACACCTGAAATTAATGTAATATTATGTGTCAACTCTGCTTCAATTAACAAAAATTTCTTTGTAAGGATGAAATGAAGTGCCAAAAAATAGACTCGTCAGAAGATTATGCTTTGAAACATGGGAAGGTTTAGAAGATAATGGCTAAGAAAGAAACTTCCTTAAGAAGTTCCTTAAACTTCTTCTTCCTAAGAGAATTTGATAAGTAATCTGCTCATTTGTAGCCCCAGAATCTAAATCTTGCCCTTATCCAAGTTCACTCTGCTGGTTTCCTAATTCCTCTCTCTATTACTCTAAGAACTCCAAAGTCTTAGTCTTGGACTCCCAAGGGAAGGAGGATGGGCAGAAGAAATGGTAACATACCAGAAGGTGGTTCTTAGAGAAGGATCCTATACTCTTACATTTAAAATTTGGGAGTGTGGCTTTCTGTTCACTTCTTCCTCCCTGCCAGTGCTGCTCAGGCTGTACCACTAGCTCAGAGCTCTAGGCTCTGGCTAAATTAGCTCCTTAGTGGTCTCTCTCCTGCTGCCCTCATGATCAGCTACTAGGACTTCTTCAGCCTTGATGAGATGTTTTCCGACATCTACAAGATTTGGGAAATCAGAGATGGATTGTGCCTGGAGGTAGAGGGGAAGATGATCAGTAGGACAGAGGATAACACTGATGATTTACTGATGATGGAAATACTTCCACTGAAGTCCCTGAGGGCAAAGGTACTGGAAGCACAGTAATCACTGATGTTGCTATTGTCATGAACCATCACTTGCAGGAAACCAGCTTCACAAAAGGTGCCTACAAGAAGTACATCAAAGATTACATGAAATCAATCAAAGGCAAACTTAAAGAACAAAGGCCAGAAAGAGTAAAATCTTTTATGACAGGAGCTGAGGAACAAATCAAGCACATTCTAGCTACTTTCAAAAATTACCAGTTCTCTACTGGGGAAGACATAAATCCAGATGGCATGGTTGTTCTTCTGGACTCCTGTGCAAATGGTGTGACCCCATGTATGATTCTCTCTAAGGATGGTTTAGAAATGGAAAAATGTTTACGAATTTGGCTACTGCTTTGAATGCATCACCTGTTGTCATAACTGGCTGCTGCTTTTCATCTATACAACACAAGGACTTAGACAAATGGACCTGAAGTTATCTTGAGCTCTTCATTTATTTTGACCTTGATTTATTTGGAGCAGAGGCATTGTGTTTAAGAAATATATATATATATATATGTATATATATATATGTATATATATGTGTATATATATGTATATATGTGTATATATATACATATATTTACATATCATGTAGGTTATCTAAAGATAAAATGCATTTGAACTCATTTGAGAGAATGCCTCTTAGCCTAATACATAATTTAAATTGATCCTGTGCAGTGTCCTAGAGAAGCTAGGGCCCGATGGTAGACTACTGCTAGAAAGCATAAGACTGCCTGCAAATAACTTCTACAGTGAAAACTTCTTCTGGGACTGGACCAGAAAAATGAAAAACAAAAAACAAAAAAAAACCCCTAAGAACCAAAATTCCTAATTCTGAGTTCAAGTAAAGGGAAAGACCATGCTCTTAGTGGTGCCAATGTTTGAAGTGACTCCTTACACATTTCATCATGTTCAAATGAAAGTAATAATTAACTCAAAAAGATTACCAAAAGAATATGAAGAGAATGATACAGTAAGGAAAAAACCCTTGGGAATGTGTTTGAGCACATTTAAAACCTTTGCAAATGCATGAGGCTGTTGGAAATAAGCCAAGTATGGTATCATAGGAGATGTTAATAGGTTTTACATAATAGTGATTAAATCTTGGTTTGACTACATAAATGTTAATAAAAATTATGATCCTTTATGTGAATGTTTTTTATTTATTCCTAATGACCAAGAAATGTTTATCTATTTTATTATGTATAATAGATCACATTTCTCTCAAGTTTAATTGGTTCTCCATATTTTGCTTAGAATACATATTGGTAATGTGCCCCAGTAATTTGCTAACAACTTATAATAATAGAATGGATACTGATGACATGCTTTTCCCTTCTCTTTTCTCCTCCTTTTTTTTTTTTTCTCTCTTAAAACTCAAGGAAACTATATGGCATATTCCACACTTGTATTTTTATTTTAACAGTTCTCTTAAAAATAATAAGGTAGAATTTCAGGTATTGGTGCTGGCTAGTGGAGGAGTTATTTTCAGAAATTTTGTCAAGATTCCAGATTTCTCTGACAACAAACTTCTCTTTGACAGTTTGGTTTCAGTATGTTCAGTGTTCCCACTGTGTTGAGATTTATTTTTTTTTCTTATGAATTTCAGATCTGACGGTCCACACTTAGACTCGTGCTTTGCACTTTTATCCTTTGTTATCTCATCATGGTGCTTTGCAGTTATAGTGGGTCATTTCCACAAAATCAGGCTACTAAGTATTGCTGGCAATCAATCAATAATCAACAATCGATACAACTCCACTCACTTGTGTAGACGGGTGCTCCTTGAAAATACTTGCTTTTTGCCAGACACCCTTTTCATGTGGATCTATCAGTTTTCATTTCCCCAAATTCCAAATTTCCTTCAGCTTTCTTCCTTCTTCATCATCTTTCTCCTGCTCAACAAGTTATCTCCAATTTATCTGAAAAAAATTCAGAACACCAGCCAAGTTGGAGTGCCTGGGTGGCTTGGTTGGTTAAGTGACCAACACTTGATTTTGATTCAGGTCATGATCTCAGGGTTGTGAGATAGAGCCCTGGCTGTACTGGGTGCTCAGCATGGAGTCTGCTAGAGATGCTCTCTCTCCTTCTCCTTCTGCCCATCCTCCTGCTCTCTAAATAAATAAATAGATAGATAAATAAATACAATCTTAAAAAAAAAAACATCAGCCATGAATTTCACATTTCTGTGCATTTTGCCCATTTTTTAATCATTTGTTATCATCTTGATGGAAGTGGTTTATCTTCTAAAACACATTCTTTTATTTGTGCTACCTCTTTAAACAACTCCCCTTCTCTCAGTCTCTTCAGCATCTCTCTCTTTTTTTCCTTTACTATTGAAACGCATCTAAGAATCTACATTAAAATAGCTCTTTGTGCCTGGGTGGCTCAGTGGGTTAAAGCCTCTGCCTTTGCTCTGGTCTGGATCCTGGGGTCCTGGAATTGAGCCCCACATTGCATCGGGCTCTCTGCTGGGCGGGGAGCCTGCTTCCTCCTCTCTCTCTGCCTGCTTCTCTGCCTACTTGTGATCTCTATCTGTCAAATAAATAAATAAAATCTTAAAAAAATAATAATAAAATAAAATAGCTCTTTGCTGACCACATTCCCTTTTTGTTACCACTTTTCTCTCTCTCCTTCTATTCCCACATGTTCTTCTTTAACAAAATATCTAAGATCATTATTTTCACTTCCTCACTACAATAATATTCCGAAGTATTAAATATTTAGTACTCTTCTGTCAATGCATTGTCCTATCAATTGCCTGCATGTTAAATTGAACTGTCACTTTCTGTCCTTAATTTCCTTGACCTCTCTGTAGCATTAGCATTTGACATTTATATCAGTTTCCTAGGGTTATCATAACAAATTACAACAAACTGGCTTAAAACAACAGAAATTTATTTTTTCACAGTTTGGGGGGCTAGAAACCTAAAATCAGGATGTGGGCAAGGTTGGTTCTTTCTGGAGACTCTGAGGTAGAATCTATTCCATGCCTCCCTCCTAGTTTCTTCTGGTTGCTGGCAATCTTTGGTGTTCCTGGGCTTCTAGATGCATCATCCTAATTCTGTCCCCATCATCACCCGACGTTCTTCCTATGTGTCTTTATATTACCTTCTCTGTGTCCAAATTAACTTCTTCTTATAATGAGATAGTCTTGCATTAGGGTCAGCCCCAAACCTGTATATCATCTTAACTTGATTATGTGAGCAAAGACTATTTCCAAATAAGGTCCTACTCACAGGTACTGGGAGTTTAGAACTAAATACACCTGGGGTGGGGCATGGAGGGACAGAATATTGAAGATAATAATTAAGAAAGGTTTTAAATTGGAGACTGATAGCTCATCTGTTGTATATAGATTTTGTGAATCAAGTTCTGGGTTGGAAGCAATGAATAAAGAGAATATGAGTAAAGATACCATGAACCCCTACCCCCTTCAAAATACTAAGTGTTTTTAAAACAATAGCCCTCAATGTAGTGTATGAATTATTACAGAAGTGGAAAAATATATGATATAAATATATATATGATATAAAGTAATGATATAAAATAATCTTGATAATAATCTCACTCTTCAAGTCCAGTAATTTCACTCCTAGTAATTTGATCTAAGGAAGTAATCAGAAAATCAGACAAAAATTTATGTATAAGGATGTATTTTGGAGTTATGTTTATGAAATTAAAAAAGTAAAAGGTGTAAACATAAAACAATTTTGGCATGTCCAAAACCTGTATCCTAGTATCTTAAAAAATGAGCTTTTATCCTATCATTTGAAGAGCTTTAATTTTGAAGAGTTTTAAATGTTCTAAAATTAGATAGAGGGGATGGTTGCACAACACTGTGAATGTACTAAAAGTTATTGAATTGTATACTTTAAAATGATTAAAATGGTGGATTTTGTGTTATGTAAATTTTATCTAAAACAGGAAACAGTTCTTAAAAAGAGCAAAGAACTAAGAATTCAGAAGGATTCATCATGTCACAATCAAGGTTTATATGAAAGAATCAAGTCAAGGCATATTCAAGTGAAGGTACAAGATCCCTTGACTCATAGATAAGGACATAATATTACATGCAACAGACAAAGATAGTTAAATCACCTTTAAGTTTAACAAATCAATTTGGTCTCGAAATTTTGCACATTACCTGCTGGAAGAGTGTTAAGGAATTCTTAAAAATTCTTTGGGAAAGAAAAACATCTTTTAAGAAAATTATCCCATTGAGTAGCTCTTTTTCAAATATAAAGAAAACAGAAAGACATTTTCAAACATGCAGGGACTCAGATATTATAACACTGGTGAGAGCTTTGTAGAATACAAACAATACTCCAACAAACCAACCAACAAGCAAGCACGTGAATAAAGAAATAATCTCTTTGCAACTAAAACCCAGCCAACAAATGCCGACTGGAGTAGCTATCAGTTAAGACTGGAGCCATGGACCAGAGTTGTGTATGAGCCACAGTGATGACTTTGAGGTGATCAGTATCCTCCATACCAATGTTTCTAAACATATGTGTGCACAACACAGTCACAGATTATAGGAAGAGTAGCTACTACAGTCTGTATACAAGAGAAAATCACATTATCAAATTTGCCCTTGAAAATCCTCAATATCACCTATAAAGTATGATATGTACACAAACCATATTTCCTAAGGAAAAATAGCTAGTCTTCAAATTGGAACCTATTGCTGGTTCAGTTTAGCACAAGATAAAGCATTAGATTGTGTTCAGAGTCTGGATGGTATAAAATGCAAATTTTAAAGACTAGAATCTGGGTGCCTGGGTCACTCAGTTGTTAAGTGTCTGCTTTCAGCTCAGGTCATGATGCCATCATCCTGGCACCCAGTGGAGCGAGGCTCCCTGCTCAGTGGAGGGTCTGCTTCTCCCTCTCCCACTCCCCCGGCTTGTGTTCCCTCTCTGGCTGTCTTTTTCTCTCTGTCAAATAAATAAGATCTTTTAATAAAATAAAATAAACACTAGAATCATACTTATTTGTGCAGAACTTTCATTCAATGAGAAGTGAGAATGCCTGAAATGAAGATTCATTTCTCTCATCTCCTCTTCTCACTAGGATTATGCTAAATCAAGAAAATGGGAAATGCATTATCTGAAAATGTAAATTATTTCTCCCCTGCCTTTTTTTCATCCTACCTTTTTCCTTCTTTATTTACTAAACATATTTATTGGAGTTTTAGAAAAATGAAGGGCATGCATAATATAATTCCATAGAATTATAGAGTGATGATAGTTTTGTTATGTGCTTTTATACCCTCAAGTAATTTGGAGACAATTTCAAAGGAACAAAAACATATTCATACAAAATCATTAAAAGAATTCTAATAACATCAAGATTTTTTTTTTTTTTTTTTGTCTAAGAGGAGAAAGAGTTCTACTCAAATACATAGGGGTGGTAGGTCAGACATCTGTTGGTTATCTGCAAACACTGGCACTTTCCATGTTGATTCAAAAGATACAAGTGACATAATTAAGAGAAGAATTAACCTTTCAAAACTCATTAAAGTACCTATTACTCTAAATTAAAAACTGCTAAATGTGTGTGTGATTGGGGGGGTAGTTGGATAATTCAGCTTTTTTTAGCTTTCAAAATAAGAGCTCCTTGGAGAACTCCTATCTGTTAATTAAATCAAGGTTAATCAGTACAATTATAGGATTCCATGATTGGTATATAATTTCTGTGCCACACATTTGTTTACTACCATTTAAAGGAGGAATCAGAAATTAGTATGTACAGGAGAAGTTGATATCTTTATTTATGTATGCTGCATTTTGCTTAGGATAATTTTTCATCTCAAATTCGATCACTGCATAAACTCTATAAGAATGGAAATTAAAGAGAAAACAGGTAAAATTTGCTCATAAGAGTGCACAAAATTTTATGGATATAAATTTATCCCAAAATGTTCTTAGTGGTCTAAGATTCCTAAGAACATAATCTATAATCAAATCAGCATTTTATGTGGTTTAATCTAAATTTGGTTTACATTAAAAAATCAAATATACCTAATACCCTGGAGGTACAAATTACCTTCTAATCTTTGTACCATTATAAACTGACTGATTAATAGCTGTTAGTCAAGAGCTGAAAAGAAAGCATCAATATATGTATATTTATGCACCAATTATATATATTGCATTATTGCATTAACATATTTTGTACATTTAAGATATTAATGATAAAGAAAGATGAAGCCATAGGATCTCAGTATGTAATCTCCATTCACATAAAGTGTATTTGGTCATGGATATGAAAATTCTCCTTCTGTAATTAATTTGAAGTGATATTAATAGTATTGCATAGGTACTTCCCTCGCACAACCTGTACAAGCAAGTTATTAGCAACCCCACTACTTCCATGGCTGTCTACACAGTTGGGAGAGAACAGGTTTGTGCAGAAATGGTTGTCTTAACCATTGATATGCTTCCTACTTGGTTGAAACACGGGTATTTTCCTTTTTTCTTCTTAGGAAGCTTTATCATCTTTCCTGGATACACTTGGAGTTCCTCAGTATCCCGACAATTAAAAATATAACACTCCATACTTGATGTACCTACAGGTGCTAGTTTGCATAGGATTGTCAAATGAGAGAATGATAACTCTATTCCTGGGAAGATGGTGTTTTTTGTTTTTTGGTTTTTTTCTTAGAAAGGGTTCAGGTGCAGAGGGAGAGGGAGAGAGAGAATCCTAAGCAGGCCACACCTACCACAGAGCCCAAAATGGGGCTAGGTCTCACAACCCTGTGATCAGGACCTGAGCTGAAATTAAGAGTCAGACACTTAGCAGACCCAGGTGCCCCATGTTGGTGCATTTTTAATATCTGCTGAAGCTGCCTCCAGTCATATTGACCGGCTTGCTTCAGTAGTCCAAAGTCTTTCCCCCAGAACTGATTGTACATTTTGATAGTGCTCTTGTAACTAAATTGTATATATTTTGAAAAATGTTCCTGATTTTTTTCCCCATATACCCTGAGTTTTTAAAATGTTAACTACTTATTTTTCCTGAATAAAAGTCTTTCAGGTACATCTATAAGACATTATAGTACAGTTGACTCTTGAACAACGAAGTTTCGAAGTGCATGGGTCTACTTACATGCAGATTTTTTTTTATAAATACGGTACAGTACTGTAAATGTGTTTTCCTTATTAGTTTCTTAACATTTTCTTTTCTCTTGCTGACTTTATTAAATGTAGTGTGTGTGTAACATACAAAATATGTATTAATTGGCTGCTTTTGTTATTGGTGAGGCTCCTGGTAGACCATAGGCTATTAATAGTTAAGTTTTGGGGGAGTCAAAAGTTTGGATTTTTGATTGTGTAGGGAGTCAGTGCCTTTAAAGCCCTACATTGTTCAAAGGTCAACTATAGACATGTATACAGAAATGTAGTGGTATAATTGTTAACATCTCTATTTTATGAGTGAGGAAAGTAACAGAGAAGTAATTTGAAACTTAAACTGACAGGGCAGCATTCAAATCCAGATGTTTCAAAAGCAAAGCCCACAGTCTTTATCAACCACTCTTTGGTCTCAACTTAATTGAGAAGTAATTGAAAGAGACTAATATGGTTTTTTATGTCAAATTATCACACAGAGTGTAAAATACACAGGGTGAAATGAAAAAAAAAAAACAGCATTCCTTAAATGTCAACAAAATAAAGGGAAAGTAAAGGGGAACATATTTTACATTTTATTTATATTTCATTTATATTTATATTATATTTATATTATATATTTATATTACATTTATATTTATATTTCAGGTTATATTTAATTCATATTACCATACTGGATAGATATTTTGAATGAAATTTGTTCTTATCAATTTCTCATGGAAACAAAGCATCTATGAGGACACTTTATTTGATAGGTTTTTTTTTTTATGTTCTTACAATTTTATTTAAATTTCAAGTTCAAGTTTCTCTTCACATCTATTTGTTAGGGGTTTTCTTCTATTTATTAATGTTATCCTTGTTGTAGAAGGAGAATTCACACATGAGTCAAAATGCTCTGACAGGTAGACAGACCTCTCCAGATGTTTTTTGCAAAAGAGACTACAGAATAAATCAGAATCAATCCACTTGCGGAAAAGATTTGGAGAAACATCTAAAGATTTTGTATTTGCATTGACAAGTTCAGATCATTGTCATTTCTCTTTTTTTTCCCAAAATTTTATTTAGATTCTAGTTAGTTAACATCCAGTGAAAGGGGTAGAATTAATGATTTATCACTTATATTTAACACCCAGTGCTCATCATAACAAATGCCCTCCTTCATACCCATCACCCACCCACCTCCCTCCATCAACTCTCAGTTTGTCCTTTGTCTTACAGAGTCTCTTATGGTTTGTTTCCCTCCCTCTCTCTTTTTTCTCCTTCCCATATGTTCATATGTTTTGTTTCTTAAATTCTACATGAGTGAAATCTTATGGTATTTGTCTTTCACTGACTCATTTATTTTGCTTAACATAATATCCTCTAGCTCCACCCACATTGTTGCAAATGGCAAGATTTCATTCTTTTGATGGCTGAATAATATTCCATTGTATGTATATACCACATCTTTATCCATTTATCAGTTGATGGATATTTGGGCTCTCTCCATAGTTTGGCTGTTGTTGATAATGCTGCTCTTATATTGTTGATAATGCTGCTATGTTATTTCTTCCGTAAGACTTAAGCACTGAAACAACTGCTTCATCCATGGATTAAGCTGCTGTAGATAGTGATTTTTCAGATGGATTTTGGTGAAGTAAATTGAAAACCTTCTAGAAAGGATTCACCATTCTACACACTGTTAACAAAGTTTGTGATTCATGGGAAGAAGTCAAAATATTAACATGAACTGGAATTTGGAAGAATTTAATCTCATTTCTCATGGGTGATTTTGAAGGGTTCAATACTTTAGTAGAGGAAGTAACTGAGTATGTGATGAAAATATCAAGAGAGCCAGATTTATAAGTAGAACCTGAAGATGTTACTGAATTACTGTGGTTTTATGACACTTTAGCAGAGGAGTTGCTTCTTATGAATGAGCAAAAAAAGTAGTTTCTTGAGATGGAGTCTACTTCTGTGATACTGTGAAAATTGTTGAAATGACAACAAAGAATTTAGAATATTATATAAACTTAGTTGACAAAGCAGTGGTAGAGTTTGAGAATATTGACTCCAATTTTGAAAGAAATTCTACTGTAGGTAAAATGTTATCAAACAGCATTGCATGCTACAGAGAAATTTTTTGGGAAAGTAAGAGGAAGTTGGTGCAGCAAACTTCATTGTTTTCTTATTTTAGGAAATTACTACAGCCATTCCAGCCTTCAGCAACCACTACCCTGATCAGTCAGCAGCTATCAACATTGAAGCAAGACCCCCACCAACAAAATGATTACAACTCGTTGTAATGATGGCTGGCATTTTTTTAAGAATAAAATATTTTCAAGACATAATACTATTGCACACTTACTTAAAATGCTATAGTATAGTGTAAATATAACTTCTATAACTTTTACATACACTAGGAAGCCGCCAAAGGAAATGTATTTGACTCCCCTTAGTGTGATACTCAATTTCTTGTGGTGATATGAAACTGAACCCACAGTATATCTGAGGGGGGTATGCCTATATTTTGGAAACAACCCTCATAATCTTATTATTTTTATTGTTTTCTATGACAAAGCAAAATTTCCAAGGTAGTTTAATCTTTAGTTTCAAAATTCTTACAGGATTTTGAAAATGTATTAAGTTTATATAAAATGAAGCAGTATGAAAATTGAAAAGATTGAGAAAAATAACATTTAAAACTCTCTAGAAATAACATTTATAAAACAATAAAAAGGGAGGCATTATTTCATCTAAATGAATATAAATTGTCTTAACCCTAGCATCTCTTACTTATACCATTGGTCTCCAAGTGAGGTGCGTATACTGCATGAAGTGCTAGAAAAGATTCATTAAGATGTGGGGGGTTATATTAGAAGTTTTATTATCTTTATTCTTTTTTAAATAGTTTTTTATTATGTTATGTTAGTCACCATACCCTTTAACTGTTTTATGCTATTGGTATATATTTCAAAATCTGCATAATATAGTAGTATAGTAAAACAAAGGTATAAATTATACAGTAATGATTATGTGTGTGTGTGCATGTCCTGCCTATGCACACCGATTTTTAATTGGTGAAATTCTATTATAAAGCATCTTAATGCTATACTTCCCTTTCCTGTCTCTTCTTCCACTGCCACCACATTCTCCAGCCACAGAGAAGATGCATAGCATTTGGTTCATGGAGGATTTCCCCCTGGGCTTAGAATAGTAGGACATAAACATGCTGGCATGACAGAAAACTACATTTCTTCTCTTGTTTGTGTCACCTTCCTGAGTCCTCGTGGTAGTATGCAAAGTAAGGTTACTGAATGAATTTTTTTTAAACTTAGGAGATTATAATTTCCACAAATTTATGTTTATAATTTCCTCCCTTACTCCAATCCTGATGTCTCGCATTCTGTTCAGCTGGTACTGATCCTTTATCCAAAGATTTAAAATTATTTCTCTACGGGTGCCTTGGTGGCTCAGTGGGTTAGGCCTCTGCCTTTGGCTCAAGTCATGATCTCAGGGTCCTGGGATCGAGGCCTGCATGGGGCTCTCTGTTTGGCGGGGAGCCTGCTTCCTCCTTTCTCTCTGCCTGCCTCTCTGCCTACTTGTGATCTCTCTTTCCCTGTAAAATAAATAAATAAATAAAATCTTTAAAAAAATATTTCTCTAGAAATACTAGACTAATAGATTTACTGACTTTTTCCCTAGTTTATTGCATTAGCAGAAATCAGGTGTAATAATTTTGGTGGGAAAAATGCCTGAATAAATCACTGTTAAAATGGGAAATTTCTGATTTTAGTCTTTGCAGTGATTACTACCGTACTTTCTTGGTTGCTACAATTTGTTGATGATAAAAAGTATTACCTACTGAGCTGTAATTAAGACTGTTTCTGAAATCTTAGAGAGCAAAGTTATGAAAAATGCAGGTTATTTATAGAACTGATTCTTCAGACAAAAGTTTACAGACTCAGCTATTCTCCCCCTGACTTAGAGGAAAGTGGTTACTTGACCTGCAGGAATAATTTTCTTGGATGGATGAAGAAATAAAATCAAGGGAGAGAAAAATTGAAGTATTCAAAAGTATCTTACCTTAGATGGACTGTAGAGATTACTTAATCCAAATACCTTAGAGGTAGAGCAATTGAGTTACCGGGAGTTGAGAAGTCATTTGCTTTTGTATAGGAAAAATGTTTTGGGGTAGGAAGAAATTATATTAGTATTGGTGGACACTGGTCCTCAGTGTACTGCCACACTCAGTTAACAATTGTTAAGTACCTCTTGGGTTTTAATTTAAACTTCTATTGTTGAATGGCATGCAGTTATTTTGAGGCCTGAAATATCTATTTTGGTCTGTGTTTTATCAGATCATCATCCCAGCAGGAAGGGAATTGTATAGAGAACTTCCTCACCAAGTGTAAGTGGAAATATTCTTGGGTTTTGGAAATATTCAAGAAAATGCAACAGGAAAAACCGCTGAGGGTACCAACTGCATAAATGAACACACAGCTGCTATTCTTTGGGTCTTCCTGAGGAATTACTTAACATTCTGGCTAAATGGGCCCCTCCCAATGATCAGTTATCTGAAGGTGCTAAAATGCAACATGGCTTACAGATGTCTCGAGTGGAAGGTTAACAATCTGGAAAGCATTTGTACGGTAACTGGCTGATAATGTGATATAGATTTTTAACATTTATTGGGCAATAGCTAATGAACCAGCAATATATCTAGAAAATGACACACAGATAGTTGGAATATAAAAGGAATCTCAATGGGTGCTCTATTATGGAAAATGTTGTGGATTGAGGAGGGGCTAATCAAAGTGGGCCAAATTGATGCCCACCAAGACAATCCATCCAAATTCAGAAGGGGGTTGGAACCAACCAGTAGATACTCTTGATGTTTCCTGGAAAGTGGTTTCTTGGACACATGAAATGGGTTGGCATGGGGGAGTTACCAAGAAATACACTGATTGGCAGAGAAAAACTATGTGTTCTACTGAGTTAGAAGCTTACAGTATTTGCTTTTTTGTAAACAGGAACATTAGAGACTAAAAGAAGCCATGGCTACATTTTGAGTAGATCCAGGCAGGCCCAGAGTTTATAGATTACATTGACTCATTATGTGTGAAGCTGGGTGTATATCAAAGGGCCTTGAACAGTGTTGACAATTCTTATGAATTTAGATTTACATATCCAGTAATTGAAGAAAATACTCCTAACACTGTTTAATGCCTAGAGCAAGAGACATTTCAGTTTGAACTTTCTGCTTATATAGCATTTGACAAAGGAACTCATTTTATTGCAGGTGCAGTGGAACAATGCACTGAGAAACATAGCATCTTACCATTCACAAAAAATTAGAAAATTAAAAACTTGAATGGGCAATTGAAAGAGCTTCTTACTACATTGAGAGGTAATAAAGAAGACTTGCAAAATTGATTAAGTGTGTGTTTAAACTTAAAATATGTGAATGTAAAGGGGGTTCATAATTGGATAGATTGTTGAGACATTGTGTGGAAAACAGAAAAGAGAAAATGAGGGGTAGTACAAGCACATAGCATTAATTTCTGTCCCACTTCAGTATTTTTTTCCTTTCTGTCCCTGATTTTATAGTGTGAACTTGGATTACATTTATGAATTCCAGGAGAAGATGTGATTTTTAAATATGAATCATACCAATATCACTAAAGGAAAATGAAATTAATAGCTAAAAATTTAAAAAAAATCTTAAAGAGAAAATTAGACACGAAAAGATGATCCAACATAGTATGATTAGCATCGCCAAAATGAGAAGCAATGAAATGGGCTAAAACAAATACTAATAATTATCATTAAGGAAACTATGGAATAAAATGATACTTACACATATGTACTGGAAGACTTCAATATTATATGTGACTTTCAACTGAGAATGATTGACACCAAGATATAACCTATTAAGATTATTGAATGTCAAATATCTTTAAAAAACGCATGTGGAAACCAGAAAAAATTAATTTACTTATAAGGAGAAAAAAAGCAAAAATGTACAAGACTTCTAGAACTTAGCATTTAGTAACAGAATACAGTGAAGGAACTTATTGAAGATATTCAAGGAAGCAAGGATTTTATATCCAGCCCAAATATAAAAGTCACAGACAATTATGAATATGAGAGTAATTGACTAATAATTGTTCCCATCAACTATTTATAAATAATCTTCTAGATTACTTTAGGCATCTGAACAATCATAAGAAAATTTTTATTATTCGGTATGGTGATAAGTATAAAGTATATTGAACTGTGCAACCAAGCTTAATGTTTAGGATGATAATGAGAAAATTAAAAATGTGTATGCTTTGACATCATAGATGTAATAGAACTATCAAAAATTGGCAGAGCAGAGAGAGAATATATGGAAGTAAAATAAGTTTATTGGCTGTTTTATAGGTAATAAAAATTAAAATAATATGATTTTAATTAGATATTGGGGCATAGGGAGAGAAGGGGAGGAAGATTTTATTAGCCTAATTAGTTATTGTAGGGTAGTAGGAATCATAAAATAGTATGTCAAAAGGGGAACACCTAGAATATTATATATAATTATTACTAGCAGTAAAAAGCCAATCATTAAAACAAAAAATATAAATTTATCTACATAACAAGAGATATACATAACAAGAGAAATACATCATGGGATGCAGGTTTTAAATAAAATAAAACAATGAGACAGGAGTGAGAACAAATATTTGGTCATATTGATGACTATAAATGACTCTAACTCAGCCATTAACATAATAAAAGATATTCAGTTTATCTAATAAAGCAAAAGCCATGTAAACAAGGTACCTGCAAAATTAATGAAAAATACTATAAAAGGGTCAATTTTGATGTTAGACAAAATAACAATCTAGACAAGAAAAATATTTTTTAGTATTAAAGTTCTAGAATGTGGGTCTTTTTTTAAGTATAAATGTTATTATTTTTTATTTTTTTAAGTTTTTATTTAAATTCCAGTTAGTTAACATACAGTGTAATATTAATATAAGGTAGGCAATTTAGAGGTTCAACACTTACATACAATACCCCTTGCATATTATGACAATGATTTAACCCAACCCCTACCCACCTCCCTCCATCAACCCTCAGTTTGTTCTATCTTAAAGAATCTCTTATGATTTGTTTCCCTCTCTCTTCCCCCCGCCCATATGTTCATCTGTTTTTTTTTTTTTTAAGATTTTATTTATTTGACAGATCACAAGTAGGCAGAGAGGCAGGCAGAGAGAGAGGGGGAACCAGGCTCCCTGCTGAACAGAGAGCCTGATGTGGGGCTCGATCCCAGGACCCTGGGATCTTGACTTGAGCAGAAAGCAGAGGCTTTAACCCACTGAGTCACCCAGGTGCCCTGTTCATCTGTTTTGTTTCTTAAATTCCACATGAGTGAAATCATATTTGTCTTTCTCTGACTGACTTATTTTACTTAGCATAATACACTCCAGCTCCATCCATGTCATTGCAAATGGCAAGATTTCATTCTTTCGATGGCTGAATAATATTCCATGTGTGTGTGTGTGTGTGTGTGTGTGTGTGTACCACCTTTTCTTTATCCATTCATCCATCAATGGATATGTGGGCTCTTTCCATAGTTTGGCCGTTGTTCATTATGCTGCTATAAACATTAGGGCGCATGCACCCCCAAGAATTAGTATATTTGTATCCTTTGGGTAAATACCTAGTAGTGCAATTGCTGGATCCTAGGGTAGTTCTATTTTTAACTTTTTGAGGAATCACCATACTGTTTGCCAGAGTGGCTGCTCTAATTTGCATTCCTATCAACAGTTTAAGAGGTTTCTCCTTTCTCCACATCCTTGCCAATACTTGCTCTTTCTTGTGTTGTTGATTTTAGCCATTCTGACATGTGTGAGGTGATATCTCATTGTAGTTTTTACTTGTATTTCCCTGATTTTGAGTTATGCAGAACATCTTTTCATGTGTCTTTTGGTCATTTCAGTTCTCCAACAGTTCAGATGAATAAAAGAGGTGGTTGAGAGGAGGGCAAAGAAATAACTAATAGACAATAAGAGAAACTTCAGAAGCATAACAACCATGTGCAATGTGTAGTCTTGTTTGAATCTTGGTTTGGATAAATTAAGTCATGTTTGAGACAATTGATGTGGATAAGGCCTGGATGTTATTAATATTATCTAATTAAATATTCATTTTATTATGCATGATGATGGCATGGTTGTGATATTTTTTAAAAGTCCATACTAGAGACTTGAAGAACCTTGAAGAATCTTGAAGAATCTACTGGCTAAATGACATATGTTTGGGATTTCCAATAAATGTAAATATTTAATACCTATAATATTTATTCTGAATAATACAAAAATGAATAGTCTCATTTTGTCAAGGTTATGGAACAATATACACTCATTTTTTACAAATACTACAACAGTGTCTCTGTTTTAAAGTAGAAAAATATACATTTTAAAAAATAAATATAAATTTCCAAGTAGTAGTCTGCTTATTCCCCCCAAATGGAGTATTTTAAATATTATTTCATTATGCAGTGCTTAAGAAAAACAAAAAGATGTAATATTGATACCTTCTAAAAGATAGCTCCATTGTCATTACTGTTTCACACACAGACCCTTATGATATGGGGAAAAAGTGAATAAACACTTGATTCTAAAAACATTAAAATCAATTTGGTCTCATAAGGGAATGGTTTATTATAATTATTCTTTTTGTAACTCTTATACAATAGGTCAGAAAATGAGTTTTGCAAGAGAATTGTTATGTCATATGTTCATTTTTTTATTTAAAAACATTTGTTGAAGACTACTATTAGCTAGAAACTATTTGGGATATTGGAAGGTAATGAGTATTAAGGAGGGCCCAGATTGCATGGTTATACGCAGACAATGAATCATGGAACACTACATCAAAAACTAATGATGTACTGTGTGGTGACCAACATAACATAATAAAAAGAAAGAAGTTTATGATCTCATAATTACTAAATTTAATGGGGGTACCCAAAAACGAATAGACACATGTATTCTATGATATCTATAATATTTGACAATGACATTATTATAATACCATCTAATATATGGAAACGAAGGATGTTTAGGGTTTTTTTGAAGGATATTAACTTTTAAAAGTAGTCTCTTTTCTAAAGAATTCTGTCATCACAGCAAGAGTAATATATGTATATGCATATGTGTGAGGTATTTTGGTAAACAACATATGTACACTTAAGCGTTTGAGACATTATGTTTTTATGTATACCTTCTCCCTGTTAATGGACTCTGAATGCTGACTGCTTCAGGTTCTTTCCTGAACTTCACTTTTCTTTCATTCTTTACCTTTGCTTTTCCTCTTTTCCCCCTTTTATCAGATCTCCTTCTCCCTTCCCTCATTTTATTTATCCTTCATCAGTTCATAAAAGGAAATTTTAGATCTCTTCTAACTATATGTTGCAGGAGAATTTTTGTTATTACTGTGGAGAATTAAAATTTTGTTAAAGTCAGCAATCATCATTCTGAGTTTGGTACCAAAGATGGCAAACATTTAAAAACTGTGATACCTATTGTGCCTTGAATACCATAATAACAAAAAAAGTTTGATTAATAATAGCCACTTTGACAGAAGCCCTTAAATATGAGATTATTTCACAATTCAAGAGGTCACATCTTACATATGAGAAATTTTTGTCTGTCTTGCAATTTTCAAAGATAACATTTATGGAATGGCAACAGGGATAATGTGGCTTAAATTAATTTGGCTTTCATATCAGACTTTGTCTAAGCAGACATATCCATTAATATTAGTGTATATTGCTTTTTTAAGTATATATGTGATGGAATAAAATGATTTTTTTCTCTTCCATGAGGCTATTTCCTATTTATAGTAAACTCACATATACAAAACTATATGTAAGTACATTTAAAATATGTAAAAATGTTTTATGGTTATATAAATATATAAAATAAATTATGTGTGATATATACAGTATAGTATGCCTCATATATGTAGTAATATATTTGCTTATGTTATCTGCAATCATTTGCCCATCATTGAGAAAGCTGTGGAAGAGCTACCTGGCTGTCAAACTGGGGCAGTAAGTGTGACTCATTCTCTCTCTTTGCACCCTCCCTATACTTTCCCCTCTTCAGCATTGCTCCTACTTTTGATGAAACAGTTTAGTAAAATCTTTAATTTTAGTAATTTTAGTTTAGTAAAATCTTTAATTTTTATTTAATATCCCCTGATGTATATAGCTCTCTGTTTTCAGAAAATGAGTTATCAATTTTAATAAATCTTATTTATCTTTTAATATTTATATCTGGATTGATATATATTGCAAATTTCATTTTTCATCGCTATTGTTTCTTACTCTTCCTTTATCAAGTCTCATGGATTGTATTCCATTTTCACAATAGTCTGTAGATACTATTCTATTATTTTTCAGCTACCGGTATTATAAATGAAGAATTCCAACATGTATATTGATTTGGGGGGGGTTAATGTTTATAGATAAGCCTTTTATTTCTTTGTTTTTATTATGTTCAGTTAACCAACACATAGTACATCATTAGTTTTTGATGTAGTGTTTAATGATTCATTAGTTGTGTATAACACACAGTGCTCATCACCTCTTTAATACCTACCACCCATTAGCCCCTCCACCACACCTCCCTTCTGTAATCCTCAGTTTGATTCCTGGAGTTGAGTCTCCCATGATCTGTCTCCCTCTCTGATCCCCCCCGTTTTTCCTCCCATCCCTATGGTGCTCCGTGTTATTCCTTATGTTTCACATATGAGTGAAACCATATGATAATTGTCTTTCTCTTCTTTGACTTATTTCAGTTAGCATAATACCCTCCAGTTCCATCCATGTCGATGCAACTGATAGGTTTTTATCCTTTCTGATGGTTGAGTAATATTCCATTGTATATATGGATCACATCTTCTTTATCCATTCATCTGTTGAAGGACATCTTGGTTCCTTCCACAGTTTGGCTATTGTGGACATTGCTGCTATGAACATTGGGGTGCATGTGTCAATTCTTTTCACTACATCTCTAAGAGTAAAAAATATCATATAAACTTTTATGATATTTTTTATTCTTAGAGTTCAGAGTTTTTAAAATTCAGAAATGGCATGACTATTTGTGAGTTTTTTCTCATGAATTCAGCCCGAGTCATTTCAATTTTCAAACCTATGTTTCTCTTCATCTTGAGGATGTTTTCTTATATTCTTGGCTTAATTTACATCCTTTTGCATCTGTGACTTTTTAAAACTACTTTTATTTGTACTTTAGGTGCCATTAATACATTCTACAATCTCCTCATCTTTTTTTTTTGGTTATGTTTATTTATTTATTTTTTTTTTACATTTTTGCTCTGTGATTTAGGTGTTCTTAACTTGATTTTCCAATCCATTAACTTAAGTTACAGCTGTTTCCATCTCCTCATTCAATTCATCCACTGCCTTGTTTAGCTGGTAAATCATGGTTTTTTGGTTTTCTGTTGCTGTTGTTGTTGTTGTTTTGTTTTGGTTTGGTTTGGTTTTGGATTCAAAAAGACTTTTTCAAGCCACAGGAAAGTTTTCTCAGTTCCTGTTGTCATTGTCGTCATCAGCATCATCGTCGCCGTTGTCGTCGTCATCCTCATTCTCATTTTTAAGTTCAAGTTTTTGCCTCTGCCATCAGCTCTGCTTTGCTGAATATTCTTCTGTCTCATCTTCCTCTCTCTTGGTAGTTGGCTGGGGTACTAGATAAAAGCATATTTCTTTTACCTTTTCACTGTAAGAAACAGGAACAATAGAGTAACTCCTTCCAATTATAATTGCCTTCTTAGAGTCAGAAAAACTAGGCATGGTTGAACTGCCAGATATTATTCTATTCCTAAGCACACCTGCAGATCTCTAAGAATAAATTCATGTCCAGACAGTGAATTGTGGCTTTGCAATATAGCATCTCTCCCAAAGAGGTCTCCAAACACACCCCTTAGTCCACAAGTGAATCGTGTACCTGTTCCCAATAGAGACTCCAACAGACCCCAGAACTCCTGAATCATTCATTTCTGATTGCCTCAGAAGCCATTTGGTTCAAGAGAGAAATAGAGTAAAGAGGAAGCGGGTGGTGGGGTGGGGGTGGGGAGGCAGGCCCACTTGTTTAGTTTTGTTCTCAGAAACCCTTTACATCTACCTCAATAGTGCCATCATATGAAAGTAGATATAAATTGAAGAATATGCTTATAATCTTCCTGAGGACAGAGAATAACCTTTATACTTTTTTAAAAAGTTTTTTACCTTTCAGTAGGAGATACATAGATTGCAATGTTAAGAACTAAATAAATATTGAATGTGGAGGCCAGCATTTCAAAAGAGTACTTATGCAGATCATTCTATGTTTCATCATTTAAAAACTTGTTTATTAAGCCTCTGCTACCTGAAACAAATTTTTTTCCTCATTTAATGTTTATGCTTTTAACTTTTGTTTTTCTTTTTTATGAGAGGGTAATAATTTCAAAGAAACCTGTATATATAAACAACTATTTACACATATAGTTTTTGTATTCTTTTGCTTCAAAGTACAGTAGAAAAATTCATGAAAAATTATATTTTAAATGTATTTTTGTATGTTTAAATTCACATAATAATATGAATAAAAAGAAATAGTCCTTAATATTTTCCTAGAAAAATAAACTGAATACATAGAACTTTCAATAATTTGCATTATTTTTAAAAAAAAATCTGACATTCCTTTAAAGATTTTTTTTGATCCATGGAATTGAAACTAAATAGTATCTTGAACAATATCATATTTCCACTAACATACTAGGATAGCTCCTCTGAAAGGAGTCATTTATCAAGTAGTGAAGAATATAAATAACAATAAATGCTCTTAAGGCTAGAGTCTATTTTCTCAGAATGCACTTTATTGTTGGCATTAGTTATAGCCAACTTTGTCTTCCCACTTTGTATAGTATTTTATTTAATGTTGTGTGATGGCTCCTGTTATAGTTAGTATCCATCAAAGGGTATGAACATAGCTTGCTTGTAGTGGAGAGTTATTTTCTCATTGGTTTCCACCACACCACAGTAAAGTTATATAGCAAAAACTGTATCACAAAAAGCAAGACAGCAAGAAGAAAGAAACTTGTGATAATGCTGTGTGAATGTCCTCTCTTTCTAAAAGGACTCAGTGTTTTCAGTATAATTTCTTTGTGGAAACATAATATGATGAAACATAAGTATAGCTCATCAGATTATATTTAACTGGATAAGATCTGGTTTTGGATATTGTATGTAGTTAACAATTGCTCTTGGGGGATTTGGAGTAAAAGGGAGATTTTTCTCTTTGTGTACATTAATTTCTAAGATTGAAGAAATAAGAGAAAAACCTAATTCAGAATTTGAATGTGATTTTATTCTTACCTATTTTCTCTTATCTATTTATCTTTTCTTAAATAGTTTCTCACCATATTTTGAACATCATCATAGGGATGCCATGGAGAGTTTCTCTGAAGGCTCAGAAGGAATCAACAAGAGAAAGTGAATTGAAGTCCTGTTTTCTCTCTTCAAAGATTAAATTTTATCTTTAAATATTTTATTTTAAAAAATTCTACCATTCTAAAGTTTAAAAACACCACTTCAAAGGGCCTGGTAATCTCAAATGAGAGAGGTCATGACGACCAATTCCAGTAAGAGACTATTCAAATTGGGTTGAGTAAGTAAAAAAAAACCTGCTGGTTAGAAGTACACATTAATTGTTTGTAATATTCTAGAAAGCTAAACAATTAATTTACATTTTGGAGACTTGGATGAGCTCAAATTGGATCAAATTTATTTTTCTTGGGAAGTGATTATAAGATAATGCCAATTCACTTTCTTCCAGGAGGATGTTTAATAGTGTTATTTAGAAGTGCTTCATAGGATTATTACAGAACTGGGCCATTTTTTTAATGACTGAAAATTATTTAAATTATTTCATTTCAAAGCATGTAGATAAAAAACAATTGCCAAGAGTACAACATCTACTGGAGTAACACTGATACAAGACTGAGAACTTCAGCAGAACAAAATGATTCATAAACTGCATAGCAGTTGACCATCTTGAAGTGGATAGTTTCCTAGTCTAAAGTGAAACTTCAGTAGATATCAATAGGCAGAAAAGCAAACAGACAAAAAAAGTATTCAAAAGGCTTTATTTTGAGCAAGGACATAAGCAAATGTTAAGACACTAAGTCTTCACTGTCCAACATGGTAGTCACTAGTTACTTGTGACAAGTGAACCCTTGAAATATGGCCAGTCCAAATTAAGAAGTGCATTTGGTAAAATTACACATTGGACTTCAAGCAATTCTTATGAAAAAAGTTAATTTTTTTATACTGATTACATGTAGGAATGAAAAGGACATACTGGTAGTGGGTTATTATTTGTTTCTTTCTGAGACTAGAAAAAGGCTATACATAAGAACCCACTGATAATTTTATATGTACATATAAGAGATGTATATAGCTCAAACACTTTGTCTCAGTAATTAATTCTCAACAAATACTACACTATTTTTAATCCTCTCCATAAATCCCCTATCAGATATCAAACTGCATAAAATTTACCTGGCTTTACTGGTATCACAGTAAAACTTTTCAGGCCAAGAATGGAAATAATGTAAACAATTTACTCCCAGATATTGGCTAAATGAGACCCTATTCCATTTATATGGGATCAAAGTTTTGTTTCACCAGAGTGATATATAGCATGTTTGTGTCTCTAGTTATTAGGTTAAATTCAACAAATATTATTGAAAGTGATTATGTGTAGTGCACAGAATTTGTCCTTATGGAAAGTAAAATTAAATACTATGTCAACAAATGTACAATTAATTCATTTTTACAACATATATTTTTGAAACATCTACTCTGTGTCTTGCACTGTTAGGAAATATAATATTCAAATACCATATGTATTGTATGTTAACAGAAGTCACAATAAGAATCAGAGATGTAGAAATTCATGTATCTGGGTTGCTTATAATATGCTTTGTGATATTCATAAATGTGTCAGGTAGTATTACACTTACTAACTTACTATCATCATAACAACCTTATAAATTAAGTGCTTTTATTATCATAATTTTATAATGGTGAAATTCAGGCTGGTGAAAATTCAGGCTGAAAGAGGTTAAGGTGATATAACTTGCAGCTATTTAAGTGGATCAAGAAGGATCCAAACTCAGGAGTCTGGCTCCAGTCATCATACATTTAACTCTCTGGATATTGGGAAAAAGAAATTTATGATGCAGGGGATAGAGGAAGTAAGGACAACAAAAAAGCATGTAGGTGGTAAGGGAATATTAAATGGTCTTACTATGGGTACCTTAATTGTATTGACTTAGATTCTTTGGTTGCAACAAAACCAACTCTTTCTAACTTAGAAAATATTTTTAGTTTGTTGGTATTGGAAAGCTATTGGGTTCACACATTAATAGAAATGCTTGAGGTGAGATTCAGAGATGAGCAAAAGGACACCTGTTCTAAATGTTCCAGATTTTGCTGCCATAATAAAAACACTCCATCAATTTTTCCCTTTGTTTCATCCTAATAATTTTGTCAGTATTAATAAAGGTTCAAAGTATTGGACTCAACCATAATGCATTAATGAGATAAACTGTAAGGACAGAAAGAACTGAAAGGAATTTTGAACTTTACATAGTAGATTTGCTCTAAGTAAGTGGTATTAGTTGTGTAATTATGAAACTGTATTTTAAAGGCAGTGTAAGATAGGGAAAATCCATACGTAATTGTTATGTTTGGAACTAGGTTTATCATAATGGGAGATGAAAGGCACGAATATTGAATGATAGAGAGATAGGAGGACTCAGAATGTTGGATTTGAATTGGTGGTATCTTGTCCTAGTGTGAACTCTTGACTTCCCCTTTGTTCACTGAAAGAGCCTAGAAAAAATGACATCCCACTGTCAATATGCACAACTAGAGGTTAACTCTTGGTTTCTAAATACTGTTGTCCACTAAATGAAACCACGAGTTATTACAGAATTAGCAGCTTTCAGAACAAGGGTAGGGAAAGTACAAGATAGAACTGTTCAGCTGGAGCAAATAATCCAAAAATTTGTATGGAACCAGAAGAGACCCTGAATTGCTAAGGAAATGTTGAAAAACAAAAATAAAACTGGAGGCATCACGTTACCTGATTTCAAGCTTTACTACAAAGCTGTGATCACCAGGACAGCATGGTACTGGCATAAAAACAGACACATAGACCAGTGGAACAGAGTAGAGAGCCCAGATATGGACCCTCAACTCTATGGTCAGTTAATCTTCGACAAAACAGGAAAAAATATACAGTGGAAAAAAGACAGTCTCTTCAATAAATGGTGCTGGGAAACTGGGCAGCTATGTGTAGAAGAATGAAACTCGACCATTCTCTTACACCGTACACAAAGATAAACTCAAAATGGATAAAAGACCTCAAGGTGAGACAGGAATCCATCAGAATCCTAGAGGAGAACATAGGCAGTAATCTCTTCGATATCAGCCACAGCAACTTCTTTCAAGATATGTCTCCAAAGGCAAAGGAAACAAAAGCCAAAATAAACTTTTGGGACTTCATCAAAATCAAAAGCTTCTGCACAGCAAAGGAAACAGTCAAGAAAACAAAGAGGCAACCCACGAAATGGGAGAAGATATTTGCAAATGACAGTACAGACAAAAGGTTGATATCCAGGATCTATAAAGAACTCCTCAAACTCAACACACACAAAACAGATAATCATATCAAAAAATGGGCAGAAGATATGAACAGACACTTCTCCAATGAAGACATACAAATGGCTATCAGACACATGAAAAAATGTTCATCATCACTAGCCATCAGGGAGATTCAAATCAAAACCACATTGAGATACCACCTTACACCAGTTAGAATGGCCAAAATTAGCAAGACAGGAAACAACATGTGTTGGAGGGGATGTGGAGAAAGGGGAACCCTCTTACACTGTTGGTGGGAATGCAAGTTGGTATAGCCACTTTGGAAAACAGTGTGGAGATTTCTCAAGAAGTTAAAAATAGAGCTTCCCTACGACCCTGCCATTGCACTACTGGGTATTTACCCCAAAGATACAGATGTAGTGAAAAGAAGGGCCATCTGTACCCCAATGTTTATAGCAACAAAGGCCACGGTCTCCAAACTGTGGAAAGAACCAAGATGCCCTTCAACGGACGAATGGATAAGGAAGATGTGGTCTATATACACTATGGAGTATTATGCCTCCATCAGAAAGGATGAATACCCAACTTTTGTAGCAACATGGACGGGACTGGAGGAGATTATGCTGAGTGAAATAAGTCAAGCAGAGAGAGTCAATTATCATATGGTGTCACTTATTTGTGGAGCATAACAAATAACATGAAGGACATGGGGAGTTAGGAGAATGGAGTGGGGGGAAATTGGAAGGGGAGGTGAACAATGAGAGACTATGGACTCTGAAAAACAATCTGAAGGGTTTGAAGAGGTGGGGGGGTGGGAGGTTGGGGGAACCAGGTGGTGGGTATTAGAGAGGGCACGGATTGCATGGAGCACTGGGTGTGGTGCAAAAACAATGAATACTGTTATGCTGAAAATAAATTAAAAAAATTATTAAAAAAAAAGAACTGTTCAGTCTTATTATGGTGAAAGCAAGGAGGTGTTAAAAAATTAATAAGATCATAGCAAAAAGACAGAGAACTTGTTCAAAGGGGACTCTAATGGTCAAATTGGCCCAAGTCAGCATAAAAAATATAATGCACACACTGCATTGAATATAATGAAATCATAAATTTATTTTAATACTGAAAGAAGTGACCTGGGATAGAAGACTTTTCTTTAGAGAAAAATGTCAACAAACATATATATAAGGAATAACATGGCTAGAGAAATCATCATTTTGTAATCACAATATAGTATTTAATTCAGTCAACCATGACCTACTGATTCTCATATGCACACAGAAAGAAAAATATATTATTGTTTAATTTTTCCATTCACATAGAGGTATTCTTTTAAAAACACATCGTTGAAAAAATGATATTTCTTTTAAGAAACAGTTTTTCTTATATTTAGACAGTTTTTAATTCACTTCATCGTAAAATTGATTCCTTGAGAGTATGACTTGAAGTAGGCATTATTTAATGACGACTCAGTAGTTTTTGGAGAGATGAGAAAAAGTATGACAATAGCTATACTCAACCAAAAAACAACAACAACAACAACAACAACAACAACAAACCCCCAAAAAACAAAAAACCCACCACAGAATGGTTATTTCCAAATTGCCTAATGAAATAAGCCAATAATATTCTCTTCTACTGAACTATTTCTTTCAAAAAAAGAGCTTCAGACACAGCTATATTTATAAAAGAGAAAGACAATATTTAGCCATTTTATAGAACAAAGGGTTATGTTCACAGCTAATGTGGTCATTGGGCTGCATGTCTCTTTGACAAATTCCATTGTTGTATAATTATTATTATTTTAGCATTTCCTTACTTTTTGGCACTGTAAGATGTTTTAACTTCATCTGGTATATTTCCTGCCCCGGCTCAAGAGTCAGACATTTATCCAAGAAGTCCTATTTCCTTTGATTGAAGAATGGTATTAGAAATTGAGATATGAGCTCTGAGTGTGTTCATTGCTGTTGGGCTGTCCTTGTTACTAGGCCCTCTTAGAGGACAGAACAAGGATTTATATGTGTATATACTAACCTGTGTATACACATCTACAAATACTTCTGTATGTACCCATCTTTCTCTCTGGTAAACTAGACATGTATTAGTATTTGATGTGTCTAACTCTAATCTAGTATGGTATGGATATTTCTACCCCCCCCTTTTTTTTGCTTGACTATAATGTTCCATTCCAACTGTGATAAACCTGGATCTCATCATCACCCATCAATTTATTTAATTCTTTAATTCCATTATACCTATATAATAATTTCAAAATTGTTAATTTATACCATCATGAGAAAACAATTTTGCCAATTAGAGTACAGTTCTTGTGTTCCGTTTCTTTTGAGTTTAAACATATAAACCCAGTCATTTTCAAAGTAGTTTAGCTCAGAACTTTCTTCCTTGCCATCATAATATGAGGTTATTTAAAATATGTTTAATATAGTTTAATTCCTTTGTCACAGTCTGTATTCTACTCTACTATCCTCCCAACCTTGTAAATGATTTTTTTTTTTAAGTAGGCTCCACACCCAATGTGGAACCCAATGCAGGGGTTGAACTCATAACGCTGATATCAAGACCTGAATTCAGATTGAAAGTCTGACACTTAAATGACTGAGCCACCCAGGCACCCCCAAATGATTTTTAATAAATTTTCAGGCATTAAGATTCATGCAATGGTTATAAATTATCACAGGTTTAGACAACTGTCAAATATCATGTATCCAGCATTACAGTATCATATCATAACTTAACCACTCGAAAAATTTCCTATTCCACAAAACCCTGGCAATTCCTAACCTGTTTACCAAATTCATGGTATACCTTTTTTAGAATGTCTTAAAAATGGAACTATATGGCGCTTTCATGCTGATTTCTTTCATTTAGCAATATGCATTTAAATTCATCTATTTTTGAGGGGGCTTGATAACTTATTCCTTTTTAATCACTGAATGTTATTCCATCATGTGGCTATCTCACAGTCTGTTTATCCACTTTCCTATCTTGGTTACTTCAGTATTTGGTGATTATGAATAAAGCTGTTATAAACATTAATGTGCTGGTTTTTATACTGGCACGAGTTTTCAAATCAGTTGTGCAGCTACCTAGGAGTGCCATTGCTGGATCATGGTAAGACAATGCTTAGCTTTGGAAGAAACTGTCCAGCTGTCTGTCAAAATGTCTGTACCATGAATGAAAGTTTCTGTCATTCTGAATTCTTTCCAGCAGTTAGTATTGTTAGCTTTTTGTAATATAGCTGTTCTAATATATATATGTAGTAGTTTATTTGGGGAGGAGGGGATCTAGGATCTGAATAGCTGAGATAAGTCATGTAGGTACTGCATTCTTGTGCGACTGATCTCCAGTAAAAGCCACAACATCAAGGCTCACACGAGATTCCCTGATTGACAACACTTATCATGAGTTCTTGCATATCGTTTCTGGGAAAATTAAGTGTATTCCTGTGTGACTCCCTGGGTAAGGATACCAGGAAGCATGTCTGCTTTCTCCTGAACTTTGCCCCATGTATCAATTCATTTGTTGATTTTAATCTGTATCCTTTCTCTGTAATAAACCTAATCATGAATATAACAGCTTTTTCCACATCTTGGGTGTCTTTCTAGGAAATCAGTGAGCCTGAGGGTTGTCATGGGAATTCTATCACATGCCCTTAATATACTGATCATAATTATTTTGTATTTCCTTTCTGATGACTTCAACATGTGTGCCATATCTGAGTCTAATTCAGATAATTGTATTGTCTTTTCCCACTGTGTATACTTGCCTTTTTGCATACTTTATAATATTTTGTTGAGAGCTGTACACATTACCTTGGGTAATAGGAAATAAACCGGCCTTCAGGGCAAAGATTTATATTCATCTATTTTGGAGCTGGACTGTGTTTAACATTTGTTGTAGCTTTAGGTGCTAGAGCCTTCAAATTCTCCTAATGACCTTGTTTTTGTCTTCTGTCCTGTCTTAGTGACTTCCCTATTATTCTCTAAAGAGAGTCTGAGTTCTTTCAGTTGTAATCATTATTATTATAGAGAGCCCTTTTGCTGTGGTGGTAAGGTTTTAAGGGTAAACCTTCTATAATTTTTTGATTAAACCTTAATCTTTTAGTAGGACTTTGACTTGAACTGTGTCCTTCACAAGTATTCCTGACCCTTCTCCATTTTATAGCTTTCTCTTTCTCAGGCATTAAGATTTCGACACAGACATTTCTTGTCTGTGGCATTCCTAATTTATATCCTTAAAGCCCTGTCCCCTGTTGATTATAATTTCTTCCCCATAGGTGAGACAAGAAAGAAGAGGGACTGTAGTCGACAGGAATTCCTTTCAAAATTTTCAAAATTTTGCTCAGGCAAAATTGTTTTTCTCTGGAAAGTAGGCTTTGGAAGTGTCTCACAATAGCTACTCTTCCCCTCACCCTGCCAGAGCCACAAGGGAAACTTTCCCCTTATCTGTGGTTCATTGTGCTTTATCATCCTTAGATGTGTTCAGCAAACAGACATAACCATACAATATAAGAAATAGCAATTTATGATGTAAAGCATTTTTAAGATTTGAAATAACTTCAGTTGTTTTATTTTTATATTTGAAACTTAATACTACTAATCTACCTAATCTACTCACTACCAATTCATAATATGCTTGGACACTAGACAACATATTCAGAATTGCTGTTCAGATAATGGTTTTCTTTATTATAAACTTTTTTTTGAAACTAAATTAATCTTTTCTAGTTTTTCAGAGAAAGAATGCTTTATCTAGCAACTGATATCCAGAAAATATTTTTTTTGTAAAGTGAATCATTTGTTTTGAATCAGGTAGGATGGCAAGATTTTTCATTTTTTTAGGTCCTAAGTTACTTAAAGGTAATAAAAAAGGGTTCAAAAGATTTTTAACATAAAAATGGAAAAATTCATTTATCAGTTGTTTATCAATGAGCAGCCTATAATTTCCACATTCTTTCTTTAACCTGAGATTTTGTGACTACTTATCATTTTGTTCCTTTTCATGTATTAAGCAAAATTGTGTGCTAGTTGTGTTAGGAAAAGTTATTATTTTAATATTTTCTAGCCTATTTTAGAAGATCTTACTCTTATATTTGTTATTTTCAATGATATCAAAGTTTCCTTCTTCTTTTAAAAACTAACTGTAACAAGAAATTGGCAAACCATAATTGGTTCTAAATGGAAAATGGAGACCAGCTGGACATCAAGATTTTTTTTTTTTCCTTTCTGAAGCATAGAGGGATTGTTAAAATATACTACATATCTTTTGAGGCCCAATTTAGGGCCAGTCTCTTCCATAAGGTTATTTGTTGCTAGAGTTGCTTTCACTGATATCTGCGGTTCCTGAAATTCATTCATGCTCATGGTATATTCTCCAAAATTTGACAATTAATTTGTTTGCTTTTAATATGATTTGTATTAATTTTTAATTGTAATGCTATATCTTTGTGGCAGGTTTTATTTTACAAAGATGGCTACACTAATATTTCCCATCCTTTATGTTCTTTGACAATGTGACCTTGAAATTTGTCCTCTTCTCTTGAATTCTGGGTAGGCTTGTAAGCCAATTGCATTATGACTATAGAGGCTATTTAGTAAAGGTGATGAACTGATCACTGTGATAATTGCTTTTGGAGCGCTGAAATGCTATTTAGAAGTTTGATTACTCTGATGCAGTCATATTGTGAGGCAGTACAGCCCTTGTGAAAATGTTATGTGGAAGTCTCAGCTGAGGACCCAGCAACAGCCATTATCAATTATTAACATATGTATAAATAAACCTATAGTTGATTCTAGTCCTAGACTATGGGAGAATGATCAGGGTCAGTTATCTAATCTTTTCAGCAAAAACCAAACTGTATTTGCCCTGTCCTGTTCAAATTCCCCATTCATAGAATCCATAAGAATAAAAATAATTATTTTAAGCAACTAAATCTTGAGGTATTTTGTTATATAGAGGTAATAATTTGAAGAATCTTACATTATATGGTTACCTTTGGAAGTAAGTAGCTCTGTATTGCAATTTATTTCTTCCTGTGTGGTTCTCTGGAACAGATAAGGGAGGAAATTTCCTCCATCTGTGTCACAAGCCCTTCTTTCAGCAAAGAATTGTTACAGATTGTCCAGCTTTGAAGGCTGTGATTGTACCATGATTGTGAGTCGGCAGAGCTGCTGGAATTGGAGGTCATGCACAAAGGCATAGAGTTGTCTTGCTCCATTTTGTGGTGAATGGCCCACACTGCTCCCACACAGGAAAACATCTGGCCTTCTTATTTATCTTTTACTCTCTTCTTCAAAGTTGCCAACGAGATCCTGGTAAATTTCAAAGATTACATCAAGACCTAGAAGGGAAAGAAGTTCCTCAAACTCTATATTAGCCAGTATTCTGACCCATCTCCACATTATTCATAAGATTAATATTTGGTGCTCAAATACAACTATACTAGATTGCACTTTGTTTTCTTTCTTTCTTTCTTTTTAATATTTTATTTTATTTTTATTATTTTATTTATTTATTTATTTATTTATTTATTTTATTTGACAGACAGAGATCACAAGTAGGCAGAGTGGCAGGAAGGGAAACGGGCTCCCCACAGAGCAGAGAGCCTGATGCAGGGCTCAATCCCAGGACTCTGGGATCATGACCTGAGCCCAAGGCAGAGGCTTAAGGCACTGAGTCACTCAGGCGTCCCTGCACTTTGTTTTCTTTTATCTTATTATCCTATACTTTCAACTCCCGTGAGGCCTTCTCTCTCTTGATAGAAGAGGTATGAGTGCCAGAGCATATCTGGTCTTCATTGGTCCATTAGTTATATGCTACTTGCTAATTTAGTTTCTAAGAGTAGACAGAGATGATCCATTAACTTTGAATTGGAGAACTCACAAAGCACTGGTTAATTGGTTGATCATCAACAACTGAAGTCTATTCCTTGAAAAATATTGGTAATAATAATAATATAATAATAATAATAATAATAACAACAACAACAACAACAAAAACACATCTAGAATTTATTGAGAACTTTCTATGTGCCAACATCTTTCTAAACTCTTTTCATGTGTTCTTTTAGTAGCTCTATCAGACTTGTGGGACAAACATTAGATAATATCTTAGATGACATATTTTTATTTTGGACACGAGGAAACTAAGGAACAATCGTCTTTTTCTATATCACATCACTAGTGAGCTGAAGCACCAGAATAAACCCAGCTATCTGACAGGCAGGAATTGCTTCTTCAATCTGCATTTTTCTGAAACTGGAATTAGATTGTTTGGGAAATTTGCTTTTTTGTTATTATTCAAAGATTATTTACATCGTAAAGCACATTCATAGTGACTAGAGTCTTATTCTATCAGAAGATTAAATCTGAGAGTAAGAAAATATTTTCTTTTATGAAATACTTTCATTATTGAAAGCTCACATTTAAAATTTTCAGTACAAAGCATAAACAGAGTTTCACCACATAAAGGAGTTTACCTAGACTGGACTCAACAGAAAACCAATTTGCTTAGGGTAAGCTCAATTTTTTGATCCTTTAGTTGATTACATCTCACAGTGTGGGAGCTGCTGTGTCACTTCACAGGTGTTAGTACCTCTGATTTATTTAGAGAAAGATTTGATGTCAACCTAATGTCAATATGAAGATAATATTTATTTATATATTCCAACCATAGAATTGAGGGAATTTAGACACAGACCCTAGAGGGCAGTGAATTACTTGGAGGCAAGAGATAATTATATTAAATACATAGTCATCCACTGCAATATTGCAGTTAACCTTGATAAAATATCTGATAGATTAAGCTGAGATGCCAAAAAAAGATATCTTGAGATTATATATGCTGGTTCTTTTTACAACTGTAAATATTGCTACATGTCACAATATATTGACTGTAATTACAGAGGCTGCTTTATGTCATGTAGTTACTAATTTAAAATTGTCACTGAGCATTAAGTAATGTTGTGTCATGGACTTTGAGAGACATTAGTATTTTTTCTCTACTACATGGAAATGCCTATAAGTTTTCTCTCTATTTTTGACTATTTGTATTCCTAATAGACTTATATGTTAATGCATAATATATTTTCTAGGAAAATTTGAGAAAAGATTGCATATAGAATTAAAAGGAGAACTATTATTAGCGAAATGCTTTGGTTGTAAATAATATCCATTTAAGGACTTAAGGTACACCTAAAGAGACAAAAATTTGAAATTACACATGGAAACACTCAAAGGCAAAATAATGTTGATATACAATTTCATAATAAAACCCAACTGCACAATTCCATATTTTTAATATAGTGATAAATTGTCTTGCATTGATTTCAATTTAATGGCTCCAGGTATGTAAGAGATTTAAAAATCTGAAAGTAAAATGTTATTAAATACTTAATAGAGATGCAATAAATGAAAATATTAGTTATCAATAGTTGTGAAGATTCAACAGAAATATTTGCCCTAATAACCAATTTTAAGTTGGCTTCTCTGTTCTTATTTTCTCTAGAGTTAATATTTGGAGTTTCAGTTCAAGGTATGGGGTGATAGAAAAATGATTGCATTCCTTGGTATGCCTGTTAATATTGTCTTACTGTTAAAGTAGGAAATTTACTCCAGCTCTGTTTGGAAAATTAAAACAAGCAACTCATTCCCATCAGTCTTCCTCAGACTCTTTTCACTCCAATGCAACTCTACTTTATTCCCTCAGTGTCTAAATTAACATTTTCTCTCTACTTGCATTATTCTTTCTCTTCTCTGTTTGCTCACCCCACTTGTACTCATAATGCACACCTTTATTTAGCTTTTAAAATAATTTGTTATAATAAAAACAATTCAAATTCTGTTTTATATATAGTACTATAAAAGGGAGAAAATAATTATTCTTTAGTTTTAAATACGGACTAATAACATAACAGGAAGGTCTACTATTACTCATTAGAGAGCTGATGAAAGCACAAAGACCTCAGGGCAATGGAAAGATTCTGAATTGTATATTAGGTAATGTGTTTGGCTTTCTGGTGTAACACAATATTGGCCTTCTGATAATACTGAATTAACAAAATAATAATTTAGTGAAATAATTATAATAAATCATAATTTAAAGAACTTACAATTTAATGGGGGCTCTAGTTAATCCTTTATTAGGTAATGCTAAATTAGGAACTTTATCATTATTTCCGGTTCATAAGAAGTTATTGGCATAATAACTCTCCTTTTACAGACGTTGAAGACAATTTAAGTACTTACCATGTTCTGACAATGGCAGTTCTCCAAATCTCAGACTTTTCGATTATCAAAACAAACAGAAGTTTTTATTGTTCCCAGAAGAGTCAACATTTTCAAAAGGTTATGATGAAGAAATCAGTTGTGTTCAACTGTACCAAGCCAGTGTGAATCTCACAATGCGTTTGTTATTAAAGCGTGGTGTTCATTCAGCTGGTATTCATTAAATGTCTTCTGCGTGGTATGGTGGAGATACACTGGTAAACAAGGCATGGCAGTGTCTACTCTTTTGAAACATGCAAGACAACTGGTAGATAGTCACTGAGAGGGTGATCCCAGTGTACATGTAAAGTTGAATGAAGGAATGGTCTATGACTTCCCCAGAGCAGGTAAAACAAACCCTGAGATTTCACAACTCTTGGCAAGGATTCTCAGCCAATTTTTCCTAAATATTCTAAACAAAAAGCAAGATACTTTAAACTTTAGTGTAACTGTCCCTCAGAACAATGTATTACTTAAAATATAACTTATAAGAAATTATACTAGTCACCAAGCATGCTTAAATTAACCTTAGGAAAAACGTGTACTCGCAACAGGCCTCTGGGGGAGAGGATGATATACGTCCTTGAAGCCAAGCAGCTGGGAACTTGGCCCGCTCAGGGTGGAATGCCACCTGCTTCTTTTTTCTGTTATCTCCCTTTCTCCAGAGACCAACCGTGGTTAATAGATGATCCGTTTGAATGTGCTTGCTCAACTATAAATTCTATGCTGCTTGACCAGACATATCCTGCCTTTCTTCTTGCTTATCTATAAGACATGATCAATGTATGACTCCTATTCCTTCTTGTTTATCTATAAGGCATATGGTTAATGTATAGCCTTCTTTGCTCCTTTGTTGATTACTGTCTACTATCCAATAAATATGAGACTGAGGAGTTGTTCAGGCCAACAGTTTTCTCTACTCCTGATCCCTGTTCCCTTTCTCTTGCAGCTGACTTGTTTGTGCCTCATTCTTCTCTGGGGCTTTAGGAAGTGGCACTTTAGGTCATTTAAATACTACAACACAGTGTCAGAAACACACATAAAATGTGAATTTACATTATCATATATACTTAACATAGCATTATAGTGCACAAAGGCAGAAATTATTTCTAAAAAATACTTCCTAAGGTTCATAAATCATTTTCAACTGCTTTCATAATCATTTTGTTCCTATTACAAAGGCTTTTTTTCTTAAAAGGAAAATCTTAATTTATATTTCATTCCAAGAATTTCACATTGATTTAATATGATGAAATTCATAAATTATACTTCATAATATTTTATATTTGATAGTTTGGGAGGGAGGGTTGTGTGGAAGAAGATAGGTACGTGGATTCAGTTACTAATTTGTTTTTAAAGCTACCATAGCTACCATTGTTCTAAAAATTATTTCATGATATATTAATGTTCCTTGACATTTGTGGATAAAAATGACTTTATGATAATGGAGTCACTGACAGCTACTTATCCAATGCCTACATTCTTTACTAAGAGAAGCTCAATTTTATTGCAACAATATCATCAGCCATATTTAAACTTCAGCCTCCATTAAGCTAGGATAAGTTGTCAGTTCTGGGCAATCAAACTTCAGTGGGAATCTTTTGGTGTTTTCTGAAAAAGTTTTGGCATTTCCTTTTTTCTGCCTGGCATTCAGATGAGAAGCTGAGGGCTGACTGGCCATCTTGGTAATATGAAGTGATTATAAGAGTGGTAGAGCAGAACTTAGAACGAATTTAGAACACCGATGCTTTATGGACCTACTGAAGCCACTGTATATGGGACTGCTTGTTTACAAAAAGTATTGGTTAAAACCGCGGTATTGAGTCTCAAATGCAGCTGAACTCATGCAATGACCAAGTAAGCAAAGAGTTTTGTTACTACAACATCTGTATGTTAAGTTCTAGAAGTTCTCAAAATGATCTTTGGCCAAAGAATCCTTTTATTCATGGAATAATTATTAACATACCAGTAAATAACAGTGAAACCAACTTGAAAAATCATGACATTGATATGATTTTGTTTGATTTTAATTCCCATGTTTTTCCTACCATACAATATGCTTTCATGAAAATCATTATATAATAATACACAGTACTTTCTTTACTGTTGTACTATACTATTTTTTAAAACTATTTTTAAAATTTAATTTTAATTCAAATTTTATAAAAAATTATAAAAATTTTTAAAATAAATTTTATAAATAATTTTTAAAATAAAAATTTATTTATTTATTTATTTGAGAGACAGTGTGAGAGCATGAGCAGGGGGAGGGGGCAGAGAGAGAGAGAGGATTGCAAGCAGACTCCACACCAATCACAGAGCCTGACACTGAGCTTGATCTCCCGACACTGAGATCATGACCTGAGCTAAAACCGAGAGTCAGTTTTAACAACCAGGCACTACAAAACTATGCTATTAAACTGAAGGAAGACTCAGACAAAGAGATATTTTTATTTTTACTAATAAGAAATGTGTTGAGTAATTAATTCAAAATATATTAACTGTGCTTATTATACCCCCTGCCCCCCCACACACCTAAAGGTCTGTACCTAGATTATGGAGAGTTAAATACCTATTTTAGATGCATTCAGAGGGGCAAAGAAGAAGGGAAACTACTAACTCTTGGTGAGGTTCCCTTTGGAGAGATACAATTGGAGGTAAGGTTTGAAAATAAGTAGAATTTACCTGGATGGGGAATGAAGAAAAGTTATTCCCAGAAGAATGAACATGATGAGTACAAACACACAGAGGTGCGAGAGTGTTGTTGGATAGATTGTGTATTGGAAAGTAGTTTGTTCTGAGACTGATTATGTAAAATAGGGTTGGATCCATGAAGCACTTTGTGTCTCATGCTATGAATTAAGATCCTTTATCCTAAAAACATTGAGGAATGATTGGGAGAAACTTTAGAGGTGGAGTGATACTGCTAGATACATTTTTTTAAACAATTTTGGGAAGCTGATATTTATAGTAAAGGTAAGCAGAGTGGTAGGGAGGAGTAGAAGGGAATTAGAAGGAGAAAGATTGGCTAGGGTGTTCTCTCTAAATCATTTAGTTAACATACACACACAAAAATTATCAGTTAATTTGAATTTTACAAACCCTACTGAAGAAACAGTGATACCACAAAGATAAAAATGTTTTTATCTGTAAAACATGTAAAATGTTATGGAACATTTAAATGGAAGCTTTCAAATTCTTTAAAACCAGTAAAGTAAGACGGTCTATTATTGGCATCTGTGGCTTTGTCAACTAGAGATTTGATGTTTTTTCTTCTTCAAGTATCCTTGCAATAAAGAGGGAGTGTTAAGATATTTACCAGCACTATATCTCGCTATATCTGTGGTGTGATTATGCTGTCTTTGAAGTCTGTCACAGGGGACATGGTGGCTGACTTATGATTGATTATTCAATTGCTTTTCCCCTCAAAGTTGTAAAGTGTTTCCACTAGGTTAATATGACTACCTTTGTGCCATTATTTCAATACTTTTATTTATATGAGCAGTTTTCAAGTGAGCCGTGGGACATCATTAATTCTATGTTCTCAGGGCCTAGTTACATGAGTAAATATTAGTTAAAAACTAAGAAAACAAGCTGTATTTGTTTACATTAAACATTAAATAATAGAACTATGTTTACTATATATTACAGGATAATAATGGTTTTCTATGAGCAGATTATCAATTCAGAGGCCTTGTATAATATTGACGTAAGTAAAATGGAACACAACAGAGAAAATAATTATACAGAATTCTCAATCTGAATTATATAGAGTTGTGCCAGTGCTTCCTGCAATAGTGAAGTGACATTTATTTTAATAAATTTAATGCCACCACATATAGGTGATTTTGGAATAAACTACTTGGAAGATAAGAATCAAATAGAAGTAGGGCACCTAGGTGGCTCAGATGGTTGAGCTTCTGCCTTTGGCTTGGGTCATGATCTCTGGGTTCTGGAATCAAGCCCCACGTCGAGCCCCATGTTGGACTCCCAACCCAGCAGGGAGTCTGCTTCTCCCTCTCCCTCTGCATCTTCCTGTGCTGATGCCCTCTGTATCTCTCTGTCTCAAATGAATAAATTAAATCTTTTAAAAAAAGAATCAAACAGAAGCATATGTTGTCAATAGAAAGAAATAAGGACTTACTCTCGGGTTGTCTGGCTTCTGCAATACTGTATTTACTGCATTATAGCCAAGTGCTAGCTAGCCAAGTACATTATAGCCAAGTATGAGCTATTATCATTGTTAAAGCATTGGTCCAGATTGTTTCTGACTGGGAACGTATTCATAGTAGGCAAGGCCATTAGATACAATTGAAAAATTGCCACAATGTATTTTCTAGCCTCTCGAAATCCTCATAGATCACCTCAGTAAACAGAGCTGAAGATCACCTTTAGAATTCTTATCAAATATATTGTTCATGGGCCACCTGGGTAGCTCATCAGTCTGTCTTCCGCTCAGGTTATCATCCCAGGGGTCTGGGATCCAGCCCAGCATTGGACTCCTTGCACAGCAGAGAGCCTGCTTCTCCCTCTCCCTCTGGTGCTCCTCCTGTTTGTTCTCTCTCCTTCTCAAGTAAATAAATAAATAATTAAAAAGTATATTGTTCATAATAAATTTATTCATTATTTAACATAAGTTGTCAAGGTCATTTTATGTGCCTGAAAGTAATTGTGATATGTATTATACAGTTTCATTCCTCAAGAACCTCAGAGTATAATGGACAAATGAACAGCTAATCGACATTACATTTTGCTGTGTGAGAGGTGCAATGTTGTGATATACAGAAGATTCTTAGGTGACATTAACAAAGGAAATTTTATGCAGGCTTGGAAGAGGAAATCCTTCCTAAAGAATCTGACATTGGGAAGATGAGTTATACTAACTTGGAGATGAGTTAGTAGTGAAGCTATTCAGGGAGAGAAAATATCATATATGAAGTCACAGACCCATGAAATAAGTTGGTTTCTCTTGTAGAGAAGACGGCAAGTGGAGGGCCGAAGCTAGAGAAATGTAGGAATGAAATCAGTTCACCATATGCCCTGGGTGTTAAACTAAGGAGTTCGGAGCAATAGAGTATCATTAAAGGCTTTTAAGAAACAGTGTAAGGATAAAACCACAGTGGCTGAGGGCAGAACGGCTGGGAAAGAATGGGCCTGAAGAAAGGGCCTGGCTTAACAGACTTGTGCAGTGACTTACATGGGCAGCCTTAAAGAACTGGATTAAAGCCCTTAGAGCTTAATGTTCTTGGGTCATGAACTCCTTCAAGAGCCTGATGAAGGCTGAGAACTCTGGCATTGCGGGGTCGCATTTCTTCGTGATAAGATAGAAAATATTATTCCACAGATTGCAATGGTTGCTCTTATGAGAAAAAATAAAAAGTCAGGAATGAGGCCACACTGCAGTTCTCTGGAGATTTCAGGCTTCCGAGTTCCATGAATAATAAAGTGTAGGAAGCTTGTGGGTACCAAGCAGCATGAGAATGGCAAAAAGTCATGGCGAAAAGGGACTATGTTTAGAATGGAATTACTTCTCTCAAAATAAATTTAAAACTGAATTCAATAGAGGAAACATCAGAGGATTTTATACTACTGAACCTCATCCCAGAAAGCAAGTAAATGGATCAATTTCCAATGACTTTAGAAAATTTTAAATGTGCAGAAAATTGTCAGGGCACCTGGGTGGATAAGTTGGTTAAGCATGCGACTCTTGACTTTGGCTCAGGTCATGACCTCAGGGTCATCAGATGAGCCCCATGGTGGGCTCCTCCCTCTCTGCTCCCCTCACTCCTGCTTACTGGTCTGCACCCCGCCTCACCCCATGTGCGTGCTCTCTCTCTCAAATAAATGAAATAAATGAAGTCTTTAAAAAGAAAAAGAAAGTTTTCAAATAAATATCCATCCTTCTCTCCCCCTCCCAAAATAAGCATGCCCAGAAATCTTCACAGGGGAGTTCTATGAAACTTAAAAATTGATAACTATAACGTGAATGAAATAGAGTATTGAAAAAATCTTCCACACTATTTTCACACAGGAAGCATTATATTCATAAAAAAGACTGACAAAAATTGTTCACATAAGAAAATTTCAGATCAGTCACAATATGAATATTGATACAAAAATCCTAAAATATATTTTGGAAACATAGTTCAGTGTAACATAATTTGAACAAGTGGGATTTTTTTCAGAAATGGAAATGTAGTTCTGTAATTCATAATATAAATATACCTAAAGAGAAAAATCATACAATCTCATACAATCATGTCTATATATACCAAAGGGACATTTGATTGAAAGTAGATTTTTGATACATTCTTAGTAAAATATTTCTTTTAATATATGAACTTTATGTAAATATCTCATCCTAAATACCAACATTATGCTTAATGTGAAAAATATGTCATATTAAAGTCAGAAAAAGACAAAGGGGTTTGTGATCACACTATTTGTTATGTTTTTCTGGATTTTAATAGTCATTTTAATTCCCAACATTGTTAATATTTTTAACAGCTCTTAACACTATTGAATCACAAAGAAAATAAATTATACAGGAATTAATATTCCTGGAGGAATGAAGTATATTTTTTTGTTTACTTTTATTCAGTCAGTCGGTCATTTTATTTATTCTGGGGATATAACTTCCCAGTAATGCAACTTGTAAAAATTAAAAGGGCAAGTATTCACAAAGTGCATAGCATTTTGCAAGCTATGTGCAAAAGTGCAAGCATTTCTCCAAACACTTTCCATGTATTAAGTCATTTGATGTTTACAATGATCTTGAAAAACCTCAGATACAGAGGAGTGGGTAATTTGCCCAAGGTCATGTAAGTAGCATGTTGGAGAAGCAGGATTCAGTCTGGTTTGCACCACTGAACATCTGGCCTTGGTATAGGAATAGATGTATCTTTCCTTCTGGTAAGATTAGTCTGTCACTTGATCTTAAAATTAAGGTGTCCATCTTATTAACTTTTCTCTCCAGTGGATTCAGCTTTATCTGGAACTCCCTTTAAAACTATATGTTCATTTTGTGTTTATCTCCAGCTGCTGGCTTTTAAAAACACTTTCAATATGAGCTAATCCTGATATGTCCAAAATGAGATGTTATTTTTCTTCTAAATTGGAAAAAACAATGTTCCTCTTTGGTAAGGATTTCGGTGTCCTATTTTCTTTCCCAGTTGAAAACATGGTTTAAAAAGAAATTCAACACGTATATAATCAATATTATTATGAATTTAAAATGAGTTAATATATATAATATCATATATATAACTTTATATATGACATATGATATTACTTATGTACTATTAGATATGTAACATGGGATGCTACACATATGTGCTATCATTGCATATATGTATATACAATATAGAAACATATTATTACATATATGTCAATATAGTGACACATTAATGTTTATGTAAATATATAAATAGTAATTTTCTCTCTGAAAGCATGTGGCTTTGATATATGCAACAATTATTTCAATGAATTAGGTACATCAGTATAATAGTAAAATTATTTTGGGAGAACAACTTACTAAACATGATCTGTCTATACCATATTTGTATTATTCTAATAAAAATATGACCTTGGTTGCATGCCAAATTCATCGGCAGAGCCTCAAACCAGACCTACTAAATCAACACTTATTGGATGAAGCTCAGATATGTATATTCTATAAAGACTCACAGATGGTTAAGCTCTATAAAGAAGAATGAGTTCATCCAACGTGGTGCCAAAGAGCATCCTTTCTGGAGCGACTTAGCTGTGGGTTCTGAGACAGGGCTTCTCCATTTTACCAAGTAAAAGCTTCTCTGGGCTCTGCCCTGAACAATATAGCCAGTATGATACCTTTAGAATCATATTCCAGTAAGAATGGAATTTATTTTTTGATTTAACTAACACAATTCTTATTAGGTGTAAGGCACTATTCTAGAAACCTTGGATATGGAGGTTTAAAAGAAACAGTCTCTGCCTTTCCTCCTGTAGGAGGAAAAAAATTAACCAAATAATGTGAAAATCTGTTATAACATACTCAGTAAAGAAAAGGAATACAGGGTAAAATGATAGAGGCTTATCTTTCTGAGAAGATGGTATTTGGGAAAAATCAAAGAAAGTGAGTCAATAAATTGTGGAGATAATGGAAGAAGAGCATTCTAGGCTGAAGGAAATGGCAAAGGCCCCTGAGTCAGGGACATAGGTGAGAGTTTCTAAAGCATCTGAAGCTGTCCAGTCTGGTTGAAGTGGAGTGATGTGTATGGTAAGAGTGGCAGTTGTTGTTGGAGCTAGAGTCGATGCCAGGTAACAAAGACTGTAGGTCTTTTGTTTTATTCTAAGGCAATTTTAAGGTATTGGGTGTTTTTCAACAGGGAAGTGATCGATCTGAACTTAATGTGACTTGCATTTTATCAGGATTATAGGAATCACAGTGAAAAGAAAGAGCCAGTGCCAAGACTATAGTCTAGGCAAAAATTTTTGGTGGCTTGGACTATGAGTAGTACAGGTAGAGATGCTGAAAAGTCGTTAGATTTCAGAAATATTTTAAAAAAATAGCGTCAGCAGGGCAAAATAGTTGTGAAAGCTCATTGTGCTACTTCTGATCTAGTTTCCTTTTGCATTTACTTTGTATTATTAACATTATTCTATTTAAAAAAAAAAACAAAAACAACATCTTGAGATCTCCCGTGCTAACCCTGCTCTCAAACAGTTTAGGATATAGAAAGTTTTGTTCAATATTTAATAGACTTTTTAAAATTTCAAGTTAAATAAGTAACAGAATTTCAATAAAACTTTTTAAAATTCAGAACATTAATCATTTCAACAGAAACATCAATATATTTAATAATAAATATACATTAGTTAAACACTGGCAACTTTTGTGCACCAGAACATGAAAACTTTGTACTTCTAGCTTCCTGTTTTCTTTGTTCATCATGATGAAGTCACTATTCCTGTTAAGTTGTTCACATATGGGGAGAATTTTTAGCCTACTGCCTTATCATGGACAATAGGAAACAAAACCAACAACAGTTTTACTGGAAGCAAAACAAATTCTAATACATTATAAATATATACTATTATATTTTATAATGTACTGTGATGTCAAGTTTTGTTACAAAAAATTACTGGAGTCTTTGTTCTGAAATTCTCCCCTGCAGATTTTCTTTGGTTGTTCTGCATCAAGAATTTGTTAATGTTGAAAACTACAATAATGTTTTGTTCCATGTCTTTACAGGTATACTCATATTTTGTATGTCCCTAACAAGTTTCATCCCCTTGCCTTGTTGTATTATCCATAATTTATTTTGCTAAAATTGAATACTTGTTTTGCAGCCATTTCATACTTATTTTCAGCTATTATAATCATATGAAAATGAACATATTTATACCTAAATGTTTTTTTTTAAAGATTTTATTGATTTATTTGAGAGAGAGAGTGAGAGAATGCACACAAGCGGGGGAGAGGGCAGAGGGAGAGGCAGGCTCCCCATTGAGCAGGAGCTTGATGCAGGACTTGATCCCAGGATCCTGAGATCATGACCCGAGCCAAAGGCAGACACTTAACAACTGAGCCACCCAGGCATCCCATTTGTACATAAATCTTAATCTTTTTCTCTGTTTTCACCTTAGTTTAAATTATTTTTCACAGAATTCTGAGTCAGTTCTGAACACTTTTGTGGATATATATATATATATATATATATATATATATATATATAATTTTAAAGATTTTTTATTTATTTACTTGACAGAGAGAGATCACAAGTAGGCAGAGAGGCAGGCAGAGAGAGAGAGAGAGAGAGAGGGAGAAGCAGGTTCCCTGCTGAGCAGAGAGCCCGATGTGGGGCTCGATCCCAGAACCCTGAGATCATGAACTGAGCCGAAGGCAGAGGCTTAACCCACTGAGCCACCCAGGCACCCCTCGATATATATTTTTAAATTGCTTTCCAGAGAATTTCCATGAATTTATGTCTACCAGCCCTGCCTGAAAATACCTGCTTCACTTTATTCTGAATTACAAAACTCATCAAATATAAGTCACTATTATATCTCTAAGACCTCATGAGACAGGTTACATAAGGTATTAAATGTTTTTATCAGTGCTATGCAATATATCAGGGACATGGTGGGAAACTACAAATTTATATAAATAGCATAATGACACTTCCAGTGTTCCCTTAATAAATTAATAAACTACTTAATAAATTTGGAGTCACTGTTAATGTGATTGGGTAAATCAAATTTATAATGCTTCTGAGGTGTTTGGATGACTAAGTTGGCTCGGCATCCAACTCTCGGTTTTGGTTCATGATGTAGGGTGGGATGCAGTCACACAGTAGACTCTACATTCAGTGAAGAGTCTGCTGGAGGATTTTTTCCTCTCCCTATCCCTTTGCCCCTCACCCACTTGCTCCCTTGCTCTCACTCTCTTTTTTTCTAAAATAAAATGAATAAATCTTTAAAAAATATATAATGCTATTAACTTAAAATGGATTAAACTGGTGATTGGGTGTTTAAAATAATTCATTTAAGAATAAATACTTTCCTGGTTGATGGGTATTAAGGAGGGCATGTATGGTGATGAGCATTGTGTTATATGCACTAATGAATCATAGAACACTATATTAAAAACTAATGATGTGTTATATGTTGGGTAATTGAATATAATAAAAAATAAACTAAGAAAAATTATAAGATTAAAAATTTAAAAAAGCAATAGTTATGAAATAGAACTATCAGTTTATTATTTCTACTGTTACTACCAGGTAAAAATCTTGACAATGATTTCTAATAAATAAGCTGGACAAAAAAAGTAGAATGTGGAAAATGTTTAATAATAAATTAACATATCAATAAGCAGAATGTGACGACAGTTAGCAGTTAACAATAAGCACTTAATGTAGTTTGTTTAAATGTCTCTGTAGTTTGGGACACCTGAGTGGCTCCGTCAGTTAAGCACCTGCCTTCAGCTCAGGTCCTGATCCTGGGGTCATGGGATTGAGCCCCCTAATGAGCCCCCCATTGGGCTCCTTGTTCAGTGGGGAGTCTGCTTGTCCCTCTCTCTCTGTCCCGCCCTCGGCCTGCTTGACCTCTCTCTCAGTCTCACTCTCTCTTTCAAATAAATAAATAAAACCTTATTTATTTATTTATTTATTTTAATCATTTTTTAAAATTTATTTTCAGCATAACAGTATTCATTGTTTTTGCACCACACCCAGTGCTGCATGCAATCCGTGCCCTCTCTAATACTCACCACCTGGTTCCCCCAACCTCCCACCCCCCCACCTCTTCAAACCCTTCAGATTGTTTTTCAGAGTCCATAGTCTCTCATTGTTCACCTCCCCTTCCAATTTCCTCCCACTCCATTCTCCTAACTCCCCATGTCCTCCATGCTATTTGTTATGCTCCACAAATAACTGAAACCATATGATAATTGACTCTCTCTGCTTGACTTATTTCACTCAGCATAATCTCCTCCAGTCCCGTCCATGTTGCTACAAAAGTTGGGTATTCATCCTTTCTGATGGAGGCATAATACTCCATAGTGTATATAGACCACATCTTCCTTATCCATTCGTCCGTTGAAGGGCATCTTGGTTCTTTCCACAGTTTGGAGACCTTGGCCTTTGTTGCTATAAACATTGGGGTACAGATGGCCCTTCTTTTCACTACATCTGTATCTTTGGGGTAAATACCCAGTAGTGCAATGGCAGGGTCGTAGGGAAGCTCTATTTTTAACTTCTTGAGAAATCTCCACACTGTTTTCCAAAGTGGCTATACCAACTTGCATTCCCACCAACAGTGTAAGAGGGTTCCCCTTTCTCCACATCCCCTCCAACACATGTTGTTTCCTGTCTTGCTAATTTTGGCCATTCTAACTGGTGTAAGGTGGTATCTCAATGTGGTTTTGATTTGAATCTCCCTGATGGCTAGTGATGATGAACATTTTTTCATGTGTCTGATAGCCATTTGTATGTCTTCATTGGAGAAGTGTCTGTTCATATCTTCTGCCCATTTTTTGATATGATTATCTGTTTTGTGTGTGTTGAGTTTGAGGAGTTCTTTATAGATCCTGGATATCAACCTTTTGTCTGTACTGTCATTTGCAAATATCTTCTCCCATTTCGTGGGTTGCCTCTTTGTTTTCTTGACTGTTTCCTTTGCTGTGCAGAAGCTTTTGATTTTGATGAAGTCCCAAAAGTTTATTTTGGCTTTTGTTTCCTTTGCCTTTGGAGACATATCTTGAAAGAAGTTGCTGTGGCTGATATCGAAGAGATTACTGCCTATGTTCTCCTCTAGGATTCTGATGGATTCCTGTCTCACCTTGAGGTCTTTTATCCATTTTGAGTTTATCTTTGTGTACGGTGTAAGAGAATGGTCGAGTTTCATTCTTCTACACATAGCTGCCCAGTTTCCCAGCACCATTTATTGAAGAGACTGTCTTTTCTCCACTGTATATTTTTTCCTGTTTTGTCGAAGATTAACTGACCATAGAGTTGAGGGTCCATATCTGGGCTCTCTACTCTGTTCCACTGGTCTATGTGTCTGTTTTTATGCCAGTACCATGCTGTCTTGGTGATCACAGCTTTGTAGTAAAGCTTGAAATCAGGTAACGTGATGCCCCCAGTTTTATTTTGTTTTTCAACATTTCCTTAGCGATTCAGGGTCTCTTCTGGTTCCATACAAATTTTTGGATTATTTGCTCCAGCTCTTTGAAGAATACCGGTGGAATTTTGATTGGAATGGCATTAAAAGTATAGATTGCTCTAGGCAGTATAGACATTTTAACAATGTTTATTCTTCCGATCCAAGAGCATGGAATAGTCTTCCATCTTTTTGTGTCTTCTTCAATTTCTTTCATGAGTGTTCTGTAGTTCCTAGAGTACAGATCCTTTACCTCTTTGGTTAGGTTTATTCCCTGGTATCTTATGGTTCTTGGTGCTACAGTAAATGGAATCGATTCTCTAATTTCCCTTTCTGTATTTTCATTGTTAATCAAGATAAAGAGTCATATTGATATGAATACATTAATAGTAGGAGATCCTAACATGCCTCTCTCAGAAATAGACAGATCATTGAAGCAGAAAATCAATAAAGAAACAAGAGCATTGAATGACACATTGGACCAGATGGACCTCATAGATATATACAGAACATTCCACCCTAAAACAACAGAATACTTATTCTTCTCAAGTGCACATGGAACCTTCTCAAGAATAGACCACATACTGGGTCACAAATCAGGACTGAACCGATACCAAAAGACTGAGATTATTCCCTGCATATTCTCAGATCACAATGCTTTGAAAATGGTGCTCAATCACAAGGAAAAGTTCCAAAGGAACTCAAACACCTGGAAGCTAAAGACCACCTTGCTTAAGAATGCTTGGATCAACCAAGATATCAAAGAAGAACTTAAACAATTCATAGAAACCAATGAGAATGAAGACACTTCGGTCCAAAACCTATGGGATACAGCAAAGGCAGTCCTAAGGGGGAAGTACATAGCCATCCAAGCCTCCCTTAAAAAAATTGAAAAATCCAGAACATACCAGCTGTCTCTACACCTTAAAGAATTGGAGAATCAACAACAAATCAAACCAACTCCACACATAAGAAGGGAAATAATCAAGATTAGAGCTGAGATCAATGAGGTAGAAACCAGAGATACAGTAGAATGTATCAATGAAACTAGAAGCTGGTTTTTTGAAAGAATCAATAAGATTGATAAACCATTGGCCACACTAATCCAAGAGAAAAGAGAGAAAGCCCAAATTCATAAAATTATGAATGAAAAGGGAGAGATCACAACTAACACCAAGGAAGTAGAAACAATCATCAGAAGTTATTATCAACAGTTATATGCCAATAAGCTAAGCAACCTAGATGAAATGGATGCATTCCTGGAAAACTATAAACTCCCAAAATTGAACCAGGAAGAAATTGACAACCTAAATAGACTGATATCTAGTAACGAGATTGAAGCAGTGATCAAAAACCTCCCAAAAAACAAGAGCCCAGGACCTGATGGATTCCCTGGGGAATTCTACCAAACTTTCAAAGAAGAAATAACACCTATTTTCCTGAAGCTGTTTCAAAAAATTGAAGCAGAAGGAAAACTTCCAGACTCTTTCTATGAAGCCAGCATTACCCTGATCCCCAAACCAAGCAAAGACCCTACCAAAGAGGAGAATTTCAGACCAATATCACTGATGAATATGGATGCTAAGATTCTCAACAAGATCCTAGCAAACAGGATCCAACAGCACATTAAAAAGATTATCCACCATCACCAGGTGGGATTCATTCCTGGGCTACAAGGATGGTTCAACATTCGCAAATCAATCAATGTGATACAACAAATTAATAAGAAAAGAGAGAAGAACCACATGGTCCTCTCAATTGATGCAGAAAAAGCATTTGACAAAATCCAGCATCCGTTCCTGATTAAAATGCTTCAAAGTATAGGGATAGAGGGAACATTCCTGAACTTCATCAAATCTATCTATGAAAACCCACAGCGAGTATCATCCTCAGTGGGAAAAAGCTTGCAGCCTTCCCGTTGAGATCAGGAACACGACAAGGATGCCCACTCTCACCACTCTTGTTCAACATAGTATTAGAAGTCCTAGCAACAGCAATCAGACAACAAAGAGAAATAAAAGGTATCCAAATTGGCAATGAAGAAGTCAAACTCTCTCTCTTCACAGATGACATGATTCTTTATATGGAAAACCCAAAATGTTTCACCCCCAAACTACTAGAACTCATACAGCAATTCAATGTACAGAAATCAGTGGCTTTCTTATACACTAACAATGAAAATAAAATCTTTTTAAAAAAGTATAGTAAATGTTTCTGGTTTTGTAGTAGAAAATAAATTAGCTCTCTAGATTGAGCCAAGTTACCAGTTCTCATCTCATCTCAAGTACAATTTGTCCTGAGATTTTAAGAAAAAGAAAAGTCTCCTAAGATCTCAGTCTCCTCTTGGAGGATTTCCGGATTCATGACAGCTCAAAAGTATTGTGATTACACAATTCTTACAGATGAAAACAACTTGTACAATCAGATTCCATCAAAAATGTGAAGTCATTCTAACCACTTTATTCTTTTTTTTTTTTTGCTACATACTTAAATTCTCCACAATTACAAATAATACTAAATAAACAACTTAGTATTAAAAATAATACTAAGTAAGCACCCGTAGGGTGCCTGGGTGGCTCAGTCAGTTAAGCCTCCAATTCTGGGTTTCAGCTCAGGTCATGATCTCAGGGTCATGAAATCGAGCCCCATGTTGGGCTCCCCACATTGGAGGATATATTGTTCCTGTCAAACATTAGATATGATTGGATTTTTTTCTGGGTGACTAAAATTATCTTTGTTGGTTTTTTTTTTTAAGATTTTATTTATTTTTGACAGACAGAGATCACAAGTAGGCAGAGAGGCAGGCAGAGAGGGAGAAAGGAGGAAGCAGACTCACCACTAAGCAGAGAGCCTGATGCAGGGCTCGATCCCAGGACCCTGAGATCATGACCTGAGCTGAACGCAGAGGCTTTAACCCACTGAGCCACCCAGGTGCACCTTTTTGTTGTTTTTAATTTGTATCTTCCTGATAAATAGTAAAGTTGAACTTCTTATTTTTTTTGGCTGTCTATATTTCTTCTGTTAATTACATGGCTCATAACCTTTATGCATTTATCTATTTAGAATTTATCTTTTAATTTATATTTATAGGAGCTTTTCATAGATTATAAATATTAATTTATGTTGCAAGCATTTCCCTGTATTCCTTTGTCCATTAACTTTGTGCTGTCTTCATTACAAAGAAAGTTTAATATTTAGGAAGTCAAATTTGACAATCCTTCTTTTGCTCTAGGAAGAAATTTTCTTCCTTAAGGTATTTTCTTTGGATGCTTTTATAGCCGTGTGTGTGCATGTGTGTTTGTTCAATATGCATTTGTAGTGTATCTACAATGTGATAAGTTCTTTGAGCTGGAAATCTAATATTGTTTTCACAAGTGGACAGCCATTTGTCCCATAGACATTTGTGAAATAGTCTCAATTTTCACCCACATAAAAATAAATGCCCCATTTACCTTATATTAAATTCTCACATTAACAGAAATCAGCATCTGTGCTCACCATTCTGATTCATTGATCTTGTTTGTCTTTCTATGGCAAAACCACATAGATATGTTTATATTGGGAGTTCTATCACTGATCTATTACTTTTAATTTTCTAAATTAGCAGTTCTTGATTTTTTTTTCTAAGCTAACTTTATAATTAATTTTCAAGTTCTGTGAGGAATCCTTTAAGGTTTTATTTTGAATTACTTTGAATTCCTAGACTATTCTTGGAGGAAATATTATTTAATATCAAATCTGTCCATAAGGAAACACAAAAAGTACCTATAATTTATTTGCGACTTTTCTTTAAATATTTTATTTATTTATTTGACAGAGAGAGAGAGAGAGAGATCACAAGTAGGCAGAGGCACGCAGAGAGAGAGAGAGAAGAGGCTCCCCGCTGAACAGAGAACCCAATGTGGGCCTTGATCCCAGCACCCTGAGATCATGACCTGAGCTGAAGGCAGAGGCTTAACCCACTGAGCCACCCAGCCGCCCCTTATTTGCAACTTTTAAAAAGTTTTTTTTTTTTTTTTTAATTTGAGAGAGAAAGATAGTGAGAGAGAGCATGAGTCTGGTGGGAGAGGCAGAGGGAGAGGGAGAAGCAGGGAGGATGACAAGAGGCTCTATCCCAGGAACCTGGGATCATGACCTGAGCTGAAAGTAGGCTCTTTACACATTGAGCCACCCAGACACCCTTATTTGTGTTTTTTGTTGTTGTTGTTTTATTTTGGGTTTTTTGTTTGTTTGTTTGTTTGTTTTTGGTATCTTTAAGTGAAGCTTTATAGTTTTGTTTTTTGGGGGAATTTATCTAATCTTAGTTTTTAAGTTTATTACTTGCATTTCTGTAATTTTATTTTTGTAGGTTCAGAAAGACAAAAGAAAAGCTTTCTTATTTAGTTTCTTGCTTGATTTAGAATGCAGATTGAATTTTTCATCTGTTAAAAAATGGTATAAAGGTACACATACACCCTCACATGATTTTTTTAAATGACTGAGATGATATATGAAAATAACTTTACCTACAAGAAGAATTATATAAATATAAGGTGACATTACTATAAGAGTTTGAAAGATAAGGACTGGGCTATTGAAATATTTTGTTAATGATATGTATTTTAATACATACTACATATAAATATATACTATTTATAAATATAGTGTATATATAAAATTTTAGTTTTGATTGTTCAAGCTTTTCTGTATTAGGACAGGTTCTATTTGATTATTAACTATTTCTTTCTTCATTTCTCATACTAGTAATACCTGGGTAATAATGCCCCAGGAGTCTAAACATTGTAAATATTATGTTAACTCAGAAAATAAATAGTAAGTATTAACTTACACTATCTGCTTGTCAAGAAAGTCAACTTTACAGGTTAGGAATATGAGTTCAACTAACATTGAAAACCCAAATAAGGGTTCTTATTATATTTTCTCAAATGAAAGAAACAGAGATTAATGTTAATCTTGCTGTACCACAATTCTATGAAAAGACCTAGGTCTTCTCCATCTTTATGTTCTGCCATTATTATGTATCTCTATTCAGTGTCAAGTTGACTATTATAGCTACAGCCTTCTTGTTCTCATTCAAGGCAAAAAGTGACACCTCATCACCCGCATATGAAGGACACTTCCAGTAATATCCATATACTTTCATTAGGAAAATAATAGCTTTCCCCTGGAATGTTTCCTGTGCAAAGCTATGTCACATAGACAACCCTAGATTTGAAAGAAGACCCAGAAATGTGTTTTATCTTTGCTAGTCTTTGGTAAGACAGCTAAAAATAGGGAGGTTTGAGGGGTTTCAAAATGAGTTTTGGATCAACCACTCTACATTTCCAGCCTAATAAATTTGAAAGGAAATTAGCAAAAAAAAAAAAAAAATCATTGACTCATGATTTATTATCACAAATGACATTTATTTTCATTATTTTAAATGTACCCATATTCCTAATAGGTCAAATGACTATACACAGAGAACTTTATGACATTTTTCAAAGAACCACAGATAAATAAAATTTTTTTTAAATGTAGCAGCATCATGAATCACATATTAGTACACAATTTCCACAACTTGTTCTTCTCTGGTCTGCTTCATCATTGAAGCTGGGAAATATTTCTATCTATTAAGAGTAAACTGAATTATATGAAGGAGGAAATAAAAAGCACACACATAAATAGATTTAATGGATAGTTATATGAGACTATTCTAATATTGAGTAATAAGGGAAACTGCAACAAATATTCAATGTCTATTATTGGACAGGCAGTATATCAGGCACAGTAGATAAAATCTTTAGCAGTAGAGATACAATCCCTGCTCTCCCAGAGCTCACCGTTCAATAGAACAAAGAGAGGAGTAGCTCTGTTTTAGAAATTTATATAATTTTAGAAATTATATATAAATTTAGAAATTTATATAATCAAGGCCAAACTATAAGAGGTATTATTAACCTCCACCTTTTTTTAAGGGAAAAAAAATGAGTCTTAAGAGGAAAAGTGGCTTAGACAATGACTTAGAGTTCAGAACAGATCAAATATTAGTCAAGTAAGCCAAGTAAGTGAAATCCCTTATACCCCCCTACACCACCATCCAGTGCTAAGTTTATATTATAATGAAGTTTAATTATTTATATTTTACCCTATTAAATTGTTGTCAGTCTCTAGCAAACTGCTGCACGTACAGCTGAATGATCTAAAGTCTTATCTCTTTAAGTTCTCTGGATCTTGATTTTGTCATTTATAAAACAGATAATAATTTCTCATAAAATTGTTCTAAGATTTTAATGAGAAAATACATATACAAGACTTCATTATAGTACCTAGAAGAGGTTGTTCATTAAGCGATAGCTAGTTTGAGATTTATGGTGGGATTATAAACCCTACTAAGGATCTTGATTTTGTCATTTATAAAACAGATAATAATTTCTCATAAAATTGTTATAAGATTTTAATGAGAAAATACATATACAAGACTTCATTATAGTACCTAGAAGAGGCTGTTCATTAAGCGATAGCAGGTTCGTGATTTACGGTGGGATTATAAACCCTTTTAAGGTAAGGTCTTGACATTAGTTCTTTTCAACATGAACACAGATATAATTATGAATCTGATAAGGACTCTATAAAAATCTGAGATTGACCATTTGGTATTTAGAATGAGTAAGCAAATGTTTTTTTTTTGTTTTTGTTTTTTGTTTTTAATTAATTAATTAATTTTTAAATAAACATATAATGTATTATTAGCCCCAGAGGTACAGGTCTGTGAATCGCCAGGTTTACACACTTCACAGCACTCACCATAGCACATACCCTCCCCAATGTCCATAACCCCACCACCCTCTCCCTCCCCCCTTCCCCCCAGCAGCCCTCAGTTTGTTTTGTGAGATTGAGTCTCTTATGATTTGTCTCCCTCCCGATCCCATCTTGTTTCATTTATTCTCTTCCTACTCCCCAAACCCGTGATGTTGCATCTCCACTTCCTCAAATGTTTTAAGAATTTTAAACAAATTATAATTTTCTTTCTATATTAGATTCTTTCACTGGTAATCTAGAAACTACAGGGTAAAACATTGATGACCAATTATTATTATTATTTTTAAAGATTTTATTTATTTATTTGACAGACAGAGATCACAAGTAGGCAGAGAGGCAGACAGAGAGAGAGAGAGGGAAGTAGGCTCTCTGCTGAGCAGAAAGCCTGACTTGGGGCTCGATCCCAGAACCTGGGATCATGACCTGAGCCGAAGGCAGAGGCTTTAACCCACTGAGCCACCCAGGAGCCCCACCAATTATTTATTACTTACATGTTTTAGGGAAAAAAGGAAAAAAAAAAACTATTGTGGTAAACAGTACATGAATATTGGCAATTTCATTCTGATTGTGATAATGTTAATGTGGGCATCACATGGAAAGCCTTAAAAGGTACATTTTTTCTTGTTCCAATAATTACAGTTTTAGGAGTTTATCCTGAGAAGATTATCAGAAATTCCATAAAATAATTAACATATGAGAATGCTTATTATAACAGTATTTATAATAATAGTGTTCTGAACCAGACTACTAAATAGCTTATGATTCATCATACAAAATACTAATATGCAGCCATTAAGAGAAATTGTCTCAACAAATATTTATTAATTAGAGAATTTTTCAAATCTATTATTCAATTGAAAAACACTACTGATTCAGCTATCCAGGCAGTGTAAGGATCATGGCTGTACTTGTGTAAGTCAGGAACATTGTTAACAAAAAAAATGTAATCCTGACAACCTGTATTAGTTTCCTATTGCTGCTGTTACAAAGTCCACAGAGTGGCTTAACTATGATTTTTTTTTTTTTTAAAGTAAGCTCCTGCCCTGCCTGAAGCCCAGTGTGGGGCTTGAAGTCACAACCCCAAGATCAAGACCTAAGCTGAGGTCAAGAGTCGAGTGGTTAACTGACTGGGCCACCCAGGCACACTGAATAATGTAAATTCAATCATGGTATAGACCCAACCTTACATTTGGGGGAAAAATCTCACTAGTCACTGATTATAATCCTTTTTATATGTTGTTAGATTTGGCTTCCTGGTATTTTGTTGAGGAATTTTTGTGTCTATATTCATAAGAGATGTTGTTCTTTAGTAACATATTTTTTGTCTAGTTTTTTAAATTATATTCAGTTAGCAAACATATAGTACATATAGTACATCATTAGTTTATGATGAAGTGTTCAGTGGTTCATTAGTTGCATGTAACATCCAGTGCTCGTCACAACATATGCCTCCTTAATGCCCATCACCCTCTAGCTTGACTTCAGGGTAATACTGGCCTCTTAAAATGAGTTGGTAAGTATATCCTGTTCCTATATTTTCTGAAAGATTTTGTCAATAATTGACATTAACTCTTAATTAAATATTTGGTAGAATTTAACTGTGAAGGCTTTTGGGTTTGGAGTCAACTTTATGATATGATTTTTAAATTAGTAATCCAATCTCTTTATATACAAATAAAGTTCTTTTTTAGTTCTTTTAGTTCTTTTTTAGTTCTTTTTAAGTCAGTGTCAGTAGTTCATTTCTTTTTGGAAAATTGCTCATTTCATCTACATTATCTAATTTCAATGATATACAGTTGTGCAGTCCTCCCTTATAATTTTTTCTATTTCTGTAAGGTGGTAGTGATGTCCCTTCTTTTATTTTTTATTGTATTTAAGTCTTGTCTCTTCTTGGTCAGTCTAGTAAAGGATGTCAATTTTGTTGATCTTTCCAAATAACTAACTTTTGGTTTCATTGATTTTTTTTACTGTTTTTCTATTCCCTCTTTCATTAATTTCATCTTTTATCAGTACGATTATAATTAAATGGATTTCTTCTGGACTAGATTATGCTTTTTTAATTTTATTGGATTATGCTTTTTAATTCATTCTGACAATCTCTGATTTTCAGTTAGAGTGTTTAATTACTTTTTGAAGTGATTGTTGATATGGTTATAAATTTATCATCTCGCTATTGTTTCCTACTTTTCCCACATGATTTTGGATTATTAGCTATACATGTTTTGTTATTTTGTTTGCTGGAGAGTTCAATATACATATTTGTAGTTTGCTAGTTTAGAGTTTATAATATATATTTTATTATATTAATCATCAAGTAATATAACACTTTATATTTATTATCAGAAAATTAAAGCACTGTATGTCACAAGTATATACTTCAGAACTTTGTGCTGTTCGTTGTCATACATTTTACTTCAGTATATACTAGAAACACCTTCTGTGTTGTTTTGGTTTAATCAGTAAAATTTTTTTAAAATTTTTTAAATTTATTTTCAGCATAACAGTATTCATTGTTTTTGCACTACACCCAGTGCTCCATGCAATCCGTGCCCTCTCTAATACCCACCACCTGGTTCCCCCAACCTCCCACCCCCCGCCCCTTCAAAACCCTCAGATTGTTTTTCAGAGTCCATAGTCTCTCATGGTTCACCTCCCCTTCCAATTTCCCCCAACTCCCTTCTCCTCTCCATCTCCCCTTGTCCTCCATGCTATTTGTTATGATCCACAAATAAGTGAAACCATATGATAATTGACTCTCTCTGACGGATGAATGGATAAAGAAGATATGGTCCATATACACTATGGAGTATTATGCCTCCATCAGAAAGGATGAATACCCAACTTTTGTAGCAACATGGACGGAACTGGAAGAGATTATGCTGAGTGAAATAAGTCAAGCAGAGAGAGTAAAAATTTTTATATGTACTTATTCTGTTGCTATTCCCAGACTATTTATTCCATTTTGTAGATCCATATTTCCACATGATATCATATTATTCTTGCCTATAGAACTCTCTTCAATATTTCTGCCATAGTAAGTCTCCTGGTGATGAATTCTTCTACTGTTTGCATATCTGAAAGTGTGTTTGCTTTGACTTTTTTTGGAAGTATATTTTTGTTGGGTGTATACTTCTAAGTTGACAGATTTTTTTCCCAGTGTTTTAAGTATATATTGCCAAAATATTCTTGCTTGGCTCATATTTTATGAGAATTCTACCTTATGTTTGTTCCTCCTTATAAAATGTTTACTTTTTCCAGGGTTGTTTCAAATAGTTTTTTTTTTTTTTAAGCCCCTGAACTTTTTCAAGTTCCCTGACAGAAACATTAGTGTTTCTGACACACTTCTTATAATTCAAGTTCATTAAACTTCTTGGATCTATAGAATTATAGTTTCATTGAAGTTGGTAATTTTGGTCATGCTTTCCTCAAATATTTTTCCTATTTCCTCTTTTCTCTTTTAGGGATTACAAGCACATATATGTTAGACCTCTGAAAGATGTTCATTTTTTAGGAGTTTTGTTTCTCTATTTTTTTATTGCTCTGTCTTTGAGTTCATTATTATTTTTGTAATATCTATTCTGTCATCAATCTTATCCAGTATATTTTTCATTTCAGACATTATAATTTTCACCCCACTTATTTGATTTGGGGCTCAAAAAATATTTTCCAAGCATCTATTTAACATGTTCAATCTTTTCCCTGGCCTTTTAAATGTATAAAGTGCAGTTATAATAACATTTTAAATGTTCTTGTCTGCTAATTCTAAAATCACTGTTAGTAATGAGTTTGTTGACTTGACTGATTTTTTTTTTTTTCATTTTGGGTCATATTTTCCTGCCATATTTTCCTGCCAAATGTCTGGTAATTTTTGATTGGATATTAACATTGTGAACTTTATCTTTTTGGGTGGTAGATAATTTTGCATTCCTACAGTTTTTGAACTTTGGGAAGAAATTGGAAATAGTTTCTTCTTTTTAATAATGATTTAGTTACTTGGTATGGTGGACCAAAGTGATTTTTAATCTGGGATGAATTTTCTCCACTACTGAGGCAAAACACTTCCTCTAAGTATTCTGCCCAAAGCCAAGTGTGGCTTGCAGGAGGAGACACTATTCCTAACTCTTTATGACTGCTGGGTGCATTTGTCTCTCATGATTTATGTGTTTTCCCCTTTGTCATTAGTCTCTTGCATGCATATTCTGATAAGAATCCTGCTGAATACTTCCAGAAGATACTGTGCATATTGGTTGTTTTCCTCTCAGTGAAACTCCCTTTTATTGATTTTTCCAGACCCTCAGCTCTGTCTCCTTTCTCTTGCTTCCCCTCTCACTTTTGCCAGCAAACTCTCCAAAGAAGGAAACTGGGACAATTGTAGGGCTCCCTTTGTTTATTTCTTATGTTTCTGGGATTTTTACCCTCATGCCCAGTGTCTTGGAAACCACTGTATCAGCTATTTTGTTTGTTTGTTTGTTTCAAATGGGAATCTACAACCAGCCCCTTACTCTTTCATAGCTGGCATGGATATCGCCTTATCCAATATTGTTTTCATCTAAGACTATAATTTTCATCTATAGAAGTTTGATTCATGTCTTGTTTTATTTGTTTTAGGTCTTAACCTAATACATTAAAATTTTCTTCTAGGTTCTGAATATGTGGAATCTATTCTCAACTGTTTTATTGTCCTTGCATGCTAACTCTATTACCTGAGTAATCTCTAGGTCAGTCTTCCTCATTGTGGGTTGTACTTTCCTTCTTTGCATGCCTGGTAATTTTTTATTGGATGCTACACATTCTGAATTTTACTTTTCTGGGTGCTGGATCTTTTTGATTTCTGTAAATGTAGTTGAGCTTTGTTCTGGGACACAGCATGTTATCTGGAAACAGTTTGATATTTTGAGTCTTCTTTTTAAGTTTTTTTTTGAGCAGAACTAATGGTATATTTATTCTTGGGGTAATTTTTTTCACTACTTAAAGAATTATCTTTTTAGTACTCTAAACCATGTCACAGAAATTATAACTTTTTTCCCACTCTGGTTGTTTGAAACAGGGGCTGTCCCAGGTCCTGTATGATCTCCAGGCACTGTTCCTTCTAGTCCTTTCTAATATTCTGCCTCCCACCCCCAGCCACCAGCCATCACTGATTCCTGGCTCTGGGTTGTTTTCTCATAGGTGCCAATGTGTCAATGCATGTGCCAATCAGTACTCAAATGAATACTCCAGGGTGACTTTTTGCATATTACTGGAAATTTATCCCTGTGTATTCTGTTCCTTTCTTGCCCCTGTGAACTTAACTTTATGTTATATAGTTTTAATGAGTCATTTAGGAGATACTTACATCTCTACCCTTACTTGTTTCTTTTGTCATTCATATTTGAAAACATGCTGTTTTGGAGTACTACATCTTTAAAATCATAAACATTTCTGGAAAAAAGTAGAGGTATAAGAAATGACCTAAGGAATATATAAGTATGTAAAATGCTAAATTAATTGTTTCTCTTCTTTTTTGAAAGATTTTCCTTATTTGATTGGATAGAGAGTGAGAGAATGAGTGAAGGGAGGGGCAGAGGGAGAGGGACAAGCAGAATCCCTGCTAAGCAGGGAGTCTGACTCGGGGCTCCATGAAAGGACCCTGGGATCATGAACTGAGCCAAGGGAAGACACTTAACTGAATGAGTCACCCAGCCACCCTTCTCTTACTTCCTTTTAGCTGATTAGTATTGTATTTATTTTACAAAATGCTTAATATTTTATTCTATAGAGAGTTAGCCAGAATTTGAGATTTGCATAACCATAATTAATATTTTTCTTATGAAGACTATTGGAGACAAAATTTAACTGACTGTCCATTTGCTGGAATTTTGCTAGATAAGAGACTGTAGGAGACTTACATGATCTGCCACATTTATTAACCACTCTCGCAGCTGTGCTATGAATGAACTAAAGGGTGATAAGGATGAGGTCAGAACGAGTAGTCCATAATCCAGGGGAAATATGATAGTGTCTTCAACCAGAGCAGGAATACATAAAGTGGTGAGAAGTGGTCAAATTATGGATATAACAGGTAGAACAACAAGATTTCCTATCTGAATTTATGTGTTATGATCGCAATGAAGGCTTAAGTTTTGGATCAGACCAATCAAAGTTATCAAAGTGATGGGGACCTCTGAGGGGAATGGATTTAAAAAAGTTAAATCACTAGTTAAATTTTAGGAGAATTGTTTTTGAAATGCATTTCAGAGATCTAAGATTAGCTCATAAGTTAGCTTTTGAGTATAGGAGTCTGAAGTAAAGAAGGGACAATAAGTTTAAAACTCTAAATTTGAGGGGTTTCAGCCTATATAGATAGTGTTTAAGATCTTGGAACTGAATCTGATGAAGGGAGTAACTTTATATTAGAGACACTATCCCAGAATTGCTCTCTGAGGCACTCTAAAATCAAAAGGTCAAGAAGAAGAGAAATTATCTAATGAACTGAGAGGAAATGGTAAAAAGACATAAGAAATTGCATTTTCTAGAGACCATACAATGTGTACAAAGGAGGAAAAAAATGATCAAAACTAAGTCATATGCTGGTGATCATGTACGATAAAAAAGAAACAAAAATAAACAGAAAAAAACCCAGCAAAAACAAAAAAAGAGTATTGATCATTGGATTTACTAATATGAAGTGAGGTGATCTTGAAGTGTAATTCTATATTAAAAGAGAGATACTAGAGAGATTGATCGATAGAAAGATGTATAAAGAGATCATATGTGAATATAGATAGAAGTATAGGTTACATGTAAATAAATAGCTTTATTATAGGAATTTATCCTTACAAATTTGTGGTAGTTGAGTGTACAGGGCAACGAGTTTGGAGAAAATGAATGTGAAGTGAAGGAAGGAAGTTCAAACTGGAACTTGTAAAGATACATGAAACTCAGTAAGATCAACTAAATAACTTCAGTGCTTCTCATGCTTCTAGCCTTCAGCTTCAAGGCTATAGGTGTACTATAAGAGAAGCTGGAGCTCACAGAGCTAAGCAAGTCCCTGGCCAAGGAATCAGAGAATTTCAGAGGGAGCTGGAGCTGCAGCAAGAAAGCTCACAAAGTGCACCAACAAGTAATCTACAACATGGACAAGTTACAGAGTGTTTATTCCTTTCTTGGACCTTCCCAGTGTATAAAACAAATATGGCTGTTATTTTATTTCAACTTTCCAAATTTTGCATAAAATGTTTATTGTAACCATAACTCAGAACCGTGCAGGTAAGTATTTTCAGCTTAACTAATTTGATGCAGTGTAAATACACCATACTTGATAAGAGTTTCAGTGTAAGTATATGGATAAAACATAATTAATTTTACATTTTCCTAGGCAATTCTTTCAAAGACTTTTACTCTACTAAGGACAACAAGGAAATGGAGCAGTGGTGGAAGGGGAAGTGAGGCAATAAAGATTTTTTTTTTAAACTATGAATGATGGATTCCTGCCTCACATTGAGGTCTTTTATCCATTTCGAGTTTATCTTTGTGTATGGTGTAAGAGAATGGTCGAGTTTCATTCTTCTACACATAGCTGTCCAATTTTCCCAGCACCATTTATTGAAGAGACTGTCTTTTTTCCACAGCATGTTTTTTCCTGCTTTGTCGAAGATTATTTAACCCTAGAGTTGAGGGTCCATATCTGGGCTCTGTGGTCTGTTCCACTGGTCTATGTGTTTGTTTTTGTTCCAGTACCATGCTGTCTTGGTGATCACAGCTTTGTAGTAAAGCTTGAAATCAGGCAGTGTGATGCCCCAGTTTTGTTTTTCTTTTTCAGCATTTCCTTAGCAATTCGGTGTCTCTTCTGGTTCCATACAAATTTTAGGATCATTTGTTCCAGCTCTTTGAAAAATGCCAGTGAAATTTTGATCGGGATGGCACTGAATGTATAGATCGCTCTAGGCAGTATAGACATTTTAACAATGTTTATTCTTCTGATTCTAGGTTCTGAATATGTGGAATCTATTCTCAACTGTTTTATTGTCCTTGCATGCTAACTCTATTACCTGAGTAATCTCTAGGTCAGTCTTCCTCATTGTGGGTTGTACTTTCCTTCTTTGCATGCCTGGTAATTTTTTATTGGATGCTACACATTCTGAATTTTACTTTTCTGGGTGAGCATGAGCATGGAATGGTCTTCCATCTTTTTGAGACTTCTTCAGTTTCTTTCATGAGTGTTCTTTGGTTCCTCGAGTACAGATCCTTTACCCTTTTGGTTAGGTTTATTCCAAGGTATCTTACGGTTCTTGGTGCTATAGTAAATGGAATCAATTCTCTAATTTCCCTTTCTGTATTTTCGTTGTTAGTGTATAAGAAAGCAACTGATTTCTGTACATTGATTTTGTATCCTGCCACCTTATTGAATTGCTTTATGAGTTCTAGTAGTTTGGGAGTGAAATAGGAGCATGTTTGTATGTTAATGTATGTGAGGAAAATTTTAGAGAGACAAAAGGCAGAGGATAGAGTTGGTGGCAAAATGCCTTTGAATTGGGAAGAGGGGATAAAAGCTACCTCATAAGAGAGAGGCTGGCCTTTGATGGATCTATAACAGAAACTAAACTAAACTAAAGGATCTAAGTAAAAATACTGGCAGGGGATAGATGTAGGGATGGGAGCTGGTGGAATTTCTCCTATGATCATTTCAAATATTTACTAAACTTATAAGCCAACTATAGTTAAAAGAGAAGACTGGAGTAGATGTAGTTGTGAGGAGACAAAAAATGAAACATCATTTCAGAATTGTAGAGTCAGTAGATTTGAGAAATACATTATCATTATTAGGCAATATTAAAAGCTTTCCCCTTTTGCACTGTTGGTGGGAATGCAAGTTGGTACAGCCATTTTGGAAACAGTGTGGAGCTTCCTCAAGAAATTTAAAATAGAGCTACCCTATGACCCTGCAATTGTACCACTGGGTGTTTACCTGAAAGATACAGATGTAGTGAAAAGAAGGGCCATAAGCACCCCAATGTTCATAGCAACAATGTCCACAATAGCCAAACTGTGGAAAGAACTGAGATGTTCTTCAACAGATGAGTGGATAAAGAAAATGTGGTCCACATATATGATGGAATATTACTCAGCCATCTGAAAGGATGAATACCCGACTATTACATCAACATAAATGGGACTGGAGGAGATTAGGAAAAGTGAAATAAGCCAAGCAGAGATAGTCAATTATTATCATGTGGTTTCACTTATTTGTGGAATATAATGAATAGCATGGAGGACATTAGGACAAGGAAGGGAAAAATGAAGGGAGGATCAGAGGGGGGAAATGAACCATGAGGGACGGTGGACCCCAAGAAACAAATTGAGGGTTTTGGAGGGGAGGGGGAGGGGGATGGGTGAATCCAGTGATGGGTATTAAGGATGGCACGTATTGCATGGAGCACTGAGTGTTACATGTGAGCAATGAATCATGGAACACTACATCAAAAACTAATGATGTACTGTATGGTGAATAACATAACGTAATAAAAAGAGATTAATTAGAAAAGGAAACTTAAATAAATAAATAAAAAGTTTCTTAAGATTCAAGTTCATGAATTGAAAATGAGAATAGTCAGCATAATTGTGTTGCCCTCTATTTATGTTCTGTTGCTCAAGGGTAAGGCCTGGGATCTACCAAAATATTTGTAGGGAAAGAAAGTGATTCCTATTATGCGTTATAGGTAAATTTAAACAAGGCAGCGTACTTTTGATAGAAACATGTTGTTTTATTATTTTTTTATTAATAAAAATATAATATTTTGGATGTAAAATTTTATGAAATATAGAAGCATGTGCTAATAGAAGTGCAAGAAGCTTTGGATTTGAATACATCTTTATTTAAATTTAAATTATGCCATTTGCATTTGTGACTTTGGGAAATATACATATGCTTCTCTTAAGAATAAAAACTAAACTTTAAAGGAAAAGTAGCTTAAATGAATGAGATAATCTTTGGTTTAGTATCTATGAAAAAATAAATACACATTTTACCTTCTTATATAAAATAGAGAATTTAATGAAAATGTATTACCAAGTGGATTAAGTATTTATCAACGTAACAAAACTTAGAGGGAAGACATAATATCTTTTATCATGAGCTGAGTTTACTTTAATATGTTTCAATCAGACTTTAGAATTTCTGTCAAATGAATTTCTGATTTCACAGGAAATTATACTTTAAATAATATCTGCATTTCAAGTTGGTAATAGATATTAAACATGATGTGCAAAAACTTAAGGAAAGGAACCATGTCAAAATGGTAATCAAAGTTTTGCCTCAAGAAGGTAGAAATTTATGCTTTTGTGAATCTTTCTATTCAGACAATACATTTTTAAAAAAATGAAACACATCTCTAATGGATATCATTTTGCTTTTCTGTTCTCCACTGAAAAGGGAATTTGAATGAACTGACTGAATCAAAATATATTTTTTATGTTAATATGGACTATTCTTTCTGCAATTTAGGGTGATATTTCTCCAATTGTGGAAGGAAGACTTTATCAGAAAAATGAAAAAAAAAATAATAAATGGTAAAGAGTTCAAGAGCTTCTAATTATATGTCCCAAGGAAAAGGAGATTCTGCAGAAACTGACATTTAACTGGGAGCCTTCATCAGAGGACAAAACCCTTATGCTGGGAAACATGTCAGCAAAATCAAGTAAGCAGTTCTTAGTATTGTGAGAAACATATATACTACCTTTCCACCAAAAAAAAAAAAATACTAATAAGAGAAAAGGATATTAAACATTGGCTAATACCAAAAGCATGCAATTGTACAATTCTGTTAAGGGTAACTGTAATAGTGTTATGGATGTTATTTTGTTTTTTTCCAGCTTTTTGCTGGAAAATAAAGAATTTTCACAATTGTCTACACCTGTTCTCCACAAAGACACATATGAAGAAGTAAAATTAATGTTAGCAGCAACATAAAGACTGGGAGAGGCAAATAGAAATATACTATTTTAGGATCCTTACACTTTCCCACATAAAGTGATATGTAGGATATTTTTTTAAACGATTCATCTATTTATTTTAGAGGGGGAGATGAGCAGAGGGAGAGGGAGAGAGAATCCCAAGTAGACTCCCTGCTGATCAAGGAGCCCTGCCTGAGGCCCTATCCCAGGACCCCAAGGTGAGTGAATACCCTCCAATATTCTGAAACCTGATTCCAAAACAACACCACAACACTACAAGAAAACAAACTACAGATCAATAACCTCCAAGGAAGTAGATAAAATATTTTGTAGCAAAATTTGAGCAAATGGAATTTAATATGTCAAAAGGTTAAAACATCAATAATTAAGAGGGAATTATTACAGGAGTTCATGTTTAGTTCAGGATTCATAAATCAATAAATGTAACTAACCATATTAACCAACTAAAGAAGAAAAAAAAACATATGGTCATCTTAATAGATGCATGGACAGGCATTTGACAGCATCCTACATCATGAAAATATCTCAGCCACAACCCAATTTGGTAAAGTGAATTTATAAAGAGTATATAGATTATATGATACTCAATGATGATAACATGAATGCTCTTCTCTTAAGATCAGAATCAAGGCACATAGGTTCATGCATCACTTCTACTCAACATTGTCCTGGAGGTCTGGTCTTGATACTAATACAAGGAAAAGGAATAAAAGGCATTGAAATTGGACAGCAAAATGGCATAAAGCCTATACAGGAAATTTAGCATAAAATACTTCTTAAAATTGCTAGATTTAAGCCTGTTTTGCAAGAAAACAGTATACAAGATCAATATATAAAACAATTACATGTCTATATACTAGTAATGAAAAATCATAAACCGAGATTTTAAAAATATTATTAAGAAAGTTGGGGTGCCTGGGTGGCTCAGTGGGTTAAAGTCTCTGCCTTCGGCTCAGGTCATGATCCCAGAGTCCTGGAATCGAGCCCCGCATCGGGCTCTCTGCTCTGCGGAGAGCCTGCTTCCTCCTCTCTCTCTGCCTACTTGTGATCTCTGTCTGTCAAATAAATAAAATCTTAAAAAAATATATTATTAAGAAAGCACTGAGTATAGAAGCACTTCCAGTATATCAGACCAGGGACTTCTAAAAATCTGCTCTTTGATAAAAGCAATGTTAATGTAGCAAAATTTGTTAAACTTTTCTAGAACTCTAGAAATTAGCCAAGGGCCTGCAAAAATTCAAAGATCATTTATTCAAGAAAAATGGCTGAATTTCATAAAGAACCTTCCTCTCTTCTTTAGGAATGGCAAAGAGGGAGCAGGAAATGTCAGGACATTTGCTAAGGACTCTGGGGTTGCAGAATAAATAACAGAAGCATTGACAAATTGGTAGAACACTGCCTTTCAAAAAGTAAACAGTGTGATAGAAAGTCCTTTGAAAAGGTATTATCAGATTTTAGCTTTATCTTTTATAGAGTATAACTACATGAGTTCCAATGTAAGATATTTTTAGAAAGGCTAAATTATATTTAGACACCAAAACAACGGCTTATGATTTTTAAATTAATTATCCACATCAAATATTTTGTCTACATAAAGCTGTGACTCATTCTATATGTAATAATGGTTATAATAATGGCTTTAGGTAACTAAGATACTTAAATATCAATTTATAAACTCATTTATATTAACCACATGCCAAACTATTTTGTCCTCAGGCAAAACAATAAAATATTTACTGAAAAAAATCTTTTTTATAACAGATAATTGTTTATTGGATATATTGCTGTTTTGCCAGCTTTTATCTGGTGGATAGTCTAGCTTAGAAGCTACAACTTAATCCTATTTGTTACCACAAGAAACAGCCTGATTTGGAGTGCAAGGACCTAATTATTGTTATTATTTTTACTTTAAAATAGCTTCCTACAGGTTTGCAATTCAGATCAATTACTTAAATTCTGAAGGACATAAACAGGATAGAGTCTTGATTATGCTTGCTTTCTGAAGTTCTTATTGTTAAAAATCTAAAAAGCTGGAGGAGGGTGGGCTCAATATATTGAATTTGGAACACATTACACTCTAGGAGATACGGGCTTGGAATTAAAACTCAACTTGACATTTCTAAACTTTATTAAATTGACTATCAGTCAGCACATCCTTTAGAACAGAACATTTTCATTGAATATGGCAAACTATTTTGGTTTGGCATTTAGAACTCAATTACTTTGGAAGGACATTTATCCATAGTTTACTGATTCATTTGTATTTTGTACCCAAAGATACCATGGCTGTGGCTTAAGATATCAAAAGATATCACAGCTTAAAAAAATGAACTCCAGGGGCGCCTGGGTGGCTCAGTGGGTTAAAGCCTCTGCCTTCAGCTCAGGTTGTGATCCCAGTGTCCTGGCATCGAGCCCCGCATCAGGCTCTCTGCTTCGCGGAGAGCCTGCTTCCTCCTCTCTCTTTGCCTGCCTCTCTGCCTACTTGTGATCTGTCTGTCAAATAAATAAATAAAATCTTAAAAAAAAAAATGAACTCCATTCCTACTCTGTGTTGTTTATTACATACTCCTTATCATTGAACTTACATTTCTGAAATAACTTTTTTGAAATTAGTTTTTCTTTAGAAATATAGTAAAGTACTAATGTACGTAATTCAAAAATTAAATTAGTGACACCGTGAGAACTCTCCTTTAGTGCCCGCTCACATTTAGGTAGTATTCAAGTGGTATTCAAATATTCAAATAGTATTCACCCTTAGGAAAATAGTTAGCCATTTAGTTCTATTGCTCTATCAATAATTGGATTAGTTATGTCATTATTTCCATAACAAGAGGTACTAATAAAATCAAGGGTTGTGCTGAATGCCCAGGGAATATATGGTTATGAACATTTTCTTCATCTCAGATCTCTTGAACGAGTTGGCCTTCTGAGCACTATAACATTTTACTTTTGATTCTCTTTGAAAGCAGTCCAAAATTTTTATGGTCATTCTTCTTCAGAAGTAAACAACACCATCACATAAACTAAAAGGAAACAAAATTTATGTCTGAATTGAAAAATAAACCAAAATAGACATTTTCCTTTTCCTGTGATGTTTGTCAAATTCTGTTTCTCACAAACCTCCATAGATCACCTCACAACTCTGAGATCACCATCTAGGTCAAAATCAAGAGTCAGATGCTTAATCAACTGAACCATCCAGGTGCTCCCAGTCTTTCTTTTTTTTAATTAAGAAAAGATTGTTTAAATGTTTTCTCTCTTAATTTTTCAAAATTAGAAGTGGTCTGAGTAAAATGATATATAGAGAAATCCAGAGAGAAGGATCCATGAAGAAATTATTTCCTTTTTCATTTCCAAAGAAAATGTGAGAATGAAAACAAAGGAGAGACACAGTTTCACAGTTGTGTTCTGTTTTTCCCCAGCCTGGGCCTTGCCTTAATTGAGGGATATATAATATAAGTGATAGTGACAGAGGGAAGGAGCAGACCCACTTTGCCAGTGGGTTTTAGTCCCTGTTTGGGCCTGTTTGTGAGGCTCCTCACGGGCTGTCCTGTTCCAACTGACAAGCAGCGACCTCAGAGTGAATTTGGTAGAGCAGCACGAGTTGAGCGGCCAGAGGGCGATAGCAAAGTTAAGTCTGATATTTCATTTCCATTCACTTTGGAAATCCATGTACCCATCTTTTGCTCTTCACTGGTCAGATTTTTCATGACTATTTCTAGTATTTAGACCTCTACTGGTAATTACAAGTAACGGTTTACCTCCTAGTAAATGACCTATTCCCAGTAGACTGTGTCACTTTATGTCACAAATCCTTTCCATAGAAAAGTCTAGCTCAAGTCCAAAGCCACCAGGGGACTCCCGCTTAATGGCCTACTTGTGTCATCTCCCCATCTTCCTGAGTATTTACCCACTACTGGTTGCCATAACTGTGAGGTCTTTCATTATCTGCTTGCCACACCAACGATGACAGAAGTAAAAAAATACAAAGATACAGATGTAGTGAAAAGAAGGGCCATCTGTACCCCAATGTTTATAGCAGCAATGGCCACGGTCGCCAAACTGTGGAAAGAACCAAGATGCCCTTCAACGGACTAATGGATAAGGAAGATGTGGTCCATATACACTATGGAATATTATGCCTCCATCAGAAAGGATGAATACCCAACTTTTGTAGCAACATGGACGGGACTGGAAGAGATGATGCTGAGTGAAATAAGTCAAGCAGAGAGAGTCAATTATCATGGGGTTTCACTTATTTGTGGAGCATAACAAATAGCATGGAGGACAAGGGGAGATAGAGAGGAGAAGGGAGTTGAGGGAAATTGGAAGGGGAGGTGAACCATGAGAGACTATGGACTCTGAAAAACAATCTGAGGGTTTTGAAGGGGCGGGGGGTGGGAGGTTGGGGGAACCAGGTGGTGGGTATTAGAGAGGGCACAGATTGCATGGAGCACTGGGTGTGGTGCAAAAATAATGAATACTGTTAGGCTGAAAAAATAAAAAATTAAAAAAAAAAGAGAAATGCAAAAAAAAATATATATATATATATAAGGACTCATCTTTCTTAACTGCTTAGCTCGCTCCTTGCAAGCTACATTATTGTGCCTAAGTAAGTAAACACTTGTATAAAAAACTGACTGAACCTTTGACCTCCTTTAGAGGGGTCACCTAAAATTGAGAGACCCACAAAATCCTTCAAAAATAGCACCTCTTTATTATCAAGTTATTTTCTTCTTTTTGTCTTTCTCCCAAAAACAAGAGTTATCGCTTAAAATAGATTCTTTATATAAATAACTTTTTTTGAACATTTTTTGTGTTAAACGCTATACCAAATTCCTTGAACGGATAATCAGATTTAATCTTCACAATCATTTTTTGATATGTGGTGTCCTGTTTTAGGCATCATTTCTATTTGAAATATATGAATCTTTTTTCTTGAGAAGTGTGAGATTTTTGACTTAAGCTGTTCATTACATATTCATTTTAGCTCTCATTCCTGCCAGTATGTATGTATATAGATAAAAAATTACCCTACTATTCCTTGAGGAAAGGGACTTTTGTTAACATCGCTGTGAACCTCCATCAGCTGGTTCCAGCTTGCCTCACGGTTGATGAACCGACTTAAATTTAATCTTGCAAAAAGCAAAGAAGAATGTTTTAAAGATTTTCATAAAAAAAGTATATTTTCTTAAAAGATAGAATGAAATAATAACACTTTATAAATGGTGGAAAATAACTGAGTTGCCTACCTCATTTGGAGGAAGATTCATATGATGTAGCACATTTTGCCTGTGGAAAATTGAGTTATAGTAAGTTCAGTTTCAAATTTCCATTATAAAATATGTCATTTGGTTTAAAATACAACTTATATTTAAAATACAACTTGTCAAAAATTTAGTACTTATTTCTGTTAGGTTTACTGAAATCAAATGAGTGTTTTATATATATGTGTGTGTGTGTGTGTGTGTGTGTGTGTGTGTGTGTGTGTGTAGACATTGGAATTGACATGGAATCCAGGAAGATAAAGGTTAGCAACTATTTGGATAATTTATATCTCAGTGATGGGTGATTTTATGTCCTATATATTCTTAGAGACTATTTAGTATAATACTATGTAGGTATTTGTTTAAACCAAAGGATACTTTTTGTACTCTACAGACTTTATATGAATATTTTCCAGAGGGGCAGCTGGATGTTGGCAAATACACATGGACTTTGATCAATCATACACATTAGTAAAGGTGGTGATAATACATTTCCAAAATTTTAGGCCTTGGAAACTGATATAATTTTCATTTTTTTATTTGTTTATAAACACTTGGAATTTTATTTAAGAAAAAAATCACAACCATGAACATTGTTACAGTTAGAGGCCCTCTTGGTTCTCCATAATGATTCTTAGCATGCTCACAAGGGGTTCCCAATTGTTTAGTTTTAGTTAAACAACCATCTTTAAAGGAAGGGAAAAAAAAAAAAAAACACCTCAACACACTACCCTTTAATTTATTTTAATGTTTCTTCACAAATGGTGAAAAATACTAAAGTACAGACAAGGAATAATCACAATGTTGTGGCTAACATTGTAAATATGGAATTATAAATTTGAAACATTTTCTGGTTTAAAAAATAAATCTGGTAGTCAGTGCTGCTCTGTGGGGTCTCTTCGTCCAGTAGGGCTGGTCTCTTCATTCCTGACCATGCTCACCTTCATTCATTTTTCCAGGTCCTGCACCCCTGTCACTTCACCCTCCCATCTGTTCCATCAAAGGTCCAGGGCTACCAGGGCCACCCTGTCCTTCTCCACCAAAGCTACCTCAATCCATGCCCCAGCCACAACGGAAGTCCCCTCTGTCTCCACCACAGCCCCCTCTTAACATCCCACTAGGACAACAGTGGTCCATGAGGCTGTGTCTTTCACCCGGCATACCTCCAGGTCTGCTTCTGACATGGTCACTGCTCAGGGGTTGAAAAGGTGGTAGAAGGAAGCCTTGAGGCTTCGGAGGCTTACACTGGTTGCATTCTGTTCTCCAGGCTAAGTTCTGGTTTCCACACCCCGAAATGGGGCACTGCCGGTCTCCAGCTTGGTGCTGGACATTTCCTGTTCTGGGAACCAGGGGCCTTCTTGAGGGAAAGCCACCTCTGTCTCTTCCATGGCCTCCCGTGCATATAGCTGACCTCAGTGGGCTATCCATAGGTTCCAAAACTTTGCTGCCCCTATGCCTGTGTGGTCTGTGCATATCCTTGAGTAGGTTGCATACACTGTATGAAAATTTTATCAGAAGCCTGCTGAACTGCCCCTTGGATGTAAGTACTGTAATCCACGGACACCATTTTCTCTACTTCTGATAAAATTTTCATTTTTTTTCTTTTTTCTTTTCTTTTCCTTTTTTTTGGGTAGTGTAATAGTTTCATTCATTAAATTACATAAATTATAAGAAGATTAAGCAGAGACAAGAATATTGTATGAACTATTACAGACACATATAAATACATGAAAGTATTATTTATAAATAAATATTTATAAATATAAAAAAGTATTTCATAAATACATGAAAGTATTAAGTGCAAACATTGAACAAAGAACTTTCATGTAATAAAGGGTTTTAGTTTTCACATAGCTAAAAAGTTTTGATTTTGATATTTGAACTTGATCAAATTAATTATCCTGTGCTTTTCGGACATTATCTATTTAGGATTCATTTATATACTTCCTTCTTTCCTTCTTCCCTTTGAACAGTAGGTAGTAAAGGTCGTCGTAAAAGTGCAGGATCTTGACCTCCACTGCTTGAGGTCCCCTCCCCTTTTTAAATTTCTTTTCAGTGTTTCAGAATTCATTGTTTATGCACCACACCCAGTGCTCCATGCAATACAGGAAAAAATCCATAATACCCACCACCAGGCTCACCCAATGCCACCCCCCCAAAACCCTCAGTTTGTTTCTCATAGTCCACAGTCTCTCCTGGTTCATCTCCCCCTCCAGTTTCCCCCAACTCACTTCTCCTCTCCATCTCCCCATGATCTCCATGTTATTCCTTATGCTCCACAAATAAATGAAACATATGATAATTGACTTTCTCTGCTTGACTTATTTCCCTTAGCATAATCTCATCCAGTCCCATCCATGTTGATATAAAAACTGGGTATTCATCCTTTCTGATGGAGGCATAATATTCCATTATGTATATGGACCATACCTTCTTTATTCATTCATCCATTGAAAGGCATCTTGGTTCTTCCCACAGTTTGGTGACTGTGGCCATTGCTGCTATGAACACTGGGGTACAGATGGCCCTTCTTTTCACTACACCTGTATCTTTGGGGTAAATATCCAATAGTACTGCTTGAGGTTTTTATTATATCTCTAACACTTGTTAGTTTTGTGGCCTCAGGCAAGACAGACCACCTTGATATGCCTCAATTTCCCACTGCAAAATGGAGAAAATAATTCCTCCTCATAAATTTGTAAATTTTACTAAAGTATTAGAAAAATAATTAGTATTAGAGTATTAGAAAAATAATGTGAAGTATTAGAAAAATAATGTAAAATGTACCCCATATTTTTGATGTTCCAAATTTCACAAAACCTAATAATCTCCATCATTTTAAGAAATCAACTTAGTGTTATGAGGCCCATGCTTTTAAAAATAATTTTTCAGTTGAAGTAAAACACATTCAGAGAAATGCCCAAAGTACATAATATGCTCAGTTCAATGAATCACTATAAGCCAGATATCTATGTTCCTTGTGTGCGCCCTGTGTCTGGCCACCCCGCCATTATCTCAGCTTTCTTCCCCAAAAGTAATCCCTATCTTGACTTATAACACTATACTTATTGAGATATTTTACCTCTTTATATAAACTCTGACAGTGAACTTGAATTTTATAAGGGAGTTTTGGTTCCGACATAGCTTGTGAGCATGTGTGTGTTTGTGTGTATTAAATGATTTATTTTGAGAAATTTCAAACAAACAAACAAACAAAAACAAAACAAACAAACAAAAAGTTTCAATGAATTTCTATATATCATTACCCTGCTGCAAAAATCATTCACTCATTGACAATTTTATTTTAAATATATCCCGACTTCACTGCTTTGACAAATTATTTTGAATCAAATTCAATACACATCACATTTCATTTTTAAATATTTAGAATGAATCTTTAACAAATAGAGAATCTTTTTTGAAAGCTGAACCAAATACTAATCATGTCTAAAATATTAATAATATTTCCTTAATATCACAAATATCTAATCACGCATCAAGTTTTTCTGTTTTTCTGTTTGTGTGTGTGTGTGTGTGTGTGTGTGTGTGTGTGTTGGGTTTTTTGGAGTAAGTTTAAGAAACAAGGCTTACACACTACATTTGGTTGACAGGTTTTCTTAGTCCTTTTTATTCTATAGATTCTCTTTTATTTTTCCCCTGCAATTATTTATTGAAGTAAATGCATCATTTATCCTATAGTTTTCCATATTCTGGTTTTTATTGATTACATTCCTGCAGTGAGGACCATGCTTCTATTAACACATCTACAACATCTTCATTGTAAAGTAAGAAGAAAATAATGCTAGAACATTTCCAACTAATTGCACAGAAACTGCTACACCAAGAAATGAGCTCCACTATGTAATAGTTCAAAAGGATCCCATTCTGTTAAGGATACATGGAAGTTTTTGTGTGCACATATATAATTTATGAAAGTGCAGGTAGTTTGAAAATTCATAGGCCACTTTCAGTGTATTTCCAAAGTGCTTTTTTCTCTGCTGAAAAAGAGTTTATTTGAAATACTGTTATGTTTACAAAATGTGGCTCGTCTCTTTTTTGACATTACTTGTTCTGGTGTTCAAAGGGCAATTTAATTTCTGTTTAGAAAATATTGGTGTTAAAAGTTTAAATGACTGGTGGATGACCACTCAGATTCCACACTCACTGATATCATTTGGTCCAAATTTATAACAGTATTTTAATTTGCTCTTGTTAAATCCTCATAGAATCAAATCGAGGCTTTTAAAAGCCTCCACAAATTTAATTCCACATCCATTTGCTCCATTCCTCACCTATGACTTAATACCTTACTCTACTGAGGTTGACTTTTCTTTCACTCTATTTGAGAAAACAGGTAAGTTTTCTCAGAGAGACGGAGAATAGTTTCAGTGATTAAGTGCATGGGGTCCAGAGGTCAGTGATCTGGGTTTAGACTGAGGCTCTACCACTTACAAGCTATATGACTGGATAAATTACTAACACTTCGAATTTCAGTTTCCTTTATATAAAATGGAACTAAAATTCTACTTTACTCATAGTGACTTGTAGTTGAATAGGCTTATTATAAAGTGCTCAATACAAACCAGACACAGAGAAAAGTTCTTACTGTCAACTTACAACATGTTATATTAACAACGATCACAAGGATGTAAGTAGTATGAAAATCTTCCAATGCCTCCAACATGGCACTTGTAGACTAGTTTTCCAGAGGTACATGCCTTGTCACCCCTTCACTAATTCATAAACATGTTATCTCACAGGTACTTAGTATAAGTCATTGCTTTAGATGCTGGGAGCACAGAGATGAATAAGATAGAATTGTATTGGATGGCTTACAATCTATTCCTCATTTTAAGAAACTCATTAATGCCTAATTGCCTTTGGACTAATTCTAAAGCTCTCATATTTGAGCCTATCCATAATATGCCCATTAACCGGCAATGTGACCTCATTTGACAAGTCCTCTGAGATGATCAAATTGAGTTACTTATTGTAACTCAGATAATCTTAAAACTTCCCTGTCTTTTTGTGTAGCTTTTTATAGGCACCTTTATCTCTACCTTAAGATCTACAACTCATTCTTCAAGTAAATTTTATTAAATTCTATAACTAAATGCTGTAGGGACAGAAAAAATTTCCCTTCTTCCCTTCTAGGTTCTTTGGCTGGTCTCATAATTAAATTGACATAGACAGATTAATGGAAGAAAAAACAAATTTAATATTGTACACATAGGAAGCTCAAACATACGAAAAGTCCAGGGCAAATCGGGCAGTTGAAGCTTGTGCGCCATCTTGAGTTAAGGAATGGGACAGGGAACTGCAGCTTCAAAGAGGAGGACCACAATTCACAGGATGGTAAGAAGAGCAGATATTTGTTTATTAGAGGTTTGCCCTGCCATGGACATAGGTCTTTCAGATAAAAAAAAGTTACCTCTTGTAAAAGCTCTTTTTCTGGAATAGGATCCCTATCAAAATTCTTATATATAAGGGAGAGGTAAAAGTTTTCTGAGTCTGCTGGGTCTTGATTGCTTTCAGCTCAGAATAATCCACATGCCAAAGCAGATATTTTGGGGTGGGCATACACTACTCTGCTTGAATGCAAAGTTTGAGTTTTCTGAACCCCTGTCCCCTAGCATCATTGTGTATTTCTAATAATATTATCTAATTCAGCCTTCTAACTTAATTATATGAACATTTGTATGTGTTCACTGCCTTCCAACCCACATTAGCCATTATTGTAAACTCCTTGAGAGCTGTGACTGTCTCTTTATCTTTGTGAGCTTTTAGCACTTAGAAAAATGGTTGTACATATAATAGGATAATATTCTTTCATTTAAATACAAGCAAATATGTTCAGTTTCTATATTAGCATCATATTAAAAGCAAATATTTCTCTTCTTTGATATGAGCCTGAAGAAAAGGGTTCGTTTTCCTTCCAGTACTGTTACAGTATCCTCTTCTTAATGAATGGTAGAGTTAAGGTCACTACTTTCCCTCTAATAGTCATTCTTCCCCTTTCCTTGAATAACAGAATTTCTAACTGAGGACCTGATTGTGTGACCAAAGTCTCCCTTGCTGCTAGGTGTGCTCAAATAACTGCATCTGGGCCAGTGAGTAATGCACAAAAGTGATCTGTATGACTAATTCCTAAAAAGAATTTAAGGGGAAAAGTTGATTGATTCAATCCATCACCAATTATTTTAATTAAAATATGGTGATAAATATACCTTAAATAATTATCAAATCATGCTGTTAAGCTGGTGGTTTGAGGAGGAAAGACATTTCTGCAGGACCATATTTAAAAAGTAGGATTTTTTGTATCATTCTTATTTTTTACAAAGCTGCATAACTGATATCTATGCTGACATTGTTTCATTAAAATATGATAAATAGGTTATATGTGATTGTTAAGAATATCCACAGGCTACTTAAAGAGCAGGTAGGCACTCTGCTCCCTGCTCCTTTTTGACTGGCTGCAGTGAAGTTGTGGTGAGGAGCCTCCTAGGAGCCTGCAGGTGAGAGCAACACCAAGTGTTGATGGGAACAAGATGGAAAGAGCCTGGTATCTGATTTCAAGGAGTTAACAAACCAGCTTGGACTTCTTATGCTTAAACCTTATGTGAAAGAAATTTAACTTCAAACTTGAAGAATTCTCTGTTATTGCAATTGTTTGTTATAGCAGCCTAGCCTCTGTTGTAAATAAAACTACTTGTTTATAAACTTATCTCACATGCACTCACAAAATTGCTGTACATTATTTTGAAGAATAGAGATCACTTTAGATATATATGCCAGAATCCTAAGGTAGAAATTTGAGAATAAAAGAGCAGAACATTTTCACGTCTACATATTAAAAAAGAAAACACTTTCAACACAGAAAGAAATCAGAACAAAAAGAAGAAATTTTTATGAGAAAAACTATTTTCTTTCAAGCTTAAATAAAAATACATTAACGTATTCATGATATCCAAGATAGATGTTACCACATTTTTAAAGCTCTGTCTACTTAAAGTAGAATAGTACAGAAGATTATTATTAATGACCTGCAAATGAGGAACCACAGCATCTTCCTGTGATCTCCTGCAAGTTGATTTATTCAATATCTCTGAGGATGTCTCTGGGCTCCTGAGTCTCATTTGTATTTTAAAAATCCCCAGAAGGTTCTGATGATCAACAATTTGAGCACAACTACTGTGAAGTATAGTTCCAGTGCTCCAGACTAGAAGTTAAAAATAAAAGTCAAAGACAATCTTGAGGGACTTGTGATTTAATGTGAAGAGATAGAACAAAGACTAGAAAGTAATTGAAAACACTAAACCATTCCCAAGCTTCAGAATAGAGTTGTGTACAGGAATTTCAACACTAAAACTTTTCTCTAGCTGTATGGTTTTATAAAGTTCTTTGATATTGCTCTTGTTTGATTTCTCAGTGCATAGTTTTTTTGTTTTTGGCTTCAATTACTACTAATCTCTTTGAGCAAAATCTTCTTTGAAGTTTCAGTAAAAAAAAAAATTTATAACATTTATATACAATACCTTCTAGGTAAAGGAACACACATATTAATTGTCCTATGACACTTCCTAACAATCATGTATAATCTGCTTATCATATTTTAATGAAACAATGTCAGGATAATTATCAGTTATGCAGCTTTGTAAAAAATATGAATGATAAAAAAAATCCCACTTTTTAAAACGTGGTGATGCAAGAATATTTCTTGTAAATTCTTTGAGGTATATTTGTGGGAAAAACACAGATATTGCTATCTTTTAATTAAAATAATTGGTGATGGATTGAACCAATTAACTTTTCCCCTTAAGTCTTTTTAGTAATTATAAAATTACAAATTAATAAAAAATTAAAGATATCAGTTATTTTCTTAGAGTAGAGCACATAGTGGGTGTTTAATATTTGTTCCAGATATATTTTAATTGAATCAAATCAGACAAAATGTTAAACTTCTAAAGGAAAAATATTAAACTATCAAAAGTGTTTACTCCATTAGATTTTGTCAACCAAGGAAAGACAAAATAAAATTTGTACATTTATTTGGGGTCATAGGGATTGCAATTCAGGAGACATAGATGGAAACTAAAAGCACGCTCTGGAGAGACAAAAGTTCACTTTTAAAGAGGAAAGAGGGAACCTATCTAAGTTGTTTTGAACAAAATGTGATTGGTGCTGGTATAGCTACAGTTATACAATTAGCTGAGTTCAGCAAAAACCTCAAGAATATGTGACAGAACATACACAGAAGCCTCACTGCCTCAATGTCCTCCTGGCTACATTTTAAATAACCCTCTTGACAATGTTTACTTCGTTTTGTTTTTCTCTCTGTTATCAATTTGTGATTTGTTAAGAGCAAGGGCAGTAACTGGCCAGATTCTACTGTAATCAATTTGTCTGGTCAAAGAAGACCCACAAATAGAATTGTTTGCCATTTCATAATCTATAATTATAACTGCAAAAAAAATTCACATGCAAGGCTAGAGATAAAGAATTTGAGAGGCACGTGGGTGACTCAGTCAGTTAAGCATCTTTAAGATTGAGCCTGCATGGAGGCTCCACACTCAGTGTGGCATCTTCTTGAGATTCTGCTCAAGATTCCCTCTGCCCCTTCCCCACACTCATGCGAGTTCTCTCTCTCTCTCAAATAAATAAATAAAATATTTAAAAAAGAAAGTTGACCATTTGATTATTCATTCTGTTTAAACTCACTAATTATACTTCAATGTGCATTGGAGTAGTAATCAAAAATAAAAAAATAAAGAACAGCCCAAGGTACCAGGTCAACTCTGAGGAATTAATTCCTTACTCTGATTATATGAAGATTTATTCTTCTTCAGGAATGATTTTTGGGATATAGGACTCCTGGAAAATCTTTGGTCTTTCTCTCAAATTCAAATAATTCATATGCAATAGAAATGTTTCAACTAAACATCAAAGGCCACAGAGATTTAATTAGCTGTCAACAAGGGACTTCTTTGCTCCTCCTACATCCGTTAGGACCAAGATTGAATTAGCAGGACAAAATTAAACACATTCTTTTTTACTAAGTAGCAACTTTGAGTGAAATTTCTTTGTATTCTCCTAACGAAATTTTGAACTCAATACAAAGAGGTTTACAACTTTAGCATACTCTCTCACAGTACTTGCAGTTTTTCTCTACTTTGGAATCATTTGAATTACAAATATGTCTGGAAACAAACTCTTAAAGTATTGGGACTTGTGACTTATTCAGTGAACTTTTATGTGTAAGCAAACATATTCTTACCTTTAACACGTAAAATAGCCAATCAACTACTTGGCAGTATTAATTTCAACAAATTATTTGTGTGGAAAAATACATTGTTAAACCAGGATTACACTGGGACATGTTAGCATTTTTCACTTCCTGTTGTGGGGGTTGAAATTAATTTTCCTTTTACCCTTCTAGGTTCTTGGCTGAAGGACCCCGCCCCCCCCCCACAATAAAAAGACTAACAGGAGAAAAACAAACAGAAGTTTAATCACATGCATACTCTATACATTGAAGATACCCAGGAAAACTGTATAACTCACATGGCCCAATCCAACACCTTGTCCACTAAAGAAAAAAGATGTTGTATGGGAGCCAGCTATGGGAGGTTATCAGATAAAGCAAGTAAATAAGGGTTGTCATTTAAGTCAGTTATTTTTTCTATTGATGTGAGTTTCTGTAGATTTAGTTCTCTTCCTGGTATAGAGAAGAAGACACCCTTTTGAATAAGGATTTCCTTTATAAATATAAGTGTCCCTTACAAAGGGATAGTTTCTAGTGGGTTTTCAGAGATTCTCCTGTCTCTTGTTTCTTTTTTAATATTTTATTTATTTGTTTGACAGAGAGAGAGAGACCACAAGTAGGCCAAGCAACAGACAGAGAGAGAGGGGGAAGCAGGCTCCCCGCTGAGCAGAGAGCCCGATGCGGGGCTCAATTCCAGGACCCTGGGATCATGACCTGAGCCGAAGGCAGAGGCTTAACACACTGAGCCACCCAGGCACCCCCTGTTTCTTGTTTCTTAAAAAATAACCAGCTCTAGATAATCCTTATGCCAGAGATGCATATTTTGGGATGGCAAATTCTGCTTCCCTTCAGGTGTCAACCTGAAAATAAATAGCCATGGTGAGAGGCAAACAAGTATCTCTTTGGGACCAAACAATTGCAGTTTGAGGAGGACAGATTCAGATAAATACCCAAACACAGTTCCTGCTTCTAGAGTGAAAGCAAAAGGTTTTATGAGGAGAAGGTAGGGGGCAATTACATGAGTTGAAGAAAAGGAAAAAAAAAAAAGTCTGTCTTATGGGCGTTAACAGACTGAGCTACTCTGGGTTATATACTGGTTAACTATTGATTTTTTTCTTCAGAAATTCCATAACTATCAGTCTGTGGTCAGGATGTGGTCAAAGTAATTAGCAATTGCTTAAAACAATTATGATTTTGCCCAGTCCAAAAGTTTGGTTCAGTTCAAACAAAGTGAGCAATGTGGTTTCTGTATAATGGTCATTCTGAGTCCATTTTATTTTATTTTGTTTTGTTTTATTTTATCAGATTTTATAAGATTTTATTTTTTTTATTTGAGAGTGTAAGAGAGAGCATGAGCCAGGTGAGGGGCAGAGGCAAAGAGAGAGGCAGACTCCTAACTGAACAGGGAGCCCCACATGGGGCTCCATCCCAGGACCCTGGGATCATGACCTGAGCTTAAGTAAACTCTTAACCGACTGAGCCACCTAGGTGCATCCCCCTCTTTTTAAAAGATTTTATTTCTCAGTCCATTTTAAAATGACTCTACTCATGTTAATTTTTCACATTTCCCCCTCTCTATGATCTTTCTCTGAAAACATCAACCACTCGAAAACATTGCTGATAAATGATCAAGCACACGGATCCTTCCTGGCCAGTAAAACTCATTCTCAGTATATCAAATCACCTGTGGGAGGCTACGTGATTCCTTGGGAGACTTAGGCCACATTTGAGGAAGTGTGCCAGTGCCAAGAATGGCTTTATCATCCAATTTCTTAAGGTCAGGTATCTCCTGCAGTTTCTGGAACTGCCCCATGTTATGTCTCATAAACCTTAGAACTCATTTCTAAATGCTGAATGACCATTATCTAGGTGGTGCCCATTGAACTGTACAGAGAATACAAAGTTTTGCAATGAAAAAAAAAAAAAAACCCAAAATAATAAATAAAATGCTGAGTACACATTGGAAGAGTAATCTGAACTAGGAAGCAATTCCTGAGGGCAGCCAGCTAAAAAGATCAAAGAAGCATTACACATTGCATTTAACCACTTAGTTTATGCCCAGATTTTATCTAGTTTCTATTTCTACTTCACCAGAGGTGCTCACCCAAGTACAGGATGTGTTTATTACAAAACAAACCCTACCTTGTTCCACTAAGAGGTAATGAAGAGCAATTCCATTATCTAGTACAACTTGTACAAGGGAGTCCAAAGAGTTTTCTTGGGCAGCTGTTGTTTTAGTGACAGATTGGCAATATCCCTCAGGGTTTTAGATAGATTTCTGATCATGTAGTCATTTACCTGGCAAACTATGTTATATCTATAAAAAACCGGGGAATTGTTTGTTTTAAAGCCTGTTTAATCTTTAGTGCTAGAAATAATTTTTTTGATCATTGTTTTTTTCAGAGCCATTTGCAAAAATGTGTTCTTTTTTTTCCCCCTGAAGAGGTATTCTGACCTTCAACTAACATTTAAATTATACATGATTTACCATAGCTTAAACTCTTGTAAAGTTCAGAAAGCACGAGCCAGCAGAAAGAGACCTATCCAATACATTAATGTATGCCACATCTTAGAGAATTGGAGAAAAGAACAGAAAAACAAACACTGAACTTCAAATTGAAGTAAACTATTGGGTAAAGGTGGAGGACTTATTGTTGCTAAAGGTGTGAAAGTAAATAAAGGAAAACTTACTTAAAATGAGTTGGAAGCACTGAAGGGGGAGCTCTCACATACCACTTTGAGCTTGCAAAACCAGCAAGAAGGAAAGTAATTATATCAACAAGGGAGGGCATTTTCACAGAGGAATTTATCTCCTGACTTTAAAAAAAGGAAGGAGAACCCCTCCCTGTCCCAGCAACAATCACCTGCAGTCAATGAGAAACCATCAGTGACTCCAATCCTTCTCCAATAAATTTTTTAAAAAGATTTTATTTATTTATTTGATAGAGAAATAGAGAGCACAAGTAAGCAGAGCGGCAGGCAGAGGGAGAGAGAGAAGCAGGCTCTCGCCTGAGCAGGTAGCCAGATACGGGGCTCAAAACAGGACCCTGGAATCATGACCTGAGACAAAGGCAGCTGCTTAACCAACTGAGTCACTCAGGCACCCCTTCTGCAGTAAATTTTTGTTTGGAAAATCCCTCCCTGATTTCTTCCTGAAACATATTAAAAGCTGACCTTCCCTTTGTTTTTTCAGACAAGCTCCGCCAGAGCTTGTTTGTCCTGAATAACAATTTCCTTGCTATTTCCAAATATACTTTTTCTTTTTAAAATAAAGTTGCATTTTGCCCTATATAAGTTAACAAAGGGACAGGACTGTATACTTTGTAATACCATTTGTGCTGGTCAAGAAGAGAAGAACTGAGTGCTATACCTGATTACAAGCTGGAATAGGGAGGAGTAATTGAGTGTAGCTGAATCAATATCAGGAGCAAGAGGAAGAAGCCTGAGTTGAATGCTATCCCAGGATTCAGTGAATGGTCTTAATTTCCCAAAGTCTTTCCTTCTGGTTTAAACTATTATCATTCATTTTACTGAATGAGAAGTTCAAAAGTGGAGCAAAGTCATTTTCTTTCTAATGTTCCTGAGGATAATGCAAAGAATATGTTGTAATTTTATTGAAAACCTGCTATTTGCCAGGTACTAGGTTGGTTCCTTATCCTCAAGGAGATTGAAATCTCCTTATCCTCAAGGAGATTGAAATCTCCTTATCCTCAAGGAGATTGAAATCTCCTTATCCTCAAGGAGATTGAAATTTTATTTGAGAAACAGGGGAATAATAATTTTATAGTGATGGTGATTTCACAAATTATATACTTGACACAATCTGGGAGATCAGAAAATCCTTTGTGATGAGGAACTGATAGTACACAAAGGCTTCTCAGAAATTATCCTGGAGATTGGAGGCAGTGGGGATAGGAATGGGGCATGGGAAGGGAAGAATGAGAGTGAGAATGGAAATATTTTGGCATCTCATGTTACAGATAACTATTCTTATGCTAGTGTCATTTTCACTCATTGTAAGTAGTGATTTTTTAAAGAAATATGTAATAATAATAAACTTTTTTTTTTCATTTTTTGGAGTTGAAAAATTTTCTATGGCTGTGTTCTTTGTTTAATGTGTTGATTAATATCCATGTATTTTAATTTGTATAATTTTAATCTCTTTGCACTGTATTCTCCAGAATCCTTTTCTTGATTATTCAGATTACAAACTAAATTTCCAACTCTCTTCATTCTTCTAATTAGAATTTTTAAAAGTTCTGCAATCATCATGAATTCACATTTCTTTGTAAATGAGTTTGTGAGACTTGGCTAACATATCTCAGTCAACAAGACAATTGTATTTTTTCATGAATTTATATCCCCCAATTTCCATATTTTTGGTAGATTTATATCCCAACATTCTTATGAGTTGTGTGTCTCTTAATGAAGGCATTTCTTCTATTCACCAGAGTCAGTCAGCATAAATAACTAGTGCAAGGTGTAGTTGAAGAAATGACAAACCCAAGTTCCTTGAATACTAAATGAAGACACAAAATAGAAGAGTTAAAATCTTGTTGATGCATAGTGCATAGTAGTAAAGGTACTGTTGCATACTCTGGTCTTGCCCATTGAAAATAGGTGTTTCTATATCTCTTATTAAATAAAGATAAATTGCCATCATTTAATAGCTACATACTGTTTGTTAGGAGATGTTTTGATTTGTTTTGGTAGGAAAACCATATGTAGCACAACTGTTAAAATTGGAGATACTATTTACTTGAATGTATCATGATCTGCTCTTACTTTCTATATTCCATCAATATAGAGTGGGCCAATGAAAGGTGGATATAAAACAAATTGAAATACATTTATCTTCTCTTTTATGTGGTCATCAATCTCTCTGCATCTTCATAGATGAAGTGGGGTTTTATAATTACTGATATAGTTTTGGTTGAGAGAAGGGGACCAGATGGCTTAAAAATGGACCTCCTTACCATTATATTTTCTTTTTCCTAACTGAAGAAGTTGATACAATTTTTCTGCAATTACAGAAGATAACTATCATAAGTTTATCCTGTATACTGTGTAACTTGGGAAATAATGTAGGGTCCAGTATTCTACAATTATTTCAGGCTCATACCTCTATTTATCATCTGGCAGCCACCATTCCCCACTCTGACTAGTGGAGCCGAATTTCCTTGTGGGTCCAAGGAATTATAGCCATTATCAAAGAAGTCCTGAATTTTTTGCAGTTCTTTTCTCCCTCCTTATCTTGTTATATAAATAAATGGCATGGATAACTTTGAGGAAAATTAGAGGGTAAGATCAAAGTGAGCATTTGTATACCATAGCAAGATCCTTCCTTGAGGTATTAGTCTTACCTTCATACAATAATGCAACAACATATGAATTTAGTGTGGGAAATAAATGAGGAGGAGTAACTCTAGTTTTATGGCTAGGTTTGACTTTTGTTCAGTAGTCCTGAATGTTTTGTTTGTTTTTAGTTTAGTTTAGTTTTGCTTTTTTGCTTTGATTTTGACCTTGGTGTACTTCATGATAGACTCAATAGGATTGTAAACACTACATAGTGCCATTTTCCAAGGTTACTTCACCTGACATTTATTTTATTTGTAGGGACTTATCAATTACTAACCACAGGTAAGATTTCATTTTGTTTTATTATTCAAATATAAACTTAGTGGGCTGACTTTCAATTTTATTTCTAGCAACCTTATGATTTATTAATGATAGCCTGAGGTCCGTATTTATGTCATATCATTATTGAAGTGCTAAGTGCAATATATGTTCAGTTGACTGCTGTGGTAGCTATCCTACTATATGTCTGGAGGTTATATACATGTATTTGGTGTATTTTCACTGCAATAAGGAATCTAACAATTATTTGCACTCACTCTTACCAATATTCTTTTCTGTGAAAAGACAAAGAGTAGGTTGTTTTAAAATATTTAGCTACTATACTATCAAGTCTATTCTTCAAAATCTGACATTGGGGTCCTCTTGGGAATTATTGGGTGAGAAAGAGCAAAGCTAGCATTTTGTCCTGTAATACCACTGAATTTATTCCTTTATATTTTTCATGATACTATTGAATACCTATTTTATATTCAATGGCCATAATCATCAGTATAATATAAAATGAGTCCTTGTTATAACTATGATTGAATTATCTAACCTATAAAATTGCTACAAATCAGGAACTTCTACCTGAGTTAAGACATCAAATGAGTTATCTCTGGTAAATGCTTTTAAATCCATAAATTCTTAATGACCAAAATTTGTGAATTTTTTTGATAGAGTACCTTTTAAAATCCATTCCTAATTTGTTTCCTGGCCTTCTTTATGATATAAATTTAAAAATTCCTGTATTTCTTTCTCCATGTGAGCTTTTTCTTTATACATAGTATATATACATATACTATATATGTATATATATTTCTTTATACATAGTATATATACATATACTATACCCAAGGTATAATGCTAAAAGATTCATGTTGTAAGCCTAGTTACAATCAGAAGTGAAAGATGAGAAGGTGTGAGTTTTAAGTTTTTCTGCAAGGAAGAAACATTTTCATCTGACAAACTCTTCCAGTGAAGGAGTAGGAACCACTCAATTGGCCAAGTACATAAGGTAAGTTGTGTTTTCAAAATATTTGAGTAAATGGATGTCACAATTCTTTTAAATCCATTTAAATATCCCCTGGTAGATATTTTGACTATATTATTTTATATATGAGACATGACAAAGCTGTAAATTTAACTGATGCTGCAATCCGGCAAATCTGTTGAATCCAACTCGGATTAGTGGGGTGGTTTGAGCTTTATGACAAAGTAAGATATAACTACTTACAAAAAGTCAAGCAAATTTTTTGAATTTTATCTGTAGCTTGAGGTGTGAATTTACTGATCTGAATTTTTTTGTTTCATTCTTTTATAAAAAAAATTTCTTTACTTATTTGAGATATAGAGAGTGAGAGAAAGCATGAGAGGAGAGAAAGTCAGAGGGAGAAGTAGACTCCCCATGGAGCTGGGAGCCGATCCTGGGACTCCAGGATCATAACCTGAGCCAAAGGCACTCACTTAACCAACTGACCCCAGGTGCCCTGTTTCATTTTTGATATTAAACACAGATGCAGCAAAATATTTATTTGTTGCCTTGTTTACTGGCTTTTTTATTGTTTGTTTATTTATTTATTTATTTATATTCTATGGCAATAGCTACCTGGTTACCCAGAGCTTCTCCCTGATTGTAGCAACAATTTAATTTACTCTTTTCATTTTGTTTACTATAAGCTTTGGGCTCCTAATATGAAACACAACTTGTTTCTCACTGCTCAATATTCTCTCTATCCAGGCACCAGTTCAAACACAATTTGCTCCAAGATACTTCCTAAAATTGTATCTTTTGAGTGAGTTTCTTACTACTGAAGTCTTTTGGTGGCAAAAAATTAAAACTACATTGAATATTTTAAATAAATGATAAATCATTGGGAGAATACAGATTAGCCTACATAGTCCAATAAACAAATAAAGAACTAGGCTCAGAAACAATAACAGTTCTGGGTTTTCAAGTGGTGGGAGCTAACAGTTCATCTTTTTGGATGGCTTGGCATCAATCTATTTTCTGCCATATTATCATTTCTTTAAAGTCAAAATCTCGGGAGGGAGACTAATTATCCTAGCTTGCCTCATCTGTCTGCACCTTCCTTGATTGTTATACTTGAGCTTGGATCCTAAGTGTAACTTTATTAATCAGAGTATTTGATTGAAATTTCCACTAAGACTATAAACAATGAGGAAGAAATAATTAATCTGAAGAGAATCTGATGCTATCATCAAAAGAATGAGAAAGTGATACGAAATGCCCCAAACTATAAATATCCTGTGTAATTACTAATAAGTAATATATAATAAGTAATAAGTGTTTCATTTCTCATGTGATAGTATGCTAATGGTGGATATTTCTTCCATCATTTCCTTCTACTTCTACTTCTTTCCTTCTACTTATTGCAGAAAATTGTTACAGAGTAAATGATAATTTTTTGTTATTTTTGAGAATAAAATAGCTCAGTTTTATGAAAACTACAGATAAACAATTGTATTAAATGACATTTTAAATTAATTTAATATAATTGTGATATAAATTACCCTTTTTCCTCTTTTTAAGATTTATTTTTTATTATGAAAAATAATGTCCAGAAACATTGAGTACTAAAAATCTTCTCATGACATTGTTTTACCAAAATTCCTAATGGAGAATATTTTATTTTCTGATATATCCTTCACTTCTTAATGATGATGTGGATGAACCAATACAATTTAAAAAAATCCTGGACAAAAAAATCCATTCTCATTCTGAATTCATTGACTGGAGTGAATTCAGTGGTTACAATAACCGCACTGGCTGAGAATCAACCTCTCCTCAGCAGGGAGCTGTTCAGGTCTTCTTATTAGGTCACATATGTCTCTTGGATATCGGTACCATGTTTGAAGTCTCACACAAGAGGTCTGTATCACTTAAATTACACAGTGTGGCAGTGTTTGTTCCATGGGGACATAATCTTGAAAGAAGGGACAAAGTAAAAATGATCTGTTGGTATGTTATATGTGAGTACATTATTGGACTGTGCATGAGTTTGAAGGCATTGTAGCCCTTGTTAAAGAGTCATTTCTCTAGTGAAGCATCTGTTAATTCACTGCTGCTCCTGGTGCTTAGGGTGTCTACTCATTTTACCATGTGTTGTAAGGTCAGGGCCATCTTCATCTGCTGTCTGGCTCAGATGTTTTGAACTGAGTTTAGTTGTTCTCTTCCACCTAAGCTTTATTTCTCAGCCTCAGGATATGTGGGGTACTTGACCATTTCTCTCTTATCTCAGACTTTGTGTCTAGAATTCATTTAAGTATTGATTTGAATTAGAATAATCAATACTCATGCTTCCTCCCATTAATCTGACAAATTTTATATTCAGTAATAAGTATAGGCCTATAGAGAGTATACAGTGTTTGTGAGAATTCTCTCCAAGCTTTAGTAACTTGCCTTTATTTTTAATACTATTAAATTTTAAAAAATTATAGACAAGAAATATATGCTTACTGAGCATCCTTTAACATTGATTTAAATAGAAAGAAAAAAGTTGCTATTTCAGAATAAAAGATTCCCAACCTGGAAGTTAAATGAAGTAAGGGCTACAGCATGCCCAGTACAGGACAGAGTACTCAGTAGGCACTCAAAACTTTTGTTCTCTTATAACCAGATTAGGCATATATTTCAAGGATTAATAAAGTGAATTCACTGATATGTTTATTAATTGCTGTTTCACAGTGTTATCACACATTTAGCTGTTTCAAACAACACACATTTATTACCTAACATTTTTCTGTGAATCATGAATCTAAGCACAGCATTGCTGGATACGTTGCTGTAGGGCCTCAAAAGGCTACACTTAAGATATTGGTCAGGCATAGGGTCTTATCTAAGCCTCAGCAGAGGAAAAATTCACTTCCAAATTCATATGGTTATTGGCAACATTCAGTTCCTTGAATTTGTATAATTGAAGACATCAAAGGAATGCTTCTGTATACCAAGGCATGTCAAAGATAGCCACCAGCTCCAGAAGCTGGGGGAGAAGCATGGAACAGGTTTCCCTGACAGCCCTCAGAAACAGCCATATTGCCAATACTTTGATCTTGGACTTCTGGGTTCCATAACCATGACATGATATATTTCTGTTGCTTAAGGCATCCAGTTTGTGGCACCTTATTACATCAGCCCTAGTAAACTACTACAGGGTGTGATTTTGTAACTTGCCCAATAACCAAAATGATTTCTAGATAAGGAAAGGACTGCATGGCAGGTTTCCTGAAGTCAAGTTTAGTGGGGGTTTTCCAGTGTTGTAGTGTCCAGAGAACACTACAGTTTCTAACAGCATTCTTTCAACATCTTTGATTTTCTATTAGAAAAATGAAGAAAATAGGTTGTTTAATGAAATTGTTTCTGTACTTTATGGGTTTCTCTTAAGTACTATATTGTAAAAAGAAACCATTATTTTATTGATTAGTAGTCTGTGACTTAGAGGAGTATGTTTATAATGCTCTATAATGTATAATGTTAGTTCTTATTTTAAGTTGGAATAATGCTTTTATTCTCAGGAAGGACATAAATATATTTCTAAATAAACCATATTATAATGTAGTTAAAGTTCTAGTTTTCAGTGTAGTCCTCTTTAGCTCAACATAATGGTTTGAATGGGATTTAGAATAAACCAGTATTTCCTAATCAGAGTTTCCTATACAGGAATTTTTCCACCTATGTTCTATTACAACATTCTTAATGCCGCATGAATAGAATAGAAAGGAAGAGTAGAATAGAAAATTAAAAAAGAAGAGAAGAGGAGCAAGGCTGGTAATTTCTAATTTATTTAAAGCTTTTGTGTCAAAATTAATTGATAAGTCAGTCTTTTATTTTTAGAATGTGTCTTCTTAAGGATTCAGTGCATATTCAATGATTAAGTTACAAAATCCCCTGTAAAATCTACTTGACTTACTTGAAATAAAGCTAAATAAGTAACAATTTGAAGCCATCCATCTTTGTTCCTTGGCTTCAAATGTAGATTTAAGGTTGGAGGAAGGAATGATAGATGTGGAAAGGATAGAAGTTTAAGATAAGAGGTTCAGAGATATCTTTGATATAAACCAAGATTACATTCATTTTATTTTCTTCCAAGGATTTCAGGGGTTCTTACGCCACCACTGACACTGTTCACTTTTTAACAGAGTTTGCTCTTCTATCCGGCCCACTAGGAAGAATTAAAATTTTTCCCTTTAACAAGGCTTTGAAGCAAATAAAAATCCATTAAAAAATTTTCTGCATTTTTCCTTCTGGAAACAATATAGAAGAAAAACTTAGTACAAGGATAATCCCTTTGCTTCTCATATCTTTCTCTTTCTTTGAAAAGATATAAAGAAACAAAAATGTGGAGATGGAAAAACTGGCAGGTTATTAAATTTTTCAAGTGAAGAGTAAGATTATTTTGCTTTCCAGAAGAAACTAGTGTTAATAATATCATTTGGGTATATAATTAATGTGTGGGTGTACTCTCATTTTTGCCATAATTTAAAAAAATGATATTTATACATTAATTCTTCATAACAAGCAAATAAACAAACATATAAAACTCTACAAGGTACATGTGAAGAAAGAAAAAGCTACTGAACATTGTACAAGGGAGACTAAGAAGGGATTGATTCTACCCACCATAACGAAAACCTCTTGAATAATCTTTCTAAACACAGTATTCGACTCTCTTTTCCTGGCCACTGGAACCAACCTCTGCCCCATTTTCACTCTTTCCTCATGCAGTGAAGCCACTTATGCACAATAAAGTAGCCCTACCCATGTGGTCTATCCTCGGTGCCAGCTGACTGGACTCTGAAGGTCCACCTCAAAAGATGGCTAAAGAAGTCATCCACATAGTCATGGTTGATCTTTCTCTTGTGGTCAGAGATGACAGGCATTCTTTTATCAACTGCTAAGTAAAATGCGATATTATAAATATTTTATGTTGAGTTTAATCATGATTACTAACATTAAAGAAGAAGAAGGAGGAGGAGGAGAAGGAGAGGAGAAGAACAAGAAGAACAAGAACAAGAACAAGAACAAGAACAAGAACAAGAACAAGAACAAGAACAAGAACTTGAATGGTCTTGTGAGCTATTGGCCACAGGACTGAAAAGGTTAGTGAGGAGAATCCCCTAGAGTTGAACAGCAGTAGTGCTGTGTCCTTTGGCCTTCTTCAAAATGCTTTCCTGCTAGCAAAGCCTCTACTCTGTGCTGAAGACTTGGGAGACTAGGAGAAGGGGAACCTGTGTCACAGACAGTTGTACATGGTGAAGAGAATTAAGGGAAAGAGAAGAAAGAATGCCCAAGTTGAAGCTTCAAATAATTATGGGCAAGTAGAGGGAAAAAGCCTCCTTAAGCAACCACCTGTTTAGATGCTAAGCTCTTTACCTGAAAACCTTGTGCAACCTTATTTGAAGCTACTTAGCTGAAAATTGCAGTTGGGTTTCAATAGCATATGTTTTTCTCCTTGAACTAACAAAACTGCCCAGGGGAAAGAGTGTCATCCTCCACCATGTCTGCCTTCAGGGTTGGACACTGAGAAACCATCACTTTTGTGCAAAATTATTGTTTTTAGATTAACCAGAATTCTATCAAACCACTCATCCTCTGATTTATCATCTTGTCTTCATCACAATTTCAGAGGATGTTGCAGGTTACAAAAGAAGGGTCAGACTGGCAGTGGATGTCACAGCTTTGTTATAAGAATGAACTATGTACATTTAGCAGATAAAGTGGACAAATATTTTCATACAAAATATTTTATAACACAGGATCTGCTCTATGGCGCTAATATACACTCTTGAAAATGATATGGAACAAGAATTAGAAAAGAATAAATGTTAATTAATTGCCATTCTCAATATGATTCAAAAGGCTATTTCTTCCTCTAGTTTATTGTATATAGGTACCATAAAATATATATACTCATTAAATCAAGGCGCTAAGGTGATCAATAACATGGAATTAGGAGTAGAGAAAAACTAAATTTTGAGCACTATCTCAGGCATACAAGCACTACAATTGTGGCAAACTAATCTCTCTAAACCTCAAAGTTCTATGTCATCTACCCCATGGAGGTGGTAAAGTGATTGAAAGGGAGAACACATGCAAAGCTTATAAGAGATCATGGCACATTTTATACAATAAATGGTGGTTGCTTTAGTTGTCAGTTGTGATGTCATTATTAAAGAATGAATTTACATTTACTCTCAATGCATTCATTTTTTATCTTTATAAATCCCTAAGATATTATTGCACATATACACACTCACACACATATACCGTGCAGATGGTATTTGAGTATTCCAGTGAATTCTAGATATGTTTTCATTTATATACACTATCTTTCTCTGCTGTCTTAACAATGTTTATTTCTTCCTGCCTGCAGCCTGTATTTAATGTATACAACATGTATGATTCACCAAAGAACACTGAGACATCATTGACATGTTTACATTCTCCTATTCATGCTTTCATTTCTTGGTAATTAATCTTAACAGCTCTGGCAGCAAGGTTACACTTTACTTATTATTTCTACATGTGCTTTATTTCTCTGCTATGCATTTTTACTTAGAACAAAATAAAATTAACCAGTAATATGAAAGTTACATTGAGAAAAGAGGAGTTGAAATGAGAGGATATTTAAGACTTAGCAACAGAGCTAGATTCATCTACCATTTTGGGAAACATCTTCTAAAAAGTAGAACTATTCCATATTTTTAAAGTATTGATTAAATTGTAGTATTGTAATAGTTAACTGAAAAATAATAATAGTAAACTTAATCAAAAAGATAATTATATCTCCCCTACACATGCCTTAAGTTATAAAATATATCATATCGGGGTTCCTGAGTGGCTCAGTGGGTTAAAGCCTCTGCCTTCGGCTCAGGTCATGATCCCAGGGTCCTGGGATCCAGCCCCGCATCGCATCGGGCTCTCTGCTCAGCAGGGAGCCTGCTTCCTGTCTCTCTGCCTGCTTCTCTGCCTACTTGTGATCTCTGTCTGTCAAATAAATAAATAAGATCTTAAAAAAATAAAATATATCATATCTTCAGATAAATGTTACAACCATCAGAAGCCATAAGTTAGGATTAATGAAGGGAACAAACACACAAATCTCAAAGTCAGGTTAATAGTTAAGAAAGCAATTAGGCTTTAAAATAATTATTGGGAGCATTCTATATTATGACAATGTTTCTATGATTTCTGTCTCTGTGTCTTTCTCTATATGTAAGTATATGTGTATTTGTCCATTTATGGACAGCTACATATTTGCATTTAATCCTCAGTATACCACCACAAGGTAGGTACTCCTTTAATTGACCTTTAGAGAAACAGAAGTACAGAGAGTTTAAATAGTACACCCGGATCAAACAGTGGGTGTTATAGGATGGATTTAAGCCCGTTTTCTGACCCCAGCACCCGGGTTTGAAGCACTGGTTGAATAACTATGTATTTTGGAGTATAGTCTATAATGTGAAAATATCCATTATGAGTGAACATTACAAAATTCATATGAAAGATTACTAAGTGGGAAAGCACTGATATGAGAGCATTAGTGGAAGTGAAAAATAGGAAACCTGGTAAAATTTCTCTTCATATTAGGCAATGTACCTTAGTCAAAATTCATAGCAGCAATATCCACAATAGCTAAACTGTGGAAAGAGCCAAATGGCCTTCAACAGAAAAATGGATAAAGATATAGTCCATATATACAATGGAATATTACTCAGCCATCAGAAAGGATGAATACCCAAGCTTTTGCATGAACATGGATGTGACTGAAAGAGATTATGCTTAGTGAAATAAGTCAAGCAGAGAAAGTCAATTGTTTTATGGTTTCACTTACTTGTGTAATGTAAGGAACAACATGGAAGATATTAGGAGAAGGAAAGGAAAAGTGAAGGAGGGAATATCATAAAGGGAGGCGAACCATTAAAGATGGTGGACTCAGAGAAACAAACTGAGGATTTTAGAGGGGAGGGAATGGGAGGATGAGTGAGCCTGGTGGTGGGTATTAAGGAGGGCGCATATTGCATGGAGCACTGGGTGTTATATGTAAACAATGAATCTTGGAACACTCCATCAAAAACTAATGATATGTTGTATGGTGACTAGCATAACACACACACACACACACACACACACACACAAAACAAACAAACACAAAACACACTAGGTTCTAATCCCAGGAATGCTATTATTAACATCTAAAACTATTCAATCACGCTTTATGAAAGGATGCTTTAGAATAATTTAATTGGATTTGTTATTAACCATGAATATTAAAACATGTAATTGTTAGATGAAATGTTTTGATCTGACTGGTTAGTAAACAAGCTAAATAATCTGTTTAATGAATACATTGAATTGAGTATCTGAATGTCAAATCTATTAAAAAATTTTATTATATGAATCTTTTTTTTTAATTTTTTAAATTTCTTTTCAATGTAACAGTATTCATTGTTTTTGCACCACACCCAGTGCTCCATGCAATCCGTGCCCTCTCTAATACCCACCACCTGGTTACCCCAACCTCCCACCCCCCGCCCCTTCAAAACCCTCAGATTGTTTTTCAGAGTCCATAGTCTCTCATGGTTCACCTCCCCTTCCAATTTCCCTCAACTCCCTTCTCCTCTCCATCTCCCCTTGTCCTTCATGCTATTTGTTATGCTCCACAAATAAGTGAAACCCTATGATAATTGACTCTCTCTGCTTGACTTATCTCACTCAGCATAATCTCCTCCAGTCCTGTCCATGTTGCTACAAAAGTTGGGTATTCATCCTTTCTGATAGAGGCATAATACTCCATAGTGTATATGGACCACATCTTCCTTATCCATTTGTCCGTTGAAGGGCATCTTGGTTCTTTCCATAGTTTGGCAACTGTGGTCATTGCTGCTATAAACATTGGGGTACAGATGGCCCTTCTTTTCACTACATCTGTATCTTTGGGGTAAATACCCAGTAGTGCAATTGCAGGGTCATAGGGAAGCTCTATTTTTAATTTCTTGAGGAATCTCCACACTGTTTTCCAAAACGGCTGCACCAACTTGCATTCCCACCAACAGTGTAAGAGGGTTCCCCTTTTTCCACATCCCCTCCAACACACGTTGTTTATTGTCTTGCTAATTTTGGCCATTCTAAGTGGTATAAGGTGGTATCTCAATGTGGTTTTAATTTGAATCTCCCTGTTGGCTAGTGATGATGAACATTTTTTCATGTGTCTGATAGCCATTTGTATGTTTTCATTGGAGAAGTGTCTGTTCATATCTTCTGCCCATTTTTTGATATGATTATCTGTTTTGTGTGTGTTGAGTTTGAGAAGTTCTTTATAGATCCTGGATATCAACCTTTTGTCTGTACTGTCATTTGCAAATATGAATCTTTTAAAATAAAACACATTTTGTGAATGTAAGTGCAGATCTGAGTTTTGGTTTGACATGTTTCATGAATTTGGGGACTATTCTCCCTGTCCTTACTTCTCATTTGTGTAAAACTAACAAATTTATTCTCAATAATTAATTCTAAAATAATTTCTGCTATTTTGTTTATATTCTGTCCTGAAATGTGCCCATTTTTTCCATAAAAAGTAGTAACAGAAAAAACAGTAATATCAGGAGGATTATAACCTGGATTTTAAAAAATTGGGGTTTACTGTTTAATGAATAAATGGATTAAAGAATATGGATTACCATGCAATTGATTAAAATCAACATGTACATCTTTTTTAGCAAAATTTTCCCCTTGAAAATGTTTTCAAAAATCAACCAAATCAATATGTCCTTCAGGTAGCTTTCAACATATGTGATTTCTCTTCCATCTTTTTTGTTATCTATTGAACCAGTTTTGCTGAAAAAAAAAATAGTATAAATAAACTTAGATCTTTAGACAAAATTAAACTTTAATGACAGATAGTGATACTGGAATTTTTCCAACTTGATTTTACCTTTCAATGGGATTTTCCAAATCAACTCATTGTTAATCTTTTGAAAACAGGCCATTTCTTAAATTCATAGACTGAAGTGGACATTTTTACCATATGAGGAAGTCCAGAAGCTCTGAAGACCCCTAATCTCTAGGATGAAGGCACTGAAGCTAAAGATTAGATGTTGGAGATTGCATTTTCTTTCCTTACAAATATATGCAAGTTTTATATTTCCAGCATGCATTTGGTGGCACATTAATGACTTTGTTTGATGTCATAATACTGCTTTCTTTATTTATTTACATTGATTTGTAAACACTGTCAAATATGTTTCATATTTAGTGGCAGATTTATTTTTAAAAAATGCACATAGTATTGCTCGTTCCATGTGTTCTTTTTGCATGGTTACTTTGTCATCCTTTCCATGGAGAGGTTAGGTCAAAGCCTCCTCTCCCTGAATCTGTGTGGGTTTGTCATTTTACTGACATGACACCATGGGACTTTTGGTATTAGGTCATAAAAGGTAATATAACTTCCACTGACTTTCTTAAGATGCTTATTTTTAGAGCCCAACCAGCATGCTTTAGGAAGTCTAAGTAGGTACATGGAGAGGGCATGAGTAGGGGTCCACCCAGCAGGAGTGTCAATCAAAAGACATGTGGATGAGGAAACTTCAGATCTAGCAGCTCCCAATTGTTAAGTCACTTCTAGTTTTCCAGTTTTTTCAACTGAAACTCCAGATATGGATCCAATGGTTCTCCACTCAAATTGCTGACCCATAGTATCTTTGAGCATTTTACTTAAAAAAAAAAAATTATTTTTTAACTAGGCTCCACACTTAGCATGGAGTCCAATGTGGGTTTGTATTCACAACCCAGAGATCAAGACCTGAGCTCAGATCAAGAGTCACTTAACTGACTGAATTATGCAGTCACCCCATCTTTGAGCATTTTAAATGGTTATTTTTATGCCACTAAGATTGAGATGGTTTGTTTCATATAAATAGAGAGCTTGAGCTCATCTCAAACAATTGAATAATTTCTTTAGAATTATTCATCTTTCATGCGCTTCTAAAATATTTAAGGAAAACTGTTACATCAAACCAGACCTTGTAACACAGATTGAATCATCCTCTTTATCACTGTCTTGGAAGAATTCTTTCCAATCAATCTTTTAACAGATAGTCATATGGCCAAACATATTGGAGGGAGAAATTAAAGTTGCAAGTAATTACATAAGTTTTATGTCATAAATTTATTTAACCAAAAGTCAAATCTTTTTTTCTTATTTGTGATATTGTAGTGTTTGAAGATCTAATAAGGGCATTTCAATTCTGCTTAGACTTTTATACATTAATAGCTGCACATTTTTCTTCACATCTTGATAAGCATGTGTAGAATTGTTATATGTAGTTTTTTCAACTTGATTGTACACTTCTCCCAAAGCAAGACTACTTGCCACTTGACACATTTCTTTTTTTAAAAAATTCAATTAACCAACATATAATACATCACTAGTATTTGATGTAATGTTCAGTGGTTCATCAGCTGTGTACTCTCAACACATTTCTAAGTCTCATCCATTTTTATTCATGGGCTCTGGAATGGCCTTCATAATATCTGACTCTTTTGGCATGTAGAAGTGATGGTGTTTGCCTTCTGAAATAGAAGTCACCTGAGTATAAGGTCTTCTTGTATCTTAAGCTATAAATACTGATTACTGTAATTGCTTTCTTAACTATTAAACTTGACCTTGATTTTTGTCTTACTTTGTTCTTTCCATTTATCTCAACTGATAGTTTCCACTGCTGGTTCTTTCTTGATCCCCAATTTATGACAGTTCCAATTCTGAAGCTTCTTTAGTGCCAAGACCATTATTTGTTTCCTTCTTTGCTTGGAGTCTTTGGTCTTGGTGTCTTACTATACAGCACTAACATAAATCAGACAGGAAGTCCAGTTAGGGATGAAGCAAGGGAATTAAACACTTTTCTCATAAATATAACATCTTAGTTAATAGTTTTTTTTTAAAAGGCAGTTTAAAAGCTGTGGTTTTTCCATGTTATTATTTGTCTGGGCATGAGCACAAAATGAGAATAAGAGACTCATTAGGCAGTGAAAATACATTAGCACAGCTACTTCACACAGTCCTGAATTTTTTAAAAAAGATTTTATTTATTTACTTGACAGACAGAGATCACAAGTAGGCAGAGAAGTAGGCAGAGAGGGAGGAAGGGAAGCAGGCTCCCTGCTGAGCAGAGAGCCTGATGCGGGGCTGGATCCCAGGACCCTGAGACCATGACCTGAGCCGAATGCAGAGGCTTAACCCACTGAGCCACCCAGGTGTCCCAGAGTCCTACATTTGAAAGTGAAATTTGCCATTGTTGGGGAGAGTCAATGCCACACTGCAGCATTGTCATTCATTCTTAACACCACACTACTGTCTCTACCTTTCTGCTCTCCAGTGGCTGGCTGTTCTTTCTTAAATTGAAATGGAACAAAAGCCTTCATGCAATAGATCACCAATATTTAGAAATAGGAAGCTAATATATTATGATAAAGCTGGCCTGAATGAAGCTTTGTGATGTTAGCTGGATATAACTTCTGAGTCCTTCTCTGTAAAATAGACACAATCACATTCCTTATGCCATCAGGTGTTTATAAAGATTAGATCATAAAAATTATATAAAATGCTCAGCAAAGTCCCTGGCATGTTGATGAACTCTCAATGATTTTTTGACTTCTGTTATCTCAAGGAGGTAAACAGAGTACTTGGAAATATGACCCATTGGGTTAATGATTTTTCAATCTCTTTTCCCCACTAAGAGCACCATACCACCCCCAGGAATGTCTGGAGTCTGCTAGCCTATTTCATTGGTTCCATCTATTGGATTGTAAACCCAATTCTTCCTATGCTCATAATGAATGGAGTCACTTCATGCCCTTTTCGTCTGCATTGACTTCTGAAAATACATGCTGTCTTCCTATCAGCTTTGCCACTAAACCCCTATCTCTTGGATTTGCACTCTCTTTCTAGCCAAGAACACAAAATATACCTTCCTTTTATAAGATTGTGTTCATTGTAGACAAGGAGGAAAATACAGGAAATTTTGAACAGAAAAATAAAAGCATAGATATTTTTGGCATTTTTTTTTGTTTTTTCCTCACATCCATGTATTTAAGCAATTTGTCTAAAATACAGTGTATACTATTATATATGACAATAGTATGTTCTAATATACTTTTTTTTTTTTTTTTTTTTTTCCAGGAAGTAGTATATACAGTTTCTCCCAACTTCTGCACCTGTTAGCTTGTTTCTGTTTTTCCATTTGAGGTTAATACTCTGGCTTGAATGAAGCTTGGTCAATTTTCTGGCTTCCCCTTCAACTTTGCTTCAAGTGCCCTTCACTCTTCCTTTTCATTGAAAAGCGACTGCATCTTTTCAGCTCCAAAACATGCACAGTGTTGCTGCTCTTTCCAAAATTAATACAGACTCTGAGTCTGTTGCCCTAGTTCCTTATTTGATGTGAAGTGGATATTTGGAGCTTCAAATAATTATGGGCAAGTAGAGGGAAAAAGCCTCCTTAAGCAGCCACCTGTTTAGATGCTAAGCTCTTTACCTGAAAACCTTGGATGAACATCAGGAGGTTCTTATGCAAAAGCTGGTGGGGATGGGTGAGAAAGAATCCCAATGTTTACACCAGGTTATCCACTTAAGGTTCACTGACTTAAGAAACTTCAGGACCTACCAGTCTAAATAATAATTATTCCCAAGTGAACAAGATTAGAAGTAAAAGTTAGCAAGGATTCTGTACAGCACCAAAATAATTGATAAAACCAATGTATCATAAAAACATTAAATATATCATCAATTTAAAAAATACAGTGGGAATTAAGAATTCTGAGATTACATATATTTTATTAAGAAAAATTTTTTTTCAAAAAAAGAAAAATGTTTCTCATAATGGAATTTGATTCAAATAATCAATTCACACACATATACAAGATATATAAAACGAATTAAATATGATGTACTTTAAATAGCTTACAGAGTAGCATAGGTTGTAGGCAAATATATAACTAACTGCTGTGGTGATACATGAATAGGATGCATAGAGTGTTAAATATAAGTAAGCCAGAGTGTGATGAACGCACCTTTAAGACAATAGGTTTTGAAGTAACCACTGAATATAGAGAACAATAATTATAATGTATTAAAGGGTTAAACTAAAAAAGGCTACAACTATAGATATAAAATACATGTTGGAAGAGAGGTAATGCAGTCATCTTTCTTATGGAAGATTAATTTCTATTGTTTTTATTTTAAGTAAAGCTCTAAAAAACATTAGGGTAAATTTAAATAAAAATATATAGGACGTTGGGAGATGGAGAGGAGACATGAGTTGGGGGAAATTGGAGGGGGAGACAAACCACGAGAGACTGTGGACTCTGACAAACAAACAGGGTTTTGGAGGTGAGAGGGATGTGGGGTTGGATGAGCCTGGTGGTGGGTATTAAGGACGGCATATATTGCATGGAGCACTGGGTGTGGTGCATAAACAATGAATTCTGGAACACTGAAAAGAAATAAAATAAAATGAAAAAATACATATATAGGATGTGTAATTTCCAAACTATAAAGAGAAAAGATAGTGAGGAAAAGTAATCAAAGCACAGATGAAATTTGGTGAAACAGGAAGTTAGATGCAGTTGCATAAACACTTTTTAAACACTTTTTAACTTGTAGATCAGTACTTTTAAATCTATGGGTTGCATATCAAAAGGAACTTTCCCATAGAAAAAGAGGGGAAATAGAAGTGGAGGTGAGAGGTTAAGGAACTGGATGGTCACTAAGAATTACCAAGTTGTTACACTGAAAACAAGTTTAGAGAAAACCTTTGTTTATTTTGGCTAATAATATACACCATGCCCCACTCATGACTCACTCATATTCTTTGAATGTTAAATAAATTTTGATTCATTTTGTACTCTAAATGCATAAATTATTCCTGTTCTTTTTATACTCAGACGAGTAACTGTTAGATGAATTTCTATCAAATGATTTTCCATACTCTGCACTAGAAATCTGTTTTCCCTTTTCCTCTTTCTCCCTAACACTCTGCTTATGATTATCACCACTATCAACATTACCATGATCATTTTACAAGAATTTTATTAACAAAATATTATTCAATTTATTGCACCCTCCTCCAACCACACTGGAGTGTAGCAGTGTTTCTGTAAACAACTGGTTGATGTGGGAATATCATTTCATTTTGACATTGTATCAACTTTTCTATTCAAAAATGAAATTTATGGGGCACCTGGGTGGCTCAGTGGGTTAAGCCTCTGCCTTCAGCTCAGGTCATGATCTCAGGGTCCTGGGATGGACCCCTGCATCAGGCTCTCTGCTCAGCAGGCAGCCTGCTTCCCCCTCTCTCTCTGCCTGCCTCTCTGCCTACTTGTGATCTCTCTCTGTCAAATAAATAAATAAATAAATCTTTTAAAAAACCAAAAAACAAAAATGAAACTTATTTACTAACATTAACCTTCAGAACCAACATCACCATAAAAAATTGCCTTACATATTTGTTGTGTTTTATAAGATGCGTGAAATGTTTTCAGATTGTTATTTTATTTGATTATTATAAAGTCTTATGAGATAATAAACTGTATAATTTTTATTACTTCCTAACTGATGAAGTTGAATTTAGGGGGGAAAAAACCCTAGTAAGCCCAAAGTCACATAGCCAGTATAAAAACAGAATCTTCTAATGTCTAGTTAACATGGTAACCTGAAAGAAAAAAAAAAATGATTGCAAGTTTTTTTCTCTTCCTTATGCTCAGTACTCAATACTAATTTTCATTATCAGTCAAAGTTTCTCATGTCTTTTTTTTTTTTTTTAATTTCTGGCCAACCCTTGAATTTAATTGTAAACTCACTAGGAGTGATACAAAATTAGAAGTAAGAATATTATAGTGGAATTTTTAAAAGTTGTTTTTGTTCAGTCCTTAAGACTGTAACCTAAGCTTGAATTGCTGAAGTTGTCTTATGTCACACTCTGTGAAGATTGGGAAGCCATTCTGTCAACTAAATAAGTCTATTGTGTTTAACAGCTTTGTCCAAATTCCACTTAGAGATATCTCAACCCCAAGTAATGTATTGCTGCCATTTCTTGTGTTACATTTACTCTTTCCTTTGAGCTGAGCCCAGTGACAGGTAAATACCAAGCATTCAATAAATGCCCTGTTTTTTTTGTTTGTTTTGTTTTGTTTGTTTGTTTTTAAAGACTTGTGTTGGGTTTCTTTTGCACTATACTGATCAAAAATGCTATAGTGCTCACACAGTTGTTTATGGACTTCTCTAAAAACTTGCGTTTTGATGTGATGAAGCAAAATTTTAGTTTTTAGCACTTAACCATAGGATTATTCTTTCCAAAATAAAATATGATTTATTTGAGGGTGGCCTTAAAATCAACATCTCAATATATCAGCCTTAATATAAAGAGCATTTACAAATAAGTAATGGCAATATTATGGATTTAAGTAATCTTTGCTTCAAGGCAGGCTTGTCTTTCTCATTCCTATTCCTAACTGTAAGATAGTTCCATTCAACCTATGCTAATCATCTCCAGAACTGAAAGCATGATTTTGTTTCCTTCTCAATTCAAAGAGATATTATAAAAATTAATGTAAAAATATAGGCATGAGTAAGACAAGTAAGATATAAACAGAAGAATGTTGGTTTAAATGTAAAATGCATTGAGTTATCTTGTTCTGTTTCTGTAATCGGTTATCTCCTAGGCATTGATAACCTCTTCCAAACCTCAATTAGTTTGATATAGACTCTTGAGTGACCTGGAGCCATTTCCTTTTCTCTCTTTCCTTGGAGTCAATAAGATGCCTTTTTGTGCCATCTGATAGCATCTTGACTGCACTTATCTCCAGTTCCCTTGGAGATGTGTTTCACTCCTGTTGTTTCTGAGGGGACCATCTGTGTGGGTTTTGCCCACCTGCAATAAAAGTGACCAGCAGTTTATTATTCAGAGAACACCTCTCTCCCATTGTGCATTTTAAAAGTCTTAAGGGAAATTCTGTTCCACTTTAAATAATATGTTGAGCACTGTGGTCAGGGTAAGGAGTATTCTGATTGATCAAACCTGGGACACATGCCCAGTTTGCATCCAGGGTGTGTGTGTTGGGGGTCATGGAGAGAAGGGGAGCTCATCCAAACCACATTGAATTAGTTTCTTACAGAAAAGCTGTGTTACCAGAAGAAAGGGAGAAAATATTTCTAAATAATGAAAAAGTTAAATTTCAAAATCTGTGATTTCTGGTAACATAAGTAGAGAATGGAAACCATAAGAAAACAGTGTTGCAGTAGACTGTCTGCCACTTGCACACATCAGAGATCTGATTTGATTCTCCAGACTTCTCTGGACAATTTATCCATCTGTGCAGAGACCCAAATGAGTCAAGTTTGTTCTCTAAATGGAATATTCCATTCCATACCATTCCTTCATCCCAAAATTCCAATGGTCACAATGTATGTCAATTCTTTATTTGAACAGAGTGGGGAATGTCAGATGGCATGCTCACTGGGAATACCTTATACTGTCAATAGTGATGCAATAAATAATAAATGCAATAAATAAATAACACATGGACTGTTAGGACTGAATAAACCCTCCTGTGAGCTGGGAAGTTTAGAGAATAAGTTGCTGTTACTTACTGTTAGAGTAGTTAAACTAACCTAAGGGCTCCCTGTCAACTCTGCAAATGAATGACTAGTGAGACGCTCTGGAGAAGCCAGAAGATTCAGTCTTGCAATCAGAGAAGAGGAGGCCAATATTTAGTTATTAAAAAAAAAAAAAAATCACCTAGAGTCCATGTGTAAATTAGGAAACCTTGATTTCCCATGATTGTCTCTAGTGATACTCAAGAGGGCCTTTACTGATTGACAGAGCCAGCAAACTTTTATTTATATCCTGTTAGGAACACTTAACACAGGACCATCTATGCACTGTCTTAAGCATTGGCATAGCAGAAACTCTACTATAAAAGGATGATGTATCACAGCATCCAGATAATAGACAATCCTTTATTGTCAGTGAGATAAGGAAACTCTTTTGTAAGTTATGCTTAAAAGAAAAATTGGTGTGCTCGAATATAGTGCTGTACAGTCTATGAAAATTACCAAAATTTAATACATGATAATGTATTTGAATTTAAACGTAATACCTATTAGATTTCTGATTCTAATTACTCTTTGGATAACACTGTTATCCAAATCCCAGTGAATTACAGTCCTGATATAATAACATTCAAACTTCTAACTGGGCCTTTTTTTTTTTTCCATGTGGGTACTAACTATACTTCCATCTATAGTAATCCAAACCAGAAACCTGTGAGTGATCTCCCTGATACCTATATCCAACAATATTCCATTCATTAATAATTTCAATGTAGCTCACACTAATGTAACAGGTATGCAGATTCTGATTCCTAAGAAAGATTCATAGGACCCAAAATGACAATGCTGGCAAATCTCCAGTTTATTGCAGAAAAAAAAAGGTGCAATACAGACACAGCATTAAAATTAGGATATGCATCACAGCCAAATCTTCCTCACAGCGAAGTGTTTGGAGAGGCCAGGTGTAAGCTCCTGCCATCCTTCATTTGTAAGGGACAACCCATGACAAATTGCTTACTTGACTAAGAAACAACCAACATGTGAGTGGAACTCTTCAGAGTAAGGGGACACCAAATTTAGTTTCACTTGGGGTTCTTCGTATCCTACTAGTCATGCAGGCATATTCTTCACACATAGCAGGGGTCTTACCAATACCAGGGGCAAATCACTAGTCTCATTGTTATCAAATGATGTTTAGAAGATGGTACAAACTGCCCTGAAAATTCTAAGATTTAGGCTACCAAACAACACTATTAATTAACATGTTTCATGCTGCTTGGAAGTCAGTACCAAGCAGGTACATTTATAATTTTACTGAAATAAAAATAAGCTCAAGCCTGCTGGAATTAACCCTCACACACAGAATTTCTTCTTCTATCAAACCAAGTTTCAGTATCTTAGTATGTTATCAAGATCCACTGGTAATGGATACCACTAATGGTATCCATTAGATTCTTAACTCTCAGTCTTACAATCTGTGCTATGTCAACAGTGAATTGACTGTTTCTTTCTATATATGCAATATCATTTCATCAATCTATGCCGAGTTTCTTTTCGTGTTTATCAAAATAAGGGGCAATGCATCTTGTGCTGTTTGTCACCAGGAAACCCCTTAGGGCAATGCCTGCTACTTTTGGGTTTCCAGAGCATTTACTATGTAACTCAGAACTTCCAGCCATGAATTTGACTAATCTTTGGTATATGATAAAATTTAAGTAGATTGTCTTTTGGCCTTTATATAAGAGCAGATATAATGATATCCAAAGTATCTGTGCTGGGTCAGGCTATCTCAAAGAACCTACGGAAAACCCTGTTTTGACATAGGAGATTCACATTAGAGATTTTTTTAAACTTAACTTAATTTTATTTTTTTACCACACCCAGTGCTCCATGCAATACGTGTCCTCCATAATACCCACCACCAGGCTCACCCAACCCCCTACCTCCCTCCCCTCCAAAACCCTCAGTTTGTTTGTCAGAGTCCACAGTCTCTCATGGTTTGTCTACCCCTCCGATTTCCCCCATTCACTTCTCCTCTCCATCTCCCAAAGTCTTCTGTGTTATTCCTTATGCTCCACAAGTAAGTGAAACCATATGATAATTGACTCTCTCTGCTTGACTTATTTCACTCAGCATAATCTCTTCCAGTCCCATCCATGTTAATAGAAAAGTTGGGTATTCATCCTTTCTGATGGAGGCATAATACTCCATTATAATACAGACCATATCTTCTTTATCTTTTCATCTGTTGAAGGGCATCTCGGTCCTTTCCACAGTTCAGTGACTGTGGCCATTGCTACTATGAACATTGGGGTAGAGATGGCCCTTCTTTTCACTACATCTGTATCTTTGGGCTAAATACCCAGTAGTGCAATTGCAGGGTCATATGGTAGCTCTATTTTTAATTTCTTTTTTTTTATTATAATTTTTTATTTTTTCTATTAACATATAATGTATTATTAGCTCCAGGGGTACAGGTCTGTGAATTGCCAGGTTTACATACTTCACAGCACTTACCATAGCACATACCTTCCCCAATGACCATAACCCTACCACCCTCTCCCTACCCACCTCCCCCTTGCAACCCTCAGTTTGTTTTGTGAGTCTCTTATGGTTTGTCTCCTTCCCGATCCCATCTTGTTTCATTTAGTCCTTTCCTACCCCCCAAACCCCACATGTTGCCTCTCAACTTCCTCATATCAGGGAGATCATACGATAATTGTTTCTCTGATTAACTTATTTCGCTAAGCATAATACCCTCTAGTTCCATCCACGTCGTCGCAAATGGCAAGATTTCATTTCTATTGATGGCTGCATAGTATTCCATTGTGTATATATACCACCTCTTTATCCATTCATCTGTTGATGGACATCTAGGTTCCTTCCATAGTTTGGCTATTGTGGACATTGCTGTTATAAACATTCCGGTTCATGTACCCCTTCGGACCACCACATTTGTATCTTAAGGGTAAATATCTGGTGGTGCAACTGCTGGGTTGTAGGGTAGCTCTATTTTCAACTTTTTGAGGAACTTCCATGCTGTTTTCCAGAGTGGTTGCACCATCTTGCATTCCCACCAACAGTGTAGGAGGGTTTCCCTTTTTCTGCATCCTCACCAGCATCTGTCATTTCCTGACTTGTTAATTTTAGCCATTCTGACTGGTGTGAGGTGGTATCTCATTATGGTTTTGATTTGTATTTCCCTGATGCTGAGTGATGTGGAGCACTTTTTCATGTGTCTGCTGGCCATCTGGATGTCTTCTTTGCAGAAATGTCAGTTCATGTCCTCGCCCATTTCTTGATTGGATTATTTGTTCTTTGGGTATTGAGTTTGATAAGTTCTTTATAGATTTTGGATACTAGCCCTTTATCTAATATGTTGTTTGCAAATAACTTTTCCCATTCTGTCAGTTGTCTTTTGGTTTTGTTAACTGTTTCCTTTGCTCTGCAAAAGCTTTTGATCTCGATGAAGTCCCAATAGTTCATTTTTGCCCTTGCTTCTCTTGCCTTTGGCAATGTTCCTAGGAAGAAGTTGCTGCAGCTAAGGTCGAAGAGGTTGCTGCCTGTGTTCTCCTCAAGGATTTTGATGGATTCCTTCTCACATTGAGAGTCTATTTTTTGAGTCTATTTTCATGTGTGGTGTAAGGAAATGGTCCAGTTTCATTTTTCTGCATGGCTGTCCAATTTTCCCAACACCATTTGTTGAAGAGGCTGTCTTTTTTCCATTGGACATTCTTTCCTGCTTTGTCAAAGATTAGCGTACCATACAGCTGAGGGTCTATTTCTGGGCTTTCTATTCTGTTCCATTGATCTATGTGTCTGTTTTTGCGCCAGTAACATACTATCTTGATGATGAAAACTTTGTAATAGAGCTTGAAGTCTGGAATTGTGATGCCACCAACTTTGGCTTTCTTTTTCAACATTCCTCTGGCTATTCAAGGTTTTTTCTGGTTCCATATCTGTTTTTAATTTCTTAAGGAATCTCCAAACTGTTTTCCAAAGTGACTGCACCAACTTGCATTTCCACTTACAGTGTAAGAAGGTTCCCCTTTCTCCACATCCAACACACGTTGTTTACTGTCTTGTTAATATTGGCCATTCTAACTGGTGTAAGGTGGTATCTCAATGTGGTTTTGATTTGAATCTCCCTGATGGCTAATGGCTAATGATGATGAACATTTTTTCATGTGTCTATTAGCCATTTGTATGTCTTCTTTGGAGAAGTGTCTGTTCATATCTTCTGCCCATTTTTTGGCATGGTTATCTGTTTTGTGTGTGTTGAGTTTGAGGAGTTCTTTATAGATCTTGGATATCAGCCTTTTGTCTGTGAATATCTTTATAGATCTTGGATATCAGCCTTTTGTCTGTGAATATCTTCTCCCATTCCATGGGTTGCCTTTGTTTTGTTGGCTGTTTCCTTTGCTGTGCAGAAGGTTTTTATCTTTATGAAGTCCCAAATGTTCATTTTTGCTTTTGTTCCTTTGCCTTTGGAGACATATCTTGAAAGAAGTTGCTGTGGCTGATGTTGAAGAGGTTACTGCCTATGTTCTCCTCTAGGATTTTGATAGATTCCTGCCTCACTTTGAGGTCTTTTATTCATTTTGAGTTTATCTTTGTGTATGGTGTAAGAGAATGGTCGAGTTTCATTCAACACATAGCTGTCCAATTTTCTCTGAACCATTTATTTTAGAGACTGTCTTTTTACCCCACTGTATATTTTTTCCTGCTTTGTCAAAGATTATTTGACCGTAGAGTTGGGGGTCCATTCTGGGCTCTCTACTCTGTTCCACTGGTCTTTGTGTCTTTTTTTGTGCTAATACCATGCTGTCTTGGTGATCATAGCTTTGTAGTAAAGCTTGAAATCAGGCAACGTGATGCCCTCAGTTTTGTTTTTCTTTTTCAACATTTCCTTAGCAATTCGGGGTCTTTTCTGGTTCCATACAAATTTTGGGATTGTTTATTCCAGCTCTTTGAAAAATGCTGACGGAATTTTGATTAGGATGGCATTGAAAGTAGAGATGGCTCTAGGCAGTATAGATATTTTAACAATATTTATTTTTCCAACCCAAGAGCATAGAATGTTCTTCCATCTTTTTGTGTCTTCAATTTCTTTCATGAGTGTTCTGTAGTTCTTCAAGTACAGATCTTTTACCTCTTTGGTTTGGTTTATTCCCAGATATCTTATGGTAAATGGAGTTGATTCTCTCATTTCCCTTTCTATATTTTCATTGTTAGTGTATAAGAAAGCAACTGATTTCTGTACATTGATTTTGCATCCTGCCACATTACTGAATTGCTGTATGAGTTCTAGTAGTTTAGGGGTAGAGTCTTTGGGTTTTCCATATAAAGTATCATGTCATATGTGAAGAGAGAGAGTTTGACTTCTTCACTGCCAATTTGAATACCTTATATTTCTTTTTGTTGCCTGATTGCTGTTGTTAGGTCTTGTAGTACTATGTTGAACAACAGTAGCGAGAGTGGACATCCTTGTCATGTTCCTGATCTCAAAGGGAAGGCTGTCAGCTTTTCCCATTGAGGATGATATTCGTTGTGGGTTTTTCATAGATAGATTTTATGAAGTTGAGGAATATTCCCTCTATCCTTATATTTTGAATTGTTTTAATCAGGAATGGATGCTGTATCTTGTCAAAAGCCTTTTCTGCAACAATTGAGGGGACCATGTGGTTCTTCCCTCTTCTCTTATTGATTTGTTCTATCACATTGATTGGTTTGCAAGTATTGAACCACCTTTGCATCCCATGGGTAAATCCCACCTGGTGATGGTGGATAATCTTTTTAATGTACTGTTGGATCCCATTAGCTAGGATCTTATTGAGAATCTCGGCATCCATATTCATGAGGGATATTGGTCTGAAATTCTCCTTTTTGGTGGGTTCTTTGCCTAGTTTGGGGATCAGGGTAGTGCTGGCTTCATAAAAAGAGTCTGGAAGTTGTCTTTCTGTTTCTATTTTTTGAAATAGCTTCAGGAGAATAGGTATTATTCCTTCTGTGAGTGTTTGGTAGAATTCTCCAGGGAATCCATCAAGTCCTGGGCTCTTGTTTTTTGGGAGGTTTTTGATCACTGCTTCAATTTCATTACTAGATATTGGTCTATTCAGGTTGTCAATTTTTTCCTGATCCAGTTTTGGAAGTTTATAGATTTCCAGATTACAGATTTTTATGTTCTTGGAACAAAAGTATTTTGCACCTTTTAATTATAGTTCTTTTTCTTAGACAAATTTCTCGTGGTTAGATAACAAACTTTGAAATCTGCTGTACCTTATCTTAACAGCAGGAAGTAATTATGCAACTCAAAACCACCAAATAGCATCTGGATATAATTTCATGTTCTTAGATAGAAAGTAAAGCAAATCTGACAGCACCAAGTAATAATATTATATTCAGAGCCAGCCTGAATATGGCCTGGGATCACATGTAACTCGCACAAGATTATTGTTCATGATAACCTTGCCTGAACCTACTCATTGACATCTCTCCTTCAATTAACACATATGACCTTACGAAATGATCCCTAAAACAACTTGTATGAGCATGAAGAAACAAGAACCTGACTTTGAGATGGCCCTGCATGATGTAATGTCAATAGTCAGAAATGGAGAAGAAAAAATTTCCTAAATGACCATTTTATTGTCCACTTTGCATGGAATAGATGATACAGATCTTCCTATACATGAGTATAGATCTAAATGTCAAAAGTTGCATAGTTAAAAAATAGGGGTATTTGTGACAAGGTCTGGTAAAGAGGTGTGTGGGAGAACCATTTGGAACAATTTCAGAATATGAAAATAACGGTGTTACACATGAATGCTTGTCAACAGGACCACATGGAAGAACTCTCCTATTCAATAGGTCAGCCTCCTGTGTTAGATATCACCCACTGCTGCTTGGAATCTCTCTTCAAGCTCTCCAATATTTGTTCCTTATCAAAAGAATTAAAAGGGGGGCGCCTGGGCTGGGTGGCTTAGTGGGTTAAAGCCTCTGCCTTCAGCTCAGGTCATGATCTCAGGGTCCTGGATTGAGCCCTGCATCGGTTATCTGCTCAGCAGGGAGTCTGCTTTCCCCTCTCTCTCTCTGACTGCCTCTCTGCCTACTTGTGATCTCTGTCTGTCAAATAAATAAATAAAATCTTAAAAAAAAAGAATTAAAAGGATGAAATTTACATTTTTCATAATCCTTAAAACTTAAGGTTGTGAATGAAAGTTTGATTCTGACAGGGAGAGACAGCTTTGTGATATTTGAGAGATAGAAGTGAAGCAGAAGTTATTTTCTGATAACTGTGGTGTTGGCAAGCAACTTCTCACAGACAGGCAAGTTTGCAGGGTTGAGGCTCCATGTTCTAATGTTTAGTCAACAACTTTGTGAATATTTGGCAGTTGTTTGGAGTAGCAGTAGAGCAGCCCTTCCAGATTAGCCCCAAATCCAGCATTCCAGTTAATTCCCCTGACTTTCTTTCCTCCATTTCTTTCAATGATTTTATAAGCATCTATTTTCCTCTTTTAGATCCTTTTCTCCTTGAAATCCTAGAGTTGTTCCTTTTTCCTGTTTGATTATTGACATACACATTCCTTCTCTACCATCTCAGGACTTGTTCAATATTGTTTTTATTAAGTAGTCAAATTTCCAGGGATAAAGACTAAATATATACTCAACATATGTCTCCTTCTTTCACCAAGCTTCCTCCACTACTGAGTGCCAATGCTCCAATGGCAGCAACTCACCCTTAGATTCCAAACAGTTCCCTTATGCAGAGCAGACAGTCCCAGGGCAGCATTACATTCCTTTCTTTATGAATGGTCAGAAGTTATCCTTACATGGGGGCATACTAATTTTTAATTTGATTTTCTTTCCTGCCTTTCATGCTCTTCCTATAATCATCATATTATTTTCCCTGCTCCCTTACATCAAACACTAGAAAATCATCATAAATTAGATCACTCAAACTATATTAACTTATTTTGTTGGTACTTGTACCACTATTTATTTGTTCATCTATTGTAATGTACTATTCACTGTTTTTTTCTATTTTCTCAAAGGTCGAGTTCTTTTAGGTTTGTGTGTATGGGAGACAGAAACAGAGACAGAGAAAGGCAGAAGTATGATAGGGATAAATCTTTGAAAGAGAGTGAAAAAATGCAGACAATGTGGTCCCTTCTTTCGAATAACTTGTGATCTAATAAGAACCATAAAACACCCCCCCCAAAAAGAGGTAATCCCTTCAATAAATATTAATAATATTGTAAGTAATTGGAGAAACTAGAGAAAGGAAATAAAATACAATAGAAAGAAGTTAATCTGATTTGGAAAATCCTCCCCCCTCTTTTGGAGATTTTCTTCCATTTGAAGAAAGTAGGGAGAAAATTAGCATAGACACAAAATGCAAGGACATTTATCTCTGAAACCTAAACTCCTAATATTCAAATTTGATCACACTTTTGGTAAAAAAGAGAACCAAAGATAAAAGAGTAATTTCAGTCAAAAACTTTATTATTCTAATTCATTATGACTCTACTTACCTCAGTAACAATACAAATGAACCAAAAAATATAATTCATCTGTTTTGATATTATTTTCTCATGCTAGTTATTTTAGTAAAGTATAATTATAGTAATCAAAGTCCAAAATGAAATTATAGTGGGTTAAAATTTCTTCAAATATAGGGACTTATATAATCTTGACAATCGGGATATATAGCATTTTTCCTAATTGCTAGTGCTGTAATTAGTGCTATTGGAAAAAAAAAGAAGAAGAAGAAGAAAAAGAGACTGCTGCTGCCTAAGTGCACCTTGCTAAGTTCAATTATTATTCTGTGGTTCAACTTTGCTCTATAATTTTTACTAATTTAATTCTTTGTTTCTATGATGATAAAAATAATCTTAAAAATATATAAAATAGTTGGTGGGGAATTAAATAAACAACATAATTCTCTTGGAGAAGAAGAAATGCTTTCTTTTTTTTTTAAAAAGATTTTATTTCTTTATTTGACAGAGAGAGAGATCACAAATAGGCAGAGAGGCAGCAGAGAGAGAAGGGGAAGCAGGCTCCCCACTGAGCAGAGAGCCAGATGTGGGGCTTGATCCCAGGACCCTGAGATCACGACCTGAGCTGAAGGAAGAGGCTTAAGCCACTGAGCCACCCAGGTGCCCCAGAGAAGAAACACTTTCATAAAAACTTTTTCATTAAATATTATACATTAACACCTTCTTAGAACTAGGTAGAATGACAAATTGTCTTCCAGGTATAGTAATGACAATACTGCTCTCCTGCACTTTGGTAAGCCAGAGAATGCCCTGAATCATTTCAAGCAATGCAGTGTTAAGAAGAGTTTTGTATTATTTCGAGAGAAAAAGATACGTATTCAAGGGAAGTATAGCTTTAGGCTATTCTCTTTCTTTCTTTCTTTCTTTCTTTCTTTCTTTCTTTCTTTCTTTCCCTCCCCCCTTTTTTTTGAGTTTTAGAGAAAAAGAGTGCAAGTAGATGTGTGGGGCAGAGGGAGAGAGAGAATCTTAAGCAGGCTCCATGTGCAGTGCTGGGCCTGATGCAGGGACAGCATCTTGAGATCATGATCTGAGTTGAAATCAAGAGTTGGGTGCTTAACCCACTAAGCCACCCATGCGCCTCTAAATTTCTTTTAAAAATGTGGGGGGAAAAGGCCTTCTTATGAAATGTTTTATGCTTGTCACATTAAATGCCCAAACATCCATTATTTTCTGTATTAAAACTATACCCAGAGCTGGAGTCCAAAGACATGATCTCTTCTCCTTTTGTGGAGGAGATATATTCATATAAGTTGAGCCATTATTGGCTGAACTGAAGTTTGATTTAGGGCATTTTAAATCTGGTGACAGTTACACAACAATTACACAACAATTCTTGTAGCAATTTTTCAGGGTTTTCAAGGTCATCTATTTTGTCTTTTTCTTTCCTACCAAACTTTTCTATAACCTCCCAACTCTAGAAAATTAGTTGTTTAGCATAAACTATCTCCTTGGAGAATTTTTTGTCATCAATAATCTGAAATTTAGTTTATTTAAGTCCACTTTCCCATTTTATACCTGACAAGTGCCAATCACCAATTCTTGACTGTCTTGGAATACTCTCCACTTTGTGGCCCTACACTCACACCAAACATGTCAGTAAGCCCTTTTTGTGTGTCTCTACCTTCCCTCTTCTCTCTCTCCTCTGATATTCAAATGCTTTTTTTCCCCTCCCCAAGTCTAGTCCAAGTCTTCTCTCCTAAGAGGAAACTTCCTTAGTTATATTAATCCATTCAAGTTAACCAAAATCTTAAATTCTTAGTGTCAGTTTCCAACAAATTCATAAAATCATGCAATCTGTTTATTGTTTTTCTAACTATTTTTATGCATTATCCTTGAATTACTAAACAATTGTAACCTTCTTAAGGGTCCAATTCATCCTATATTTTTTATTTGTTTACCCTTACTGAGCAGTACATGCAATAAAGGTGATCATCAAATATTTTATTATTATGAGAGTGATGACTCAATGTTTACAACAGATTTTATGGGATGACAAAATACTATAATATTTCTCAAAACTATTTAAGTTGTAGTACTTGACTGATAAGTATCCTATAAATATTTTATTATTTCAGACTAAATCTCTTTCATTTGCAAAATGTCAATGAGTTGAAACTTATGGGGTAAGCAAACATTAACCAGAGGTCAAGTGAAGAATTGTCTTCCAAAGGTAAGGAAGAACACGTACCCCTTTCACTAAAGGTGAAGAGGTATAATAAAATAAGTTTAATGTTTCTTGGGCAGAAAGAAAAGAGTGAGAGGAGAACCTTTAGGAAGATAACAGAGAAAAAAGAAGATCAAATTATGTAGGGTTTTGTTGATTCTGATAAAAAGTTTTTATGCTAAGAATGTCAGAAATGTGTATATATGCATATGTGCATATAACACGATCATCTTTGTATTTCAAATGAATTACCTGCCTACCCTACCTTCTGAGGTGGACAGACTGGAGCTAGGCAAGAAAAGAGATGAGTAGATTAGATGGAAGAATTTGCAGTTAGTAAAATGTTTTTTAGATAAGAAATAGTTAAGATGCATAAATAAGTTTTATAAAGTATTTATGATGTAAATTTTAATGGCTCCACATGAAGTTAATTAAAATACATAAAACTGGACAACTAGGCTCATAAAGTGTTAGAAGACTATGCCATATGAAGAATTTGCCTTCTTCATTGAATACCAGGAGTTCCATTTTCTCAAAGAATCCTGACCTGACCACTAACCTCCATGGTGACTATTTCCCTCTCTAAACCACTACATTACCATTATTCATGTATGGTACTTAGCAAATGATACAAAAAACATTAAATGATCAATAAACATGTATCAACTGATCAAATAAGTGAAGTTATTCCTTGTAAGGTACTTAGGCTCTCCCCTGTATTATTTATGACCTATTCAAAAAACATACATAGTGCAATAATCATTCATGCCATGTAACTACTAAAATAAATGAGTGGAAATGATAACATGGAAGAATTTTGCTAAATGTAACAGCACCAAAAATTAACATGCAGTTGTTGAAAATTTCCTCTAGGGTCAGATTTTAACCCATATTTCTAATAACTAAGTCTTCTAGTTCCTTTAAACAAATGATGCTAAGCTATATGACAAAAATATTTTGAAAGATTATTGTTGAGCCAAAAACTCTCTCTCTCTCTCTCTCTCCTTTTTTTTTTTTAAGAGACAGAGTGTGCACGTGAGTGGTGGGGGGAGGGGCAGTTGGAGAGGGAGAGAGAGAATCATATGCAGACTCCATGCCCAGTGTAGAGCCTAAGGCAGAGCTTGATCTAACCACCCTGAGATCATGACGTGAACCAAGATCAAGAGTCTTGCGCTTAACCATCTGAGCCACCCAGCACCCTGAGTCAACAATTCTGAACAAAAAATAAACTGAGTTTAAACACTGAAGTTTTTCTGGCACATTTCATCTTCATGATCTAAGAATCTGTTTTTTAAACATATGTGACTTTTCCCACAACATTGTAGTACATTAAGTATTGCATTTCTTATCAAAGTCATAATGTAAACACTAATTTCTACTAAAATGGCATATTTGTTTACCTTAAAATTGCCTTGCTTAGCAAAATTACAACCCCAAACCATAGTTCTATGATAAAAAATAGGGTTAGGTGCAAGCAAACCAGTTTAATCCTGAGAAATTTTGTAAACAGAACACTAAAATCAATAAAGATAATCTTAAGAAAAGGGTTTCCTTTGCTAAAAAAATAAAAACCCTTTCAAATTCTCAATAAGTAAATATTATGAAGGTATTTACCATTTTTAAAAGATAATGGAAGGTTATGTAAGAAAGAGTTATGGCTTTCTCTTAACAGTACAGGGCCCATGGCCAAGCAGAATGACAAAGATGCATACACTGTGCTGCATTCTTCCAGGACTTAATTCATTCAGCTGAGTTAATGGATTTATGTTTAACTATAACCAGTTTGTGGTACAAAACCTGACATGGAGAAAACCAATGTTACTTTCATATTATACTGGTATCATTCCCCTGTGTATCAATTAACTCTGAGCTACTTCATATTACAGAAACATCCTTTACCATAATAGACTACGTTCAAGTACTTCATTACCACATTTACCATTAAAGTCATTGTAATTTAATTTTATGAGTCTCTTTCTTTTTCTCTTGTCTTGTCCAAGAATCCCTGGGCTTACACATTTGCCAAAAACAAAAGACATTCATAGACAATTTATGACGGTTTGGTCACTGTGTATTTTTTTCTCAGTTGGTGGTGTTCTTTTGGGTGGATGGTTCAGCTTACAGTTCCATTTTTCCCATGCCATGGCCATAGGAAAGCACCTCCTAGACTATGAAGGCCAAGGGGGTTAGTGTTCATCATTAGTAGGCATGCAAATTCAGTCCACCACTGAGATCCTTCCTTCACAGAGCTACTGGGGAACTTAATGCCCAGCCATAATTGGTATCCAAATCCACTTCAATTGGAGGTAAGTTTTTATAGGCTAAGTCCTCAATACAATGAATATTATTATTCCTCATTCTTTCTTCTCTGGTTGAAAGGAACAAAGTTATCTGGGATCTAAACTCTCTTTCCAATATTTTCTGGCTCTGTTACTCTATCATAATTCCTTCTTTGAATGCTTAAACTTTTAAAACTTAAGTCTGGCTTAGTATTTGTAGTCAGGACTATCTACTTTTACCTGCTAATATCCCCTATGTCTTTTCCTTCAATAACCCATTTCCTTTAGCACTAAATAATATTCCATTGCCTGGTGGTACCACAGCTTATTTATCCATGCACCTACTAAAGGACATCTCGGTTGCTTCCAAGTTTTGTCAGTCATAAATAAAACTGCTGCAAACATCCACGTACAGATTTTTGAGTGGACATAAGTTTTTAACTCTCTTGGGTAAATACTAAGGAGCATAATTTCTGGGTTATATAGTAAGATCGTGTTTGCTTTTATAAGAAACCATGAAATAACTGTGGTTAAGAGTGAATAAGCAGTGATTAAGAGTATTGTTATTCTGGATTTTGGCCATTTTAATAATTGTGTTGTGGTATCTAATTGTTGTTTCTTTTTTTAATAAAGATTTTATTTACTTATTTGACAGAGAGAGAGATCACAAGTAGGCAGAGAGGCAGGCAGAGAGAGAGGAGGAAGCAGGCTCCCTGCTGAGCAGAGAGCCTGATGCTGGGCTCGATCCCAGGACCTGAGATCATGACCTGAGCCGAAGGCAGAGGCTTACCCCACTGAGCCACCCAGGCACCCCTCTAATTGTTGTTGCATTTTCATTTCTCTGCTAACAAATGATGTAGAATAGGCTTACTTTTACAAACCTAAAATAACAAGAAAAACTGAGTATCATCTATATGGTAATTTTATTATTTCAGAGTTAATTGATGTAAGAATATTTAATTTGAGAATATCAAAAGATGATAAAAATCCCACTTTTTAGCTTAAATAGCATACACATTGCTGGAGGAAGATTTCTATTCTTGCAAATAGTATTCTCTGATGTAGTTGAAATTCCCTACACGATTTAGCATGAAGATATAAATTTGTATGTTCACAGTCTAAAGTACATTAAGAGTCATGAACACTATGTTGAAAAAAATGAGCCTATTTCTTAGTATGTAATAGTTTTTTTCGAGTTTTTAATTTGGTAAATTTAATAATTAAATTAGATCATTCATGTGAAGTATGATAATGTGTTCAATACATAATAATTTCACTAAATATTATCTAGTGATATTTTGATTAGATATAAATTCCCTGTAGTTTTAAAGGAAGAAACTAAACTTTGGTTAACATAAGTTTAACTACTAGTATCCTGAATTAATTAGATTTAAAACCTGTAGGCAAGAATAATGAACATACATTAAACTAAATGCAGAGGCTGAGAGAGAAGGTGGTCGAGTAATTTCCAGGGTCAAGCGCCATGAGTGATAAATTCTATCAGATATTTAAGAAAGAAACTATGTAAAGTCCTTCAGAGAAAAAGAAAAAAACATTTTCTCACTCATTTTATAAGGCCAACGTTAATTCATATACCAAAACCAGATAAAACGTAACATGAAAAAAAAGGTGATATAGCTCACTATTCCTCATGAGCATAGACACAAAAACTTCTGAAAAGTTTGTCCTTGAATGCAAGGATAAAATTATAATCATCAAATTGATGCATTTTGGTAGTGGCATCTACCCCAGGAATGCAAGGTCACTCAGCATTTGCAAACCGATCGATATAATCTACCATACCAAAGAAGAAAAAAGAAAAAAGTGTATTTTATTTTAATAGAAAAGAAACATTTGACAAAATTCAATAGAACATTTATGAAAAAACTTTCAGCAAGGTAGGAATAAAATTGACCTTCCTCAGCCTGATAAAGGACATATAATGAAAATCTTCAACTGAGATCATACTTAAGAATTAATGTTTTCTTCTCCTTGAACTGTGATGAGGTTTTAATTCCTAATGAAAACAGTAGTGTGTGGAGCTTAAGAAAATGGTTGTGGAGTCAGGTTACCTGCGTTTGAAATCACATTTTATACTTACTACTTTTTGTTAATCTTTGGAAAATTATTTAACCTCTCTAAGTTTCAGATTCTTATTAGGTGAAATGGAAATATTAATATAAAATACTACATTGACTTATTATGTTTTTAAATAAAATAAGACATAAAGAATGCTTATTTTGATACTTAACATGTCCATTCCTGGTCAACATATTACTTAAAAAGAAGAGTTTTCACTGGATCTTAGGATCCTTAGGAAAACCTGACAGAAAAAATTAATGTACAAGAATCAAGCAAGTATTGAGCTTTTGTTTTTGTCTCTTAAAGAGTTATATTTGTAAATTTGCTGTCCTCTAGCTAAACTGAAAAAGCCCAAGTTGTAGTAACTAAATAAGGTGAGCAGCCTGAGTGAGTCAGGTATATCTCAGGAAGCAAGCTATTTACTAACCTTCATCTGCCATACAGCATGCAGGTCAGGCAACTATAGGGGGAAACTCTGAGAATGAACAGTAACACTATAACATGGAGCATTAATATGCTAGCATGAATGAGCTCACTTCCTCAAATGTGTGTACATTCTGTGAAGTAGTTATCCATGAGTATTCATATTCCCATCCAAGTGACAGCTCAGCTGAGTGAGATCACTATTTATTGCATGTGTCTGAATATAATTATAGACAAGAATATTTTAAAGTAAAAACTACCTACTTAAATGTTTTAATCTTATAGTTTATATTATGGACTGAATTGTGTGCCCCTAAAACTGATATGCTATGGAATGCTACATATGCTAAAGTCCTGAACTACAATACCTCAGGATGTGACTGTGTTTGGTGATAGGCTCTTTAAGGAGGTATCAAGTTAGAATGGGGCCATTAGGGTGGGCCCTAATTCAATGTCCTTGGTGTCCTTATAAGAGGAAATTTGTACTCAAAGGCAGAGCAAAGACCATGTGAAGACAAAATAAGTTAGTTATCTATAAGCTGAGGAGAGAAGCCTGACTGACACCTAAATCTAGAACGTTTATCCTCCACAAATGTGATAAAATAAATTTATGTTATTTAAACCATCCAGTCTATAGTACTTTATTATGGCAACCCTAACAAACAAATATAGGAAATATTTTCTTGAACTTGTTTATTGGATAGTAGATTACTTGTCATAGCATTTCAGAATCTTTAATGAAATTCAGGTGAGGAAGGCTAATTGTTTTTTTATGCCTCAAAGACACATCTTGTGGTATTAGAAATGTAGTTTACTTACCTACTTTAATGAGAATAAACATTGCTATTCTTTGATACTAGGTGTTTAATTGAATTTTATCCAGTACTAGAAATTCACTTTGAGTGTGAGGAATCAATATTGTATCTAAGCAGGAATTTCTCTGAATTCTAGCCTAATTTATTTTCTGACCATAAAAAAGGTTGAGGAGGATCAATGTCAAGATTGTTTACACAGGGTGGGTACTATGAAAGAAAGTAAAATGACAGTTAAAATAACATTTTAAAGATCATTGCAATTTTAGTGTTACTAGCTGGCTTCTTTCTTTTAACACTAAAAGAAGCAAACTAGTTGGGACAATAAAAAGAAAGCTTATATTTCTAATCATTGACCTCTAGGATGAGAAAATAAAAAGGAAACAGTCTTCTCATGCAAGGTAAAATTCTTAGGAGAATTGATGAGCAAAAACGGCATCTGTTGCCAGTGAAAAGATCAAGAGGAGGCTGGGGATAAAGCAACATGAAAAGACAACATTTGTGGGGTCAGAATACTGTTGTTCATACACTGTGAATGATGTTTTGAAACGTTAATGTTAGCTTTCCTGTCAGAACAAGCAACTGAAGACTGAGAACCTGAAGTAGTCAAGCCATTTTCCAAGACGTGCTAATAGCACATTCATCACCATCCACAGCCATCTCAATAGTTAACACCCCATGAAATGAGCATATCTTTTTGTCTTGGTATCAAAAATAAGAAAATAGAGGTAAATTTATGTTTATTAATTCCTTATAAAAAATGTAATAAATTTGGTCAGCGCATGAAGTTGGGTTAAAAAACACTGTAATGATTTCTTTCCTTTACCCTCAGTACTTCTTGCTAATTCTGAGGTCAAGTGGAACAGTATCCATTATAAATGACACGGTTTTATAAACAGGCATTTCAAATGCCATAGACATTTGAATGAACATTTTCTTCCACCCATAATTACTCAATTATTATCAATTATGAGTGTGGCATGAGCATATGATAACCACCCGTCTGTTCATTTCTTCCTCTCAATTGCCATTAATTTTGTTGATGGTGACACTGTTTAGCCAAATCAAACTAATTAATAACAGTCCAATGGAACTAGACCTTTCTCTTTAAATCACATGCTCATTCATCAATAGCTGACTATAATAATGTGATCAAATTTGAGTAGAATAAAATATTTTGGGGACTTAAAAGCATTTTGATGAAAATTACTTGAAGATTCTTAAATTTATGTCATTTCTCATTCTTGAAAGTCACATTACTTTATTTTGAATATGCTAAACATTCTAAACATTATTTCCTCTAGATTTTTCAGGTTTTATTTTATGCAAATAAAAATAATAAATTCCTCTGTGTGGAACATATTTTCTTGTCTTAGAAACTCATAAGTGTTCCTTATAGTGCAGTATACATCTGGGAAGAAACATCAGCCTTAAGTACTAGCTCTTTCCCAGTGGGAACTATTGCTATGTTTTTATCTAATAATATGCTACTTGCTCTTCTAGTAAAGAAAAGCTGCTGAACTACCTGGTGTGCATCAGTTATAAGACTAACCGTCAGGTGGAGGTATGTGGGTGTATTTACTGGAAAAATAGGTGAAATATTTTTTATATCTTACAAATTTTGTGAAAAGCCTAATAAAAGTATCATGAAAAGTAAAGTACTAACAATAGCTCCATTTATACACTAATTCCTTAGTTAAGAACAAAACCTGAAATCAGAAAACTACATTTGAACCAGGAAGATGGATGGCTGGACTAAGCAGCACCAAACATGTCTCCCAAGCTTTTTTTTTTAGAACTTATCTCAAGGTTCTCTCATTCCAAATACTACACCAAAATTCTCACCACAAGCATGACTTTCAAAAGCTCTGGTTTTGTAATATACAACATACTTCCCATGGAACTCATTCACACAGCTTAAGTATTTAACTAGTTTTATAAAGGTATAACTAGCAAAATAAATGCAAATACAAGAGTGAAGCAGTCGGGTTTATTAAATGCAGAACCTAGCTTGCATGGACCTCATTTCAAAGTCTTGGGCTACACATATACTAGTCTAGTACTTCTCAAAATTTTGGTTTCCAGACTCTTTCACCTTTAAAAAAAAAAAAAGAAGACTTTATTTATTTATTTGTCAGAGAGAGAGAGAGAGAGAGACAGAGAGTGAGCACACAAGTAAAAGGAGCAACAGGTAGAGGAAGAAGCAGGCTCCCCACTGAGCAAAGAGCCCAATGTGGGACTCTATCCCAGCCTGGGATCATGCCCTGAGCAGAAGGCAGACTCTTAACTGGCTGAGCCACCCAGGTGTCCCAACTCTTTCACTTTCTTAAAAATTACTGATAGCACCACAAATTTTGCTGATGTTAACTGTATATTCAATGATTATTTTAAACTAAATAGATATATTTTTTAATCTTTTCAAATTAATGGGTTGTGTGTGTGTGTGTGTGTTATGTTAGTCATCATACTTCAATAGTTTTTGATGTAGTGTTCCAAGATTCATTATTTACATATAACACCCAGTGCTCCGTGTGCCCTCCATAATACCCACCACCAGGCTCACCCATCCCCCTACTCCCTCCCCTCTAAAACCTTCAGTTTGTTTCTCTGAGTCCACAGTCTCTCATGGTTTATCTCTCCCTCTGATTCCCCCCCACCTTCACTTTTCCTTTCCTTCTCCTAATGTCCTCCAAGTTATTCCTTATGTTCCACAAGTAAGTGAAACCAGGTGATAATTGAGTCTCTCTGCTTGACTTATTTCACTCAGCTTAATCTCCTCCAGTCCCTTCATGTTGATGTAAAAGTTGGATATTCATCATTTCTGATGGCTGAGTAATATTCCATTGAATATGTGGACCACATCTTTTTTATCTATTCATCTGTTGAAGGGCATCTCAGCTCTTTCCACAGTTTGGCTCTTGCGGACATTGCTACTATGAACATTGGGGTATATATGGCCATTCTTTTCACTGTATCTGTATCTTTGGGGTAAATGCCCAGTAGTGCAATTACAGGGTCATAGGGTAGCTCTATTTTTAAATTTTTGAGGAACCTCTACACGGTTTTCCAAAGTGGCTGCACCAACTTGCATTCCCACCAACAGTGTAAGAGGCTTCCCCTTTCTCCACATCTTCTCCAACATTTGTTGATTCTTGCCTTATTAATTTTGGCCATTTTAACTGGTGTAAGGTGGTATCTCAATGTGGTTTTGACTTTAATTTTCCTGATGGCTAAAGATGATGAACATTTTTTCATGTGTCTGCTAGTCATTTGTATGTCTTCATTGGAGAAGTGTCTATTCATATCTTTTGCCCATTTTTTGATTGATTATTTGTTTTTTGGGTATTGTGTTTGAGAAGTTCTTTATAGATATTGGATATCAGCTATTTGTCTGTAGTGTCATTCTCCCATTCCATGGGTTGCCTCTTTGTTTTGTTGACTGCTTCCTTTGCTGTGCAGAAGCCTTTTATCTTGATGAAGTCCCAAAAGTTCATTTTTGCTTTTGTTTCCCTTGCCTTTGGAAATGTGTATTGAAAGAAGTTTCTGTGGCCGATGTCAAAGAGGTTATCGCTTAAGTTCTTCTCTAGGATTTTGATGGATTCCTGTCCCACATTGAAGTCTTTCATCCATTTGAGTTTTCTTTGTATATGGTGTAAGAGAATGGTCAAGTTTCATTCTTCTATACATAGCTGTCCAATTTTTCCAGTATGATTTATTAAAGAGACTGTCTTTTTTCCACTGTGTATTTTTTCCTGCTTTGTCGGAGATTATTTGACCACAGAATTGAGGGTCCACTTTCTACTCTGTTCCATTGGTCTATGTGTCTGTTTTTGCACCAGTATCATGCTGTCCTGGTGATCACAGCTTTTTAATAAAGCTTGAAATCAGGCAACATGATTACACCAGCTTTGTTTTTCTTTTTCAATATTTCCTTGGAAATTCAGGGTCTTTCCTGGTTCCATACAAATTTTAGGATTGTTTGTTCCAGCACTTTGAAAAATGACAATGGTATTTTGATCAGGATGGCATTGAAAGTATAGATTGTTCTGGGCAGCATAGACATTTTAACAATGTTTATTCTTCAGAACCATAAGCATAGAATTTTTCCCATCTTTTTGTATCTTCTTCAGTTTCTTTCATGACTGTTCTGTAGTTCTTTGATTATAGATCTTTTACCTCTTTGGTTAGGTTTATTCCAAGGTATCTTATTGTTTTTGGTGCTATTGTAAATGGAATCAATCCTCTAATTTCCCTCCCCAAAAACAAGAGTCCAGGACCTGACGTATCCCCTGGGGAATTCTACCGAGCACTCAAAGAAGAAATAGTACCTATTCTTCTGAAGCTGTTTAAAAAATTAGAAACAGAAGGAAAACTTCCAGACTCTTTCTATGAAGCCAGCATTATCTTGATCCCCAAACCAGGCAAAGACCCTACCAAAAAGGAGAATTTCAGACCAATATCCCTCATGAATATGGATGCCGAGATCTCAACAAGATCCTAGCTAATAGGATCCAACAATACATTAAAAAGATTATCCACCATCACCAGGTGGGATTTATCCCTGGGATGCAAGGATGGTTCAACAAATCAATCAATGTGATAGAACACATAAATAAGAGAAGGGGCAAGAAAAACATGGTCCTCTCAATTGATGCAGAAAAAGCATTTGACAAGATACAGCATCCATTCCTGATTAAAACTCTTCAGAGTATAGGGATAGAGGGAACATTCCTCAACTTCATAAAATCCATCTATGAAAAACCCATGGAAAATATCATCCTCAATGGGGAAAAGCTGAAAGCCTGCCCACTGAGATCAGGAACACAACGAGGATGCCCACTCTCACCACCGTTGTTCAACATAATACTAGAAGTCCTAGCAACAGCAATCAGACAACAAAAAGAAATAAAATATATTCAAACTGGCAAAGAAAAAGTCTAAACTTTCTCTCTTCTCAGATGACATGGTACTTTATATGGAAAACCCAAAAGTCTCCACCCCCAAGTTACTAGAACTCATATAGCAATTCAGTAATGTGGCAGGATGTAAAATCAATGCACAGAAATGAGTTGCTTTCTTATACACTAAATAGATATTTTGAAAATATGAAAGTGGCTGTGTTTTAATGTATTCTACCACATGTTGACATAAATAACACATTTTTATGAGAAGTAACTGTATTTTCTAAAATAAAAATAAATGGAATAAGAAAAGCACCCTTGTTTTACATTTTTACAAACAATTCAACATCTGGCTTAATGAAATAAAATCATATATCTTATATCTTATTACATTCTTAGAATGTTTCTACATTCTAAACTCTTGCAATATATTGTGTTGGTTTGAAATATAGGAATGATATGTGAAGGAAACTTCACCTCATTTAGTTATGTAGATGGAAAGCATAGGAGATATTTGCATTTTGATATCCTTTTCAGATAATTATAAATATTATTCTTTGATTCTATACAAAAATTGACAACGGATAATTATGAAAGGTAAGTTAAAATGTATAATCTGAAAAAATAGAAATTAACTTTTTGTATGTACTCTGTTACATTAAAATCTATTGCTGTAGTTTATACATTGAGTGAAATTTTCACTTTTAATTATGAATGATAATAAAATACTATACATTGATTACTTGTAAAGTATTTGGTTCACAGAATCTATGTCAAACTTAATGGTGGCAGATGAAAATTTTCCACAGTATATTTCACCCTGTTTCCTTTCCTTAGAGAATGTTAATAGAAACCAATAACTATGTTTGTTGCTATGGGAATATTGTTGTTTCTAGGCCTTCTCAGTTGACAGAGGAAGGAATTATATGTGTATATACAAATCTGTGTGTGTTGTAACCATTTATCTAGATTAAGGTAATCATGAGCTCATATTGATTTTCCTAATTCTAATCTATTACCACGTAGATTATTCTAACCTCCTAACCCTGCTTATCTGTACACCCACTCTTTACCAGTATGAAACCTCCTTTCAACTGCTTGACATTTATTTACTTAATTGCTCAATTCCAGTATTCATGAATAGTGGCACTGTAACTATTAACCTGGATCCCCTTGGGAAATAACTTCATAAACTAGAGTACAGTGCTTTATATCATTTCCTTTGCCTTTAATTTCTACCAAATCTATTTATTTCCAAAATTTACTTAGATTAGCGACATTTTACCCCACCCCTTTCAGTAGTTCATACATTAATAAAATAGTTCGATTCTTTTGTCAACGAAGAATGCATCCCATCCTGAAACCTAACATTCTAAAAGATACTTTTAAAACTTTCATACATTAAGCTTTACTCTTTGTGCTATAAGTTTCTATGGGTTTTGACAAAATTATAACTTTATCTATCCAAAATTATGTAACACAGAACAGTTTTATCACCCTAAAAAACAAAACAAAAACACACAACTATACTTCATGTACTCAATTTTCATCTCTTTCTCCCAAGCCCCTGGCAAACACTGATCTTTTTTATTATCACTATACTTTTGCCTTTTTCAGAATGTCATGTAATTGGAATCATTCAGTATATACAGCCATTTCAAACTGACTTCTTTCATTTAGCAATATGCATTTAAGATCCTTCCATGTCTTTTCATGGTTTGATAGTTCATTTCTCTTTGTCCCTGAATAATATTCTTTTGTGTGGATGTACTACAGTTGGCTTATCCATTCACTTATTGAAGGACATCTTCTTTGCTTCTAGTTTTTTAGAAGCTTTATGAATAAAGCTATTATAAATGGTCATGTGCAGGTTTTTGTGTGGATATAAGTTTTCAACACTTGGGTGCTAGGGTCTGAATGTTTGTATTTTCCCCAGATTTATATGTTGGAAACTTAAAGGTTAATGTGATGGTATTAAAAGATGGAACTTTTGGGAGGTGACTGGATCAGGAGAGCATGAAAGGAATTAACACTTTTATAAAAGTAATCCCACATTGCTCCTTAGCCTCTCTCACCATGTGAGGACATACTGAGAAGTTGGCAATCTGTAACACAGAAAAAGATCTTCATCAAAACCTGATCACACTGGCACCCTCATCTTCCATGCTTCTGACTTACAAGAAATAAATGTTTGTTGCTTATAAGCTGGACAATCTATAGCAGTCCAGATGAATTAAGACACTTCGATAAACACCTGAGTGTGATTGCTGGATTTTAAGGTAAATCTACATTTAGTTTTATAAGAAACTGCCAGTCTGTCTTCCACATTCTGGTTAACTACATGTTTAATTGTTTATTTTATTTTTTAAAGCTTTTTTTCTTTAAGTTTTTATTTAATTGCATTTAGTTAACATACAGTGTTATATTAGTTTCAGGTATACAATATAGTGCTTCAACACTTCCATACACCAGTGCTCATCACAAGTACCCTCCTTAATCTCCATCCCCCCACCCACTTTCTTTCCAGTAATCATCCATTTGTTCTTTGATAGCTAAAGGCTGGTTTCTTGGTTTGCTTGTCTCTCTTTCTTCCCTCTGTTCATAAGTTTTGTTCCTTATATTCTACATGTGATTGAAAAAATATGGTATTTGTCTTTCTCTGACTTATTTTGCTTAGCATAATACTCTCTAACTCCATCCATGTCATTCTAAATGACAAATTTCATTCTTTTTCATGATTAATTAAAATTCTATTTTATACATATAATATGTATAAAATAGAATTTTAATTGGAAGAAGTGGTATGTGTATATATACCACTTCTTCTTTTTAAAATTATTATGTTCAGTTAGCCAACATATAGTACATCATTAGTTTATGATGTAGTGTTTAATGATTCCTTCTTTACCCATTCATCAGTAGATGGACATTTGGGCCCTTTCCATAATCTGACTCTTTTTGATAATGCTGCTATAAACATTGGGTGTTTGTGTCTCTTGGCTTTCCATAATCTGGCTCTTCTTGATAATGCTGCTATAATCATTGGGTATATGTGCCCCTTAGAATCACCATTTTTGTATGTTTTGGATAAATACCTAGGGTGCAATTGTTGGTCATGGGGTAGTTCCATTTTTAACTTTTTGAGGAACCTCCATACTGTTTGCCAGAGTGGCTGCACCAGTTTATTCCCACCAACAGTGTAAGAGGTTTCCCTTTTCTCCACATACTCATCAATATCTGTTGTTTCTTGTGCTGTTAGTTTTAGCCATTCTGACTGATATGAGGTTATCTCATCATAGTTTTGATTTATATTTCCCTGATTATGACTAATGGTGAACATTTTTTCATGTGCCTGTTAGCCATTTTATGTCTTCTTTGAAGAAATGTCTGCTCATGTCTTTTGCCCATTTCTTAACTGAATTTTTTTTATTTTCGAGCTGTTGAGTTGGATAAACTCTTTATACATTTTTGATACTAGCCCTTTATCTGATATGTCATTTGCAAATATCTTTTCCCATTCTGTAGTTGCCTTTTAGTTTTATTGTTTCTTTCACTGTGCAGAAAATTTTTATCTTGGTGAAGTCCCAATAGTGTATGTTTGCTTTTGCTTCCCTTGTCTTTGGAAATGTGTTTAACAAGAAGTTGCTGTGGCTGAGGTCAAAGAGATACCTGCCTGTGTTCTCCTTTAGGATTTTGATGGCTTCCTGTCTCACATTTAGATCTTTCATCCATTTTGAATTTATTTTTATTTATGGTGTAAGAAAATTTCATCCCCGTTTCATTCTTCTTCATGTTGTTGCCAAATTCTCCCAACAACATTTGTTGAAGAGACTGTCTTTTTTCAATTGGATATTCTTTCCCCCTTTGTCAAAGATTAATTAACAATATAGTTGAAGTTCCTTTCTGGGTTCTCTATTCTGTTCCATTGATCTATATGTCTGTTTTTGTTGCAGTGCCATATTGTCTTGATGATTCCAGCATTGAAATACAGCTTTAAGTCTAGAATTGTGATACCTCTGGCTTTGCTTTTCTTTTTCAGGATTGCATTGGTTATTTGGAGTCTTTTGTGGTTCATTAGAAATTTTAGAAGTGTTTGTTGTAGGTCTGTGAAAAACGCTGGTGTTATTTTGATGAGATTGCATTGGATGTATAGATTGCTTTGGGTAGTACAGACATTTTAACAATATTTTTCTTCCAAAACATGAGCATGGAATGTTTTTCCATTTCTTTATGTCATCCTCAATTTCTTTCATTAGTGTTCCATAGTTTTCAGGATAGAGGTCTTTTACCTCTCTGGCTAGGTTTATTCCTAGGCATCCTATGATTTTTGGTACAGTTGTAAATGGGATTGATTGTTTCCTTGATTTCTCTTTCCATTACTTACTTAATTTCTTAATTACTTAATTACTTTCCATTACTTAACTATTGGTGTATAGATATGCAACAGACTTCTGTGCATTGATTTTATATCCTGCAGTTTTGCTGAATTCCTGTATCAGTTCTAGCAATTTTTTGGTAGAGTTTTCTGGGTTTTCTACATACAGTTTCATGTCATCTTCAAAAAGTTTGAGTTCTTCCTAGCTGATCTGAATGCCTTTTTTAAAAGATTTTATTTATTTATTTGACAGAGATAAAGAGAGAGCACAAGCAGGGGGAGTGGCAGGCAGAGGAAGAGGGAGAAGTAGGCTCCCAAACAAACAGGGAACTGGATGTGGGGCTTGATCCAGGACCTTGGGATCATGACCTGAGCTGAAGGCAGATGTTTATTGACAGAGGCCCAGGCACTCCTATTTGGATGCCTTTTATTTATTTTTGTTGTCTGATTGCTGGGATAACAACTGCACATGTGTTCAGTCTAGGTTATCTGTCTAGTTATGATAAATACACAAATTATTTCTTTAAAAATATACTTCATCTATTTTTATCACAAACTACCTTAAGTTAAATAAACCTGGGCTTTCTTTAGACAAAGCAATTATTTAAAGGGGCCATTACCAAATTGTGTTTGGTTCAAGTCTAAATGGAGGGGATTATGCTAAGTGAAATAAGTAAAGCAGAGAAAGACAATTATCATGTGGTTTCACTCATATGTGGAATATAAGGAATAGCATGGAGGATGGCAGGGAGGGGAGGGAAAATTGAATGGGAAGAATGATCAGAGAGGTAGACAAACCTTGAGAGACTCTGGAATCAGGAAAACAAATTGAGAGTTACAGAAGGAAGGGGGTTGGGGGGACCGGGTAACTGGATGATGAGTATTAAGATGGACATGTATTGTGAAGAGTACTGGGTGTTATATACAACTAATGAATTGTTGAATACTACATCAAAAACTCAGGATGCACTATATGTTGTCTAACTGAACATAATAAAAAATAAATAGCTAAAAAATTTAAAAAAAGGAAATTTCTTTCTCTGTACTTTCTTTAAAAAAAATAAAGACTTGATTTTCAGAGAAGTTTTATCTTAACAGCAACACTGAGTGGAAAGCACAGGATTCCTATATACCTCCTTGCCTTACACACTCAGCCTACCCCACCATCAACACCCCACGCCAGAGAGCTATATTTGCTTACAAGCAATAAACCAACACTAACGTGTCATTATCACTCAGACTCCATTGTTTCCAGTAGAGTTCACTCTTGGTGTTATATGTTTTATGGATTTTGATAAATGTATAATGACATGTATCAAACATTGTAGTAATATAAATAGTAGTTTCATTGCCCTAAATCCTCTATTCCACCTATTATCCTTTCCTCTCACTATACGCTGACACTCACTGATATTTTACTGTCTCCATAGTTTTGTTTCTTCCAGAATTCCATATAGTTGATATGTAGTATATAGCCTTCTCAGATTGTCTTCTTTCACTTAGTAAAATGTTCTTCCAAGCCTCTTCATTGTTTGACAACTCATTTCTTTTTAGTACTGAACAATACTGCATTGTCTGGATGGACCACCGTTTATTTGCCCGTTCACTTATTGAAGGATATATCGGCTGTTTCCAAGTTTTGAAAATTATAAATAGAACTACTGTAAACATCCATGCTCTGGTTTTTGTGTGGACATAAGTTTTCTACTCATTTAGGTAAATACCAACGAGTGTGATTGCTGGATCATATGGTGGGAATATATTTATTTTTGTTAAAAACTGCTAAACAGTCTTCCAAAGTATTTGTACCATTTTTCATTCCCACCAGCATGAATGTTGTATTTTCTCTGTTACTCCACATCCAGGTCAGCATTTGATGTTGTCAGTGTTTTAGATTTTAGTAATTTTAATGTACGTGTAGTTGAAACAATCTTATTGTTGTTTTAATTTGCAATTCTTTAATGAGGTATGATGTTGAACATCTTTTCATATACTTGTTTGAAAAGTATGGAATGTGTCACAAACTTACATGTCCTACTTGCACAGAGAATGTGTTAATCTTCTCTGTATCATTCCAATTTTAGTGTATGTGATTCCAAAGTGAGCACGGTCCTTTCTTTTGATTCCCAAGGTAAAGGATGTAACAGGTTAAAACAAACATATAATAATGAAATGAATTGGCATCTGCCATTCATGGAAGAGTCATGCCTATTTCTGTAAAATATAAATAAGAACAGGGCTATGAGTGCAGGAAGGAGCAAGAAGCATCTGGGAATATTGAAGAGAAAAAAATAGTGGAAAAGATGTGTACTTACAGACAGAACCACAAAGACAACACAGGTTTGGTGTATGCAGACAAAAATGGCAGATTTTGAGAAGGAAATAAAAAAAAATGGGCCAGAGGAGTTACTGAAACTTAGTTTTAGAAACACTTATGAAGTTTTCTCCCAATATCTTATTCTTTCACATTTTCCTCCAGCCTCAGGCCCTCTTTACACAGAGTTACAAAAATTCAATTTTAAAGCTTGGGAAAACAGTGCAACTCCACACTTATAAAAGACATCAGATTGCTTGGGGAGAACTATTATTTTAAGCTCAAAACTGGATACTTATGTTTTAAGATGTCTGAGATTCCATACAGTGTACTAGACTTTGTTTTGGAGCTGGAAATTTTTAAAATGGAATAAAACAGTTTTCCTGTCACAATAGAACTTATATTCTAGTGGCTGGAGACAAAAAATAAACAAACAAAGCATAGCATATAAAACGTAGAGCAAAAAAGCAGGGTAAATTGAAAAGTTACTACTAATGTGGCTCACTGTTTTATATAGATTTATTTCAGAAGATTTTTCTCTTCTTATCATATTTAAGAAGAATTCTGATGCAGATGAAGGATTTGGCCATGCTCTGAGAAAGAACATTCTTTTTTAAGACTTATTTATTTATTTTTAGAGAGAGAGAGAGAGTTGGGGAGAAGTAGAGAGTGGGGGAAAGATTCTTGAGCAGACTCCAAGCTCACTGTGGAGGCTGATATGGGGCACAATCTCATGACTTTTTGAGTGTTCTAGATCTCTGAAGATTACATGATCTCCCTGAAATTACATGAGCTCTCTGAGTATCTCACTTTTTTTTTATTAGGTAGTGGAAGAATATGTTTAAATCTTTGATTTTTAAAGACACATCACATTTTCAAAAAATACCAAAATATATTTCTTCCCTTCTCAGATTCATTGCTCCTGGAATGTTATTTTCATTAGGAGTTAGTCTCTATGACAATATAAAGATTTCCAGAGAACTAAGGATTTAAGAAAAGCACAGTTTCAAGTGATTGTTTTTTGAATTTATTTTTAGTCTTTAAAATGCAAAGCCTAATGGTATTTGCTTTTACAACACTGATCATTGTTAATAAGAGAGTGGTTGCAATGGTTAAAGAAGGTGACAATGAATAGGTGCAATAAAATTCAATTGATAGGAATTTACAAAGACCTTAGAAGGAAGCTACAAGGCTTGAAGAATTAAGTTATATGTCTTCTAGTATATTTAATCTTTGATGAAAAAAGTTCTTATTTGTTCATAAGCTGACATTTTTTTGTTTGGGAAATGCTGCTTTAGATTATTTTCACTACAAGTACAAGAATTTCCCTTTTAAGCAACAACAGTTTCCAAAATATTTGGGAGTATTTCCTACCTTTTTTACCACACATATGTAAAAATTTTTCCTTCTATGAGTTATGTTAACACCAACAAATTATTTAAATGTACACTAATTTGAGGCATGATGGAATCATAATAAGTGTACAGTTAGAGGCTTATATTTGGAATTACCTCCTTCAAGTGGCTATATGGCCAGCCCTAAGAGGTCAGATAGTAATTTCCAAGTGAGATTTTTTTCTTGAAAATATTAGTAGATTTACTTTTGAGTTGTTTATAAGCAGCAATGAATTCACCAAATTCACTTTAAAATCTGTCTTGCTAATAATTGATAGACGTACTGGTATTTATAATATTGGAAGAACTGGGATCACATTAAGGATGAATTTCAAGTTTTATATAATCAACTCCCTCAGTTTGATTTCTCCGGAAATAAGTTGCCAATATACATATTGCCAAATATGATGCCAATATACGTGTGTTTGTGTGTGTGTGTGTGCGTGCATGTACTGCAGGAATTGTTCATGGTAAGAGAGGGAGGAGTAAGAGCAGGTGTGGGTGAGATGATTCTGACACCCGTGAAATGAGAGAGGGAGGTTGATTGAGTTAGAATTTCAAACTTAGTGTAGCGTTAAAGAAAGTCTTTAGCTGTCTCTAGGAAGCCCCGAACCAAAGATTGTTCATTATAAGAATCTCTTATCAGGCAGAAATGTCCCTGTACTTCAGCCATGCTCAGAATGATAATCAGTAGCCACACAAACATGAAAAAAATCTATACAAAATATAGATAATCAAGAAAAAACAAGGCAAAATGCTAGACAAAGATACCAACCAACAGAAGAGAGTATAAAAATGAGGCACATATACCTTCATCTAAGACTGTGGGATTCAATAAATAATGTTGGGTAAATTGGATAGTCATATGGAAAAAATAATTTCTAATAAATTGTACATATAAATCTGATAAGTAAAATCATTAATGCCTTTAGAGAAAAAATGGTTGATCACGATGTTGAGGTAGGTAAAAATTTCTTAAACATTGTAGCCAAATCTCCATTAGTAGAGGTAAAACTGCAAAACTGGATGCATTGTTAATAACTTCTGATACTAAAAAGTGAAAAAAATCCCAAAAAGTAGGAGATATACATCTGACAAAGGAATTTTATTCTTAATGTGTAAAAAGTTCTACACACTAAGATATAAATATCCCCTATTGTTGAAATTCCTCACCAGACACTTCACACAAAATGATATCCAAATGATAAATAAGCATATAAAAATGTGCTCTATTTTGTTAGTTATCATAGAAATATAAGTTAAAACATAAACTACTGCACATCCACCAGAATAAGTACCATAAGAAAGAAAGGCAGTTTCATGTGTTAGTTAACTATGAAGCAACTGAAAAGCTTAAAATATGTCTTTTGGTTATGGAATTATTAAAAAAATCATCAGAATGATTATATAATGATACAGTTAATACAAAACAGATGGAAGAGTCAATGAAAGATTATTGTTTATACAGATAAAATTAATGAGAAATTATTTAATTAGCTGTATTGGTGCTGTCACAATGAGACATATTGTGGCGAGATGCCCAGACAATGTTAAGGAAGAGAATCAGCACTATTTGAATTAAATTTCATTGTAAGCCAACATTTTGCTATATATTAAGCATTGTACCAATGCAAAATATTTTTTCATATCTATTACTATCTTTACAAATATTTCTCTAATGTGACAAGAATGTATTTCACAGATACAAGTTTCTGTTCATGACAAGAATGCATTCAGAAGCAGTAAGTTTCTGTGTGGCAATTTTCAAATTTAATTATTTCTCTCTACTATGTCTGGGGTCTTCCAACCTAGTCCCCACCTTGTAGCATCCAAGTTTCTGATTATGTTTGCAGGATAATAAGCAGATTGGATTTCACTTGGGGAAGTGCAGTTAGCCCAACTCACCTGGCAGCATTTCAGCATATCAGCCTGTAATGGTGCTCAAGGTAACAGCTGTGGTTCCATGAGTTCAAGCAGCGTACCCTCACAGGTTCAACATCTGGGAGTCTACTATTATTGCCATTATTTATGATAAGGAAAAAAAATTACAATCAGTATGTAAAAAGCACTCTGTACTTTGCAAAATATTTTCAAATGCAACATGTACCACAATGAACCATGATGTGAGGCATTATTATTATATATTTATAAACTTAAATGTTGGTGGAAACATTTGGATCTGAAATTCAGATTTAAATAATTTTATGTATCTATCCAATTTATTGAACTGGAGTTAACTAAAAAATTATTTTCTGTTTTAGTAAGATGGAGTCACACCAAAATTTAGAAATTTGGCATTTTATAAACAGAAAGAAAATACATATTTGCAAGTCAAAGAGTAAATACCTTATATTGTTAAATTTCTTTTCTGTAAGTGAACAAAGATCACTTTTTCCAACTCATCAAATAAGAAAAACAATCTTTGCCAGAGTCTGGGATAGAATTTTAATTGCTTATTACTAAGCTGTGTTGATCCAAATAATCTCAATATTTTCTTGTTGACAACATATAGATTTTTTTAAATTAAAGGATATTTCTTTTGAATAACGGTGGGTCAAAATGAAACCTGGAATTGTAAATCCTAACATAATATCTATAGCAAAACTGAAACGAAAAGCCAGTACAACAAAAGACGAATTAGAAAGGATTCCAGAAACTACAAAGCCAATATATTAAAGTGAAATACAGAATAAAACTTATCAATGACTAGAATCGTCTATCTACTGCTTACTCTAGACATCATCTTTTTAGGTGGTTTTTGAACCAGAAAGAATGAGTGGGACTTGCCCTTTGGACTTAGCATTTGGATTGTGATGGAACAAAATTTATTCTAGCTTCACTCCATGTTATTAGTGGTACTGAGGTACTTCCTTGCCATTACAAGATCATGATTGCCAGAATAACTTTGCTTTCACTCTTCTTCAAAAACCTTATCAATTATCATTAGCTTCTGTTGATACACTGATTTAATGATGTCATGGTGCAAACATTCAAAAATTGGCCATTTTAAGCTTATATTCTTTCTATTTTCCTAGTACTATTTTAAGAAAGAATTTGAGGAAACATGGTAATTTTGGAGAAACACATTGTTCCATGTAGTATTGTATTACCTTTTAAAATCTTATAATCATATCACTGTATGTTTGTTTGTTTTGGTATATTTTAACATTAAAAGTGTTATTTCTTCACCCTATCTGCACATGCGAGATAGGCCCAAAACTGGGCCTGTGGTTCTTATTATACACTCTATATATCACCAGTATTATTTTAAAATTATGTAATTGTAACATGCAAACCATGTTTCAAACTTTCTCTTTTTTTTCTAAGTTAGTGTTTGACCAATGTAACAAAATGTCAGAAATAAAATAACAAATAATGAATTATGCCTCTTTTCATTAGTTTCCAGATAGTGTCTCAACATTCATCTGAATATCATGGTTATTTCTGATCGCTACTTTCTTTTTTTTTTTTTTTTAAACACTTCTTTTTTTAAAAATTTTTAAAAGATTTTATTTATTTATTTGACAGGGATCACAAGTAGTCAGAGAGGCAGGCAGAGAGAGATGAAGAGAAGCAGGCTCCCGGCTGAGCAGAGAGCCTGATGCGGGGCTCCATCCCAGGACCCTGGGATCATGACCTGAGCCGAAGGCAGAGGCTTTAACCCACTGAGCCACCCAGGTGCCCCTGATAGCTACTTTCTATTATGACTTTTTTTTTTTTTGTCATTAGTTTCTTGGGAAGAGAAGCTGTCTTTGATATTATCCATAGTCAACACGCTCATATTTTAAAACATGATTAACTTGAGTTCTTTTAGAGCTTTGTTAAGATACATAGATTATCGATGTATAATTTATATACAATAAAATCAGTCTATTTTAAATACACAGTTAAAGGAGTTTTGGTAAGTGTATATAAGCATTTAATTATGTCTAAAATCTAGTTTTGGAACACTCCCTTCACCTCCAAATGTTCTTTGCCCCTTTCAGTCTTTTTCTGACCCTGTCCCACTTTAGGCAATGACTGATCTACTTTTGACACTATAATCTTGTCTATCCCAGAATTTCATGTAAATGAAATCATATAGTAGATAGGCTTCTGTGGTTGATTTCCCTTATGTAGCATGGAAGTTTTGAGATTCATTCATGTTGTTTCATGCATAAGATGTTAGTTCATTTTATTGTTGAGTAGTAGCCTATTATATGGATAGGCCACATTTTGTTTATCCATTTACAAATTAAAGGCCATCTGGGTTACTGTCTGTTGGCTAAGACAAATAAGGCTTCTATAAAGATTTGAATACAAGCTTTTGTGTATGTCTTTGTTCTTTTGGAAAGATGCCTTTTAGACCCTCTCTTTCCTGCCAGACACTGAAACAACAGAGTAGTAGACAGAATTAGCAATAAAAATCAAAATGTCTTCTTCATTACTGAAAAAAAAAAAGAATAATGTGGCCCCAGGCTGTTAAAAAATAAACATTTCAGTATTGCACTCCAGAATTATGAAGACTTGTCCATTTTCTGCTACAGGTAGCACTGGATTACTGAGGTTGTCCTAATTTGCAAAGTCTGTTTATAGTACAGAGGAGCAGGGCACAAAGGAGTACTATGATAAAAGGTGTTTGTTCAAATGGAAACCTAGATATAAAAGTCAGTTCCTCAATATTTATAGCTATTTGTTTTTTTAACCCATTGTATTAAACCAGTAAACCTGAGGTGATGAGGATTAAGCACTATGTATTGTGATGAGCCCCAGGATTGTATGTCAATGTCGAATCACTAAATTGCACACCTGAAACTAATATTACACTATATGTTAGCTAACTGCAATTCAAATAAAAACTTAGCAAAAAAAAAGTAACCTACAATCCAGTAATTGCACAGGGTATCTACTCAAATAATATAAAGATATTAATTAAAGAGGATACATGCACCCTGATGTTTATAGAAGCATTATCTATAATAGCCAAATTATAGAAATACTTATGAATGGATAAAAAAAGAGGTGAGCATATATATGGAATATTGCTCAGCCATCAAAAGAATGAAATCTTGCCATTTGCAATGATGCAGATGGAGCTAGAGTGTATTATGCTAAGTGAAAGAAGTCAGAGAAAGACAAATACCTGTGATTTCACTCATTTGTGGAATTTAAGAAACAAAACAGATGAGCATGGGGGGAAAGGAAGGAAAAATAAAATAAGATAAAAACAGAGAGGGAGACAAAACATAAGAGACTCTTAAATATAGAGAACAAACAGGGCTTCTGGAAGGGAGGTTGGTGAGGATGTACTAAATGGGTGATAGGCATTAAAGAGGGCCCTTGTATTGAGCACTGGGTGGTAAATGTAAGTGATGAATCACTGAATTCTACCCCTGAAACTAATACAACACTATATGTTAACTAACTCGATTTTAAATAAAATCTTAAGAAAAAAAAAGATGTGTAAAAATTAAACCGTATATAATATAAAATATTTTAAAAATACTGTCACATGTAAACTATGCTAAAAAAAAATCTAGAATGCCACAACCTGCCCTTAGAATGAGAAAAGTCATTGTGAGTGAGCGATATTAAAAGATTATACATGATATATAAACTACAAGTCACTGGGAAATATTAGCCAGATTCATATAATCCAGAGTCAAAAATTGGGGATTCATGGACAATTCAGTTTTTTTCTTTATATTTTACTCCAGATGTGATTTGAAATCAGTGGATTTGTAATTCTTTACATGGGGCACATTCTCTAGCTCATCACTAATATTTAACTCCCTATTTCCTCCGTTTAGCTTGCCTCACACATTAACAAGTCACCTGCTTTTGAAAACATGTTTTGCCACCATTCCCTTACTTAATCTATTTTGTGATAATATCCCAGAAATATTGAAAAGTCTAAATGCATATTTAAATCTTTGGAAATCAACATCAAATTAAAAATAAAAGCAATTAAAAATTTTTTGAGTGACATAAAAAAAACTAATGGGGTGAGGAACTTTAAAATCCCATTCCTCCATAAAAGTAGTGAAGAGTATGGTGACAGATGGTGACCACACTTATCACAGTGAGTGTTGGGTAAGGTATAGAATTGTCAAATCACTATATTGCACACCTAAAACTAATATAACATTGTATCCCATTTTAGGCATATGCAAAATAACCTCCAAAGACCAAAAAAGACCTAAGACTGAAGAGAAAGGCCAGCAAGTTTAGCTTGATAAGATTATTTATTAAGGGGACTTAGGGACATAAGTGTGTCTTGGAAGCCACAAGACAAGTAGATCTCTGGAACCCCACTTCCTGTAGGACCTGCTTTTGTAGTCGAGGGGCTGAGAAGTACTTTTTGGGGGACTGTCTGGGAGGAAACTTTTAAGAATCTAGAGCAGATGCAGGATGTTATGCCTCAATGGTGTGGTTACACAAAGAGAAAGAATGTTGGAGGGGCAGCTGTGCTCAAGAAGGCTAACTAATTTTTAAAAGGGAATATATAATCTGGCAAAATCTGTCAGAATCAATTTATCAGTCATAAAAATAATGTACTGATATATTCTACAACATGATGGTCCTTCAGAGATCTTCCAGACAGATCAAAAGAAAAATCACACTTTTCTGAGAGTATGATCCGTTCTGCTTCCTGTGGTACTAGAAACCTATATTGGGAATGTGAGTTGCTGTCTTCAAGATCAGTGCAGAGCCAGGACATAGGGTGTTGGATCAGGTCAAATTAATGCATCACAGACCTCTTACTGACATTCAGATCTTTTTCTCTTGATTAGCACTCACCTTAGTAAACTTCTATTAGCTTTCACAAAAATCCTACGTACTGTGAAATTACATTTATGTTAAATGTCCAAAACAGGCAATTCTACAGAGACAGAAAGCAGATGAGAGGTTGCTAGGGGGAGGAGGATGAGGAATGACTTCTTGCTGGTTCAGGGTTTCTGTTAGGAGTTCTGGAATGAGACATGTGGTGATGGTTGCATAACAGTGTGAATGTACTAAAGGCCACGGACTTGTACACTTTAAAGTGGTTAAAGGGATAATTTTATGTTATGTGAGTTTCATCTCAATAAAAGAATGTGCTTTTTCTAATCTTGCCCAATATAACTGCTACACTCTTTTCTCTAGCAATTATATATCATTTGTTCTCCTACTTACCTAAAACTACATTTTAATATAGATTACCCTTGATTCATTTATTTCAGTAACTAAGCAAATACTTATAAAATACCTATTATTTCACAGGTACTGTTCTTTTCATTGGGTCTACAGCAGTGACATAACATATCAAGTCCCCTCTTTGTGGAGCTTGAGTCCTAATAAGAGAAGAGAGTCAAAAAAAGTCATTACAAATTAAGTAAAGTTCTCAAGTGATATTTTATTTTCCCTCTTCACACAAATGAGTTTTTCTTATTCTATCTTTCTTTTGCACACACACAAATGCATACACACAAACATGCATATGTTTGAACATAGATACACACACATACAAGCATACATGTATGTACTCACAGAGTTTGATGTAAATATCACATTCTCATTGATGGACCTCAGAAAAATAATGATATCTAGGGATACAACCTCTGCTACTCTATACCATGGATAATTTCCTTCTAAATGGCTTATTTTTCCTTGAGATTCTTTGGAGTGTTTTGCTTCTTGGAAAAGCAAACATTGTTTAATGGAGGAGAAAGAAAAGAGGGCCATATGAATTATGAAAATGACTGGGCAGACCATTTTCTGTGATTTGTCCCAAACTCGAAAGTATAAATCATAGTTTTTACAGTCATAAGCAAGAATATTCTTTCTATAAAATATTAATATTATGATTCCATCAAATTACACATTGTTCTTGAAGGGATAAACTTTAAACTCTTTATCACTTGTGGAAATATGAATCCAAACTTCTACACTAAGAAAATCAATAAATATTTAATTCCCCAGGAATTCAAAGTGTTATAATGCTAAGTTCAATAATTTATCTTGTTCTTTACTTTTTGGGTCTTTTGAAATGAATTAATGTTTTGGAGACCAGAGCAAGATTCCATAATGAGACATGTCAGAAATCTTGAGAAACAATTGGATCAGACTTACAAGAAGAAGTTAGCCCAATTATGGTGATAACTGTGTCTTTTTGTAGCTGACTGGTGGGGTCTTAAACCTTAGCCAGGAGAAGGCTGTTGGCCACAGTAAGGAAAGATGGTGATGTAGGGAGCCAAGATACATTATTTCCTCTCTACCTTCCTCTCCAATAGCACACAGTACTCACAAGCTGAGTACTGCCATTTCCAGTTTGGAGTGGCCTAGCTGAGTTGAGCTAATTACCATGATGCCCATGCCCCACCCCACTTTTCTACCAGAAGAGAACAACTCTTAAGTGCCAAACTCACTTTTCTGAAGGATTAGGGCCAAGGGTCAATCATCTACCTCTTTTTAACCAAAGATAAATTGACCCATAAACAAACCAGAGAAAATTCATAAATATAACTTAACAAGCTATCTTAATTCCAACTTTATTTCTGTCTTTTTCCCAAGTCTCTGTTTGCTCTCCATTCCCATGCTCATCCTATTTATGTTTTTAAATTATTTTTAGAATATAATGGTAATGTCCATAAATCCTACCATTCCTGGTAAAACGAAAGTTTTACCTGTTTACCTGTTTTCTTTTGACCCCTCCCACAAAAAAATGAGAACATGGCATCATATGAATAAATATAGAAATATTGCCAGCATATTTTTAAATGACAAAATTACTAATTTTACAAATCAGGTAGAAGCATTACTAGAAAATAGGATGGATAGAGTGATACTTCATCTTCACGCAAGTGTCAGTGGATTGTCCCTGCCCGCTAGCACGTTCTTCCTAATCAACAGCAAGGATTGCTAGCTACAGTTTGGAATCAAGGAGATCAATTTTTCTAACAAGAAGGGCCCTGAATGATTTAAAAATACAGTCAACTCGTTTAACATTTTTCTCTTTCACTTAGCTGAGAAAGCAGCTGGAAAACCACTTGGCTGTTCCTCAAAGCACCAAATAAGTCAATATGTTCTGTGGAGAACAGAAGTAAATATCCTGATTCAAACATCTAAACATTTCCTTGTCCAGTAAAAGCAGATGAGGATTGATTGTTGTATTAATTTCCTAGGGAAGTCTTTAAAAATTACCATAAACTGGGTGATATAAAACAACTGTTTATTCTAGCACCCGTCTGGAAGCTAGAGTTTGAAATCAAAGAGCCATCAGAGTGATTCTCCCTTTGAAGGCTGTCAGGAAGAATCCTCCCTTACCTCTTCCTAGCTTCTGGTCATATCTGGCAAATCTTTGTGTTCCTTAGCTTGTAGATGCACCAATTTACTCTACCTCTGTCTTTCCAAGGTCTTCTTCCTGTGTGACTCTGTATTCGTCTTCTCTTCTTGTAAGGACACCAGTCACTGGAGTTAGCATCCACACTAATTCAGTAGTACCTGACTTTAACTTATATAATTATATTGACAAAGATTATTTTCAAGTCAGGTCGCATTCTGAGGTTCAGGGTGGACGTAAATTTTGGAGGGACTCTATTCAACCAGCTATAATTCTCAAGGTAAATTCAAGAAAAGGTAAGTCTAGTTGCCAAGGAACTAAGAATAATAAAGCAAACTTCCTGTGTTCTATGTGAGAAAAAGTGCCCACCTTCTGAGAGTAATTTTAGTTTAAAGGGAAAACAAGCTTCTGCATAAAAGCCATGTAAAGTGTTTGCTTGTGCCTGAAAATATATCAGAATAACTATTCTGTTAGCATTTTAAAAAGGTTTTATAGTACAATATATTGCATTAACTTACTAATGTAGTAAAAAGTGCTTCAATATCTACGTATACCTTTTCACCTCTGGAAGCCATAAAAATTTGGATGCATATTATCTGCATTCAGATTTCCTTTTACTCCTTCAGTTTGTTAAACTAATCTTTTTAGGCATAGCCCCGTTGCTAATAATTTTATGGTCATTTCAGTCTCTACAAAGGAATTCAAAGGAAAGCACACAGTAAATAGAAACATTTACTCTTTCTAGAATGTAAAAAAAAAAAAATATTCACTTGGAATCATCAAAAGTGAGAAATCAAATCCTGGCTCCCCCAATCCTCTAGCTATTTTGTCAAAGTGATCTGGGCTATTTACTCCAGATAATGTAAAGGAAATCTGATTCTTGAAATGGTATAAATCTTAAATTTCTTCCTGTAGTCTATCAGTGAGAGAAGATTTTGTGACATCTACTGGCAGATGTGAATTTGACTGATGCTTCCAGAAGGTAATAGCAATGTCAACTGTGATAACAAAATGCTAGCTTGGCTTTATTTTTCTCAAATTAATTAAAATCAGGTTCTTAGTTCTTGCCATTTGGTATATGTTGAAAAATCCAGTTTCTCTCCTTACATCTCTCCCCACCCAAAATGTGTGGACTGGACCTAGGACCTTCACAGAGTCCAGAAGGTACTTGGCCATTTCTTTTGCTGGTTGGCACCAGCAATACTTCCTAACATGCTCACGTTCATTGTCTGATCAAGCCCAGCTCTTGAGAAGCTTCTGGCTGTTCGTCTCTGCTTCCTACTTAATCCCAGTACCTTCAGGTGAGCTTCCCCGTGGGGATCTGGACAGCATTCCTGTCTGAAGTCCTGTCTCCTCCATTGAGGAAAGGGTCATCAAGTCTGGAAACTTCTGTTATCTTCATAGTGCATCCCATTCCTCATTTGCAATGATCCCTTCTTCTGCTCCTCAAGAACCACTCTTTCTGTACTCTCTCCTTCAATTTTTGTCGTCATCTTTCCTTCTTGAGCCACTCCATGTTATTTTCTACATTATGTGAATGACACTTGTTCAAGGGAGATGTTCTGGTAAGAAATATCCAGACCAGTAAGTTATCTCTTAATTTTTGATTAACCTTTTTATTTTCAGTTAATTGTAGATTTGCATAAGAAATGGTACAGAGAGATCCCATATCCTTTTCCCAGCTTCTCCCAATGGCAACATCTTGCAGAACCACAGTCCTGTATCAGAACTATGATATTAGCATTGATGTAGAGGACATACAGAACATTATTGTCACCACAAATATCTCTTATGTTGCCCCTTGTAGGCACATCTATCTCTCTCTTCCACCCCCATCTCCTTGTTATTCCCTGGCAACCAGTATCCTGATCCCCATGTGTATAACTTGTTACTGCAAAAATGTTATAAAAAATGTGATAATATCATATGTAATCTTTTGTGATTGACTTTTTTCCACTGAGCATAAATCCTTGGAAATTCATCCAAGTCCTTTCATGTACTAATACCCAAGGTTTGGTATTTTGTGTGTTTGGTGTTTTTGCTGTTGTTGTTGTTGTTTAATTGCTGTTATTGTTGCTAATCACTATTCTGTGGTATCGAAGATCCACAAACTTTTTAACCATTTACCTACTGAAGAATATCCAGGTTGTTTCCATGTTTTCGCTTTTAGGACTAAGCTCCTATAGACATTTATGTGCTGGCTTTTGCATGCATATAAGTGTTCATTCCTTCTTGATAAAATCCTAGGTGTGCAATTTCTGGGTCATTGCATGTTTAGTTTTTAAGAAACTGCCAAACTGACTTCCAGAATGGTTGTACCATTTTATATTCCCACCAGTGATGTATGTGTAATCCACTTGATCCACATCCTTGCTAATACTGGATATTGTAACTATATTTTATTTTAGCCAGTTTAGTGGGTACACTGTGATTTCACTTTGCGGTTTTAATTTTCATCTCTATAATGACTAATGATTTTGAATGTCTTTTCCTATATATGGTTTTCATTTGTATATCTTTTTTGAAGAAATAGCCATTAGTGTATTTTACCTATTTTCTAATCAGATTGTTTGTTTATTTACTGTTGACGTCCTAGGAGAATTATTCTCAAGCTTAAAAATCCAATGAAATTTGCCCTGATATGTTTCAGACCCTGCCTGGGACCTGGGACCCCTTTCTTCCTTCTAATTTCTCCCTTTTAGAATGGGAATATCTATCCTATGCTTATCCCATTACTGTGTTTTGGACGTGGGTAATTTGTCTGGTTTCACAAGTTCACAGCTAGAGAAGAACTTGTCTTCTCTAGCTGTGAAGGAGTAAATCACTCATGAGTATTACACATGTCTGATTTAGATGATAGTAGATGAGATTTGGGACTAAAGGTTGATGCTGGAATGTGTTAAGATATTTGGGATCTTAGGATAGAATGAGTATACTTTGCATATTAGGATAGAATGAATATACTATGAATTTTAAGGACCAGAGGCTGGAGTATTATAGGTTGAATTGTGTCCCTTCTCAAATTCATAAGTTGAAGTCCTAACTCCCAGTACCTCAGAATGACACCTTATTTAGAGATAGGACCTTTCTACAGGCAATCAGTTAAAATAAGGTCATTAGGGTGAGCCCTAATCTAATATGACTGTTGTCCTTGTGGGAAGAGGAAATTTGAACACAGAGACCTGCACAGAGGGAAGATGATGTGATGTCATAGAAAGAAGATGGCCATCTACATACCAAGGAGAGGGACGGGAACAGCTGCTTCCCTCATAGCCACTGGAAGAAAAACTCTGCCAACACCTTGATTTCAGACTTCTGGCCTCGAGTGAGAGAATGAATTTTAGTTGTTTAGGCTGCCCCATTTGCGGGTCACCCACTAGCAAACTAATACAGTAAAGTCATCTGATGCTGCAGGGGTTTTAGGGAACTTTATTATTATTTTTTAATTTTTATTTATTTATTTGACAGAGAGAGAGAGATCACAAGTAGGCAGAGAGGCAGGCAGAGAGAGAGGAGGAAGCAGGCTTCCCGCTGAGCAGAGAGCCCCACGTGGGGCTTGATCCCAGGACCCTGAGATCATGACGGGAGCCGAAGGCAGAGGCTTTAACCCACTGAGCCACCCAGGCTCCCTTTAAGGAAATATTTTTAACCTAGTAACTTAATTTGACAGAATGAGATATGGAAATATTATAATTTTCTACTTTTTTAGTGGGCTTTGATAGTTTGTACCTTTGAGGACTTTTTCATTTTCATCCAAGCTGTCAAATTTATTGCCATAATGCTTTTTTATATTACTGCTTTGTTATTATTTTATTATCTCTAAAATATGTAGGATGCCTGGTAATGATAATTTATTTCTTCTATCCTTTTTTCCAGATCAGTCTTGCCAGAAGTTTATCAATTTTATTGTTCTTCTCAAAGAACCAGTTCTTGGTTTTATTAATTCCTTGGTTTTCTTTCTGCTTTCTATTTCATCAATTTTTCATCTGAGCCTTATTATTTCCTTTTTACTTGTGCCATCATTTGCTCTTTTTCTTCTTGAATTTCTTAAGGTAGATAATGAGTTAATTGATTTTTTTGCTTTTTTTTGTTCTAATGTAGGTATTTAGTGCTATATATTTTCCTGGAAGTAATCGTTTAGCATCCCACAATTTTTGATATGTGGTGTTTTCACTTTCATTCAGTTCCCCATGTGTTCTGATTTTCATTTTGTGTCTTTCTAGAACCATGGGTTATTTAGAAATTTACTTTTGTTTTTGTTTTGGGGATTATTCTTTTTTCACTTTCCAAATAATTGATGATATTCCAAATATCTATTTATTATTGATTTCTAACTTATTCTGTGGTGATCAGGGAACACACTTTGTGTGACAGAAATCTTTTTCTTTCAATGAGGCCTGTTCTGTGGGCCACATATTGTCAGTCTTAGAGTGTGTTCTGTGTGCACTTGAAAAGAATATAATCTGGTGTTGTTGACTGTTATGTTTTATATACTTATGGAAATTAGTTAATAGTTTTGTTCAAGTAGTTTATATTTTACTGATTTTATGCCTAATTACAATTACATGGCATAGAAATCCAGGTTAATAGTATTTATGTTTGTTTTGTTTTTAAATTATAATACTTTAAGATTTTTCTCCACTGGTAAGAACATCTTCTGGTGTGCACTATTCCCATCCAAAAGCATGCTGTCATTGTGTTTTTTTCTATGAACTGTTTCTTTCTTTCTTTTTTTTTTTTTCCTATCTATGAACTGTTTCATTTTCTCCTGGATGCTTTTAAGATGATCTTTTATCATTTGTTTTAAGCACTTTGATTATGATTTGCCTTGATGTGTTTTTCTTTATGTTTGTCTTTGGTCTGGAGTTTATTAAGTTGCTTGGATCTGTAGGTATACAGTATTTATCAAATTTGGGTAATTTTCAGCCATTATTTATTCAAATATATTTTCTATTATTTCTCCCCCTTGACAACTCCAGTTACATATTTATGAGGCACTTTTCTTTGCCCCACAGCTCACTGCTGTTGTGATCCTATTTTTCCCCCCACCTTTCATTTTGGATGGTTCTGTTACCCTCCCTTTTAGTTTGCTAATCTTTTCCTCTGCAGAACTATGTCTGCTTTTAATAATTTTTCTCTTACATCATTGCGTATTTTATATTCTCCATATATCTCCTGAACATGCTGAATCTTTCTCCTGGCTCTTAAATATTGGAGTATAGTTATAACTTTTAAAATATTGTTTATAATTCTGTCATCAGTGCCATTTCTGGGCCTTTTCCTATTGTTTTATTTTCCTTGTAATGGATTTATTTGAATGTTTGGTTACATCTGATTGATAATAGACTTTGTGGCTGGTTATATTTTGTGTTCTTATAAATATTCTTAGAGTTTTGTTTTGGAATGCAATTACATTATATAAAAGACACAATTCTTGATTTTGAGAAACTTGTAAAAATAAGTCCCTTGGGTTTTTTTTTTTTTTTTTAATGTATTTGCAACAAAGTTCCTCTCATAAAGGAATATAAGGGTTGCTGTTTCAGGTGAGAAGGGACAGGGATCCTGACTCTGGAGATCATATTTTGTGTTCAACACTAAGCACATATTCTAATATTTAAAAATAAACCTACGTATTTTGCTTAGTGAAATAAATCAATCAGAGAAAGACAACTATCATATGATCTCCCTGATATGAGGAAGTGGAGATGCAACATGGGGGGTTTGGGGGGGAGGAAAAGAATTAATGAAACAAGATGGGATCGGGAGGTAGACAAACCATAAGAGACTCTTAATCTCACAGAACAAACTGAGGGTTGACGTGTGGGGAGGGGAGAGGGTGGTGGGGTTATGGACATTGGGGAGGGTATGTGCTATGGTGAGTGCTATGGTGTGTGTAAATCTGGCGATTCACAGACCTGTACCCCTGGGACTAATACATTATATATTAATAAAAAAATCATTAAAAAAATATATATATAAACCTACGGACGGATGGTTCCCTTTACCTACTCTGCAAGTTATCCTCTGAGGAATCCGTGGCTACTGAGTGAATTTTTCAGTGTGGAATTCAGGCTCCCTCCTGTGGTCTTTTGATAGTACTTCATTGCAAAAAGAGCCTCTTAAGATCTCGTCTTCTAGAGATTCCTTCTACTTCCTGTCCCATTGAACTGAGGCAACTTGAAGAGCTAAAGAGAACACATGCTTTCAGAAAAACAAGCCAAATATTGTCTAAATATTAAAACAACACATTTGAATCTAAATCCTAGGTTTTCTGGAAGTGATAGGTATCGGTATTACTTTTGTGGTGATGGTAATATGTATATTCCAACTCACCAAATTTATAATTATGTGCAGTTTTGGTATACCAATTATGCTCCCAATAAATCTGGAAAAATAATCCTAAATTTTCTGATGAGAAAAGTGATAAAAGTTAAAAACCATGGACTTGTGTAATTTTCATTGCTGATGTCAAAAATATACAAATTCACTTTAAATGAAATATCAACAAAATTAATGACAACAGTCTACTTTCTTCTTAGCTGGAATGGACTGAATTATCATTCACATTAAAACTGAATCTTTGTTCTAAGTCTCAAATTCCTGATATCAATATTTAAAGCAAAGTGCTACTTTTCAGTTCATCTAGCATTAAGTGACATTTGCTTATTTCATTTCATTTTTCATGGGACATGAAAAGTACTTTGGAAACAAATGAGAAAACAAGCAAAAAATTTACTTAGATAACTTTAAAAAGTAACTTAAGGGGCTCCTGTGTGGTTCAGTTGGTTAAGTGCTCACTCTTGATTTCAGCTAAGGTCATGATCTCAGCGTTGTGAAACGGAGCCTCACATTGTGATCTATGCAGGGTGTGGAGCTTGCTTAAGATTCTTTCTTTCCCTCTCCCTCTGCCCTAGCCCTCCACCACACTCTCACTTTTTCTCTCAAAAATAAAGTAAAATAATTTAAAACCATCCTTGAAGTTGATAGTTTATCTCTGTGTAGGAAAAGCCTGATCATATCTCCAGATTTGACATTTGACTTCATCAGCAGCTCATTAAAATTATTTTCTGGCTTTGAAGAAGCATTCAGGAGTCAGTAAGGCAGATATGAGGATAGGTGGTCCAGAAGGTAGACTTTCTGCCTCCTCCAAATTTTTTTTCCAGTCTAGAATCTGCAGAATCTTCTGTGATCATGTTCTATAGAGACCTAAAAGTACCAGATCTTTCTGGGTGACTCATAGGCTAGTCTGGAGTGGAGTTGCTTGTAATCCAAACTCCCCCAGCCTATAGGGATGTGGTCTAATGAACTCCGCTGGCTCTCTTGCATCATCTTCACACTGTCTGCTCTGCAAGCTAGGAAACATGGCCAGACTGAGTTGTGTCCTCAGTGTGATTCTTGCAGAAAAGTTCAAGATCTCAGTCTAGTTGCAAACATGCTCTAGACTGCAAGATGCATCAGCAATGTGGTCACTGCTCATGTTCCTGTCTAAGAGCACTTACAGAGCTAGCCCTCCCTTTCTGTCACCAGAAGCAAATGACTGTTTTACATGGACTTTGAACCACTAGCTAGAAGGCAGCATGTTTGTGTTCAGGCAACTCCTGCCCTCTAGAGTAGTTGTATACAGAAGATATTGATGTGTGGAATTGTCATTTATTTTATCTTTAGTTAAGATGATCACTTACACAAAAAGACAATCTATATATTATTTCCATGTGTCATTAATACTTTGTAAGGAGTAAAGTCTTATTAATTTTTATGCCCCCAGGTGCTAAAAGTATGTTACATATTTGATAAATTAATGAATTGATTTAGTGAGCATGACAGTATAAAGTAGGGCTTTACATTTAAGTATTAATAACCCTGGTAATATCTGCCTAGCACTTCAGAGATCATCAAGGGCTCTGTAGATTTTTTTCTTTGCTTTTCCTTTCCTTTTTTTCTTTCCTTTTCTTTTTTCTTTTATTTTTTCCTTTCTTTTCCTTTCCTTTCCTTCCCTTCCCTTTCTTTTCTATTCTTTTCTTTTCTTTACAGAGAGAGAGAGAGAGAATGAACTTTAAGCAGACTGCACACCCAGGGCAGAACCTGATGGAGAGCTCTATCTCACAATCCCGAGATCATAACCTGAGGCGAAATCACGAGTCTGATGTTTAACAACTAAGCTACCTAGGCATCCCTCTAATGTAGATTTGTTGAGTCGGTATTTACAGAAAACCTGAAAGGTAGTTATTATCAACTCTAGAGTCAGGAAAACTAGTTCTACCACTTACTTGCACAGCAATCTCGAATAAGCCACAGACTAGATCCTCACCTTTCTTGACTGTATAAATAGTTAGAAATGTACCCTTGGGCCCAATTTCAGTTGTAAATTGGAAATAATTGTAGTATCTGTATCATAGCATGAAATTCAGAATTACTTTACAATTATAGTGACAGTCACATGGAAAACAATTATAAATATTAGTTAATGAGAAATAGTCAAATGAAACACAAATTATTAAAAATACATTATTATTAATAATCTCCAGAAATGAATTCTAACATGAAAATGCATGTTAAGAAGGATCAGATATTACATTATTTTCATACTAACCCTTATTGTTAAATTTTTACGTAAGAATACCAATTTCCTAGCAGTAAGTGTAAACTTCAGGGAAAAAAAAAGTTTCAGGAGGAAGAAATGGACAATAGCAGGGCCAAGGTCTGATCTATAGGACCATCACAGGAAGTCCCCAAAGAAAGAGACATGGTTGCATAAACTCTGGTGTCCCATTCCTATGTATACAAGGAAACCTCAAAGTGTAGGGCTCACAGTAATAACCTGAGGCATTATTTGTTGATTGAACTTAACTGAATATCAAAAGCAAGGACTGACTTTCTCTTTTAGAAAAACCAGCTGAATTCAAGAATAGGAATAAGGCTACCTAAACAAACATGCTTTATAATCTCACAAGGTTTTGACAAGGACCACAACTTTGGATCACTGAATGTTATGGGCATCAAACAAAACTTTGAAAGACAAAGAAAAAAATAAGTAAGATTAGAGATGAAGCTCGGGTTATTTACTGACTGGGTGACTGCGTGTGTACTGTGGATAAAACCTCTGTTTTCTGCCTGCAAGATAGTATATGGTCACTTTTCTTTGATTTCTAGTCAAACCTTGCCCTCTAGTGGCAACACCACTCTTCAGCATTGCAAATAATTATGAAATTGGTTATAACTGATTCCACCTCCCACCTTTAACCCCAACCCCCTACCATAACCTCACAAAATGTATTTTAATTCTTCCTGAGGTGGAAAAATCCATGTATATTTTGCAGATACTTGTGATTTTGCATGTGAGTATGCATGTATAATTGTCTATTGGGCATAAGATATTTTATTCCACTTCTGTAATATCTGGGGAAAATTTTAAAAGTGAAGACTGACACATATCAGAAAGTATAACAAAGGATTTCTACTAATTTTCACTTACTTTGATACCAAATATATTTTTTATTTAAAAAATTTTAATTTAGTTCATCTTAGGAGATTTATGTAGTTTAGTTATTCTTCCTCTCAATACAGACTTGATCAGAGACAGACTTATATTTATTACTTTTCTTATTTTATTTTAAGATTTTATTTATTTATTTATTTATTAGAGAGAGAGACTGAGAATGCAAACGGGGGAGAGCAGAGGGATAGGGGGAAGTAGGCTCCCTGCTGAGCATAGAGTCATAATTACATCATGACCTGAGCCAAAATCAAGAACCAGACACTTAACTGACTGAGCCACCCAGACCACCCTCTGACCCCAGTATTCTTATTTTAATCAACATTTAAAAATCTCTTTAGCATGAGGAGGAAAAAGAATTGAAAAAAATTTTTTTTCTTCACAAGGATGTGAAACTTTATGTAGCTCCAGAAGAAAGCTTGAGTTGATCAAGTTTCCCCAAGTTTCAACCAGCTCTTGAGAAAAGCTTGCAACAAGCAGATAGCTTTGGGGAAAAGGTTTTTCTAGCTCTGTCACTCAACAACCTCCAGACACAAACAAGAATGTCCTTGTTATAAGCATACTGTCTAGTCAGTCTTATTTCAAATTAATATTTTTCTTGTTGTTAGAGAAAAGGGGAAGTACCCCAAATGTCTGAAAGTTAAATTACAATGAAAGAATGAAAGAAGAGGGAAAAGAGAAGGAGAAAATGCTGACAAACAGGGGAGGATATAACACTTCAGAGAAAAATAACTTCCATTCCAAAAACTCAAAGAAATTTGGTATTATCGTGTTTAAAAATATATACTTATAAGTAAAGAGGTCCATTAAGGTAAAATATGTTAAAACCAAACAAAACAAAACACAAAGAAGCCATGATTGGTTAGATAGGAAGTTCGTGGTGATGGTGGTGATATTTTCTCAAAAATTTTCCTAGTATTTTCCAGGAGTTAGAATACATTGAAATGAGGGGCACCTGGGTGGCTCAGTCAGTTGGCGAGAGAAAATAATAAAAATTTTAAAAAAATTTGTATGACTTCTTCAGTGAGTGAGGATTTCAAAAATCCAAAGACAGACTCCTAATTTTGTTTCAGATTGGATTAGTTCATTGGGAAGATTTAAAAATTCAGAACTCTAGAATTGTAATCAAGTGGGGATGGAGACACAAAAATGAGTGATGATTAAGAAAAGAGATACAAAGCAAATCTAATAGGAAGGAGGTGAGCAATAAATCCTGTACATGCCTGTTTGCAAGTCCCAGGCTGAGAGAAACGAGCTTGCTATGATGCCACAAGGAGAGAACCTTGACTCAAGAGAGTGTTACAAAAACAAAATAGGGTAGATTATTAACCAGAGTATAGACAAACAAGAGGAAGAATTTTTGAAGGGGGTAGGGGATGTTTTGAGGTTGAGTTGCCTAGGATATATTTAAGTATCCAGTTTGCAGCTTCCTTTATAGGCAGTATTTGGGGAGAAGGTATACAATGTAGATAAAAAGACTTGCAAGTAAGTTGGTGAGTTGTGCAACTGGCCCTGTGGATGGGGGACAGCCATGGACTTCCTGAGTTTTATTTTCAGTTTGTTTATAGCTTCCTCACCAAACCCTTCTGTATCTCTACTTAACATCATCTAATTTAGTCTTTCTGATCTACCCTCTAAACATCTATCAAATTAACCCCTTTATGACTGGCTCTACTAGGACAGTTCTACTTTAGATTTTTTTTTAAAGATTTTTTTTAGCACTGGCTCTGTCGCTTAGCTGGTTAAAACACCTGTCTAATAAAGATTTTATTTATTTATTTGAGTGAGAGACAGAGAGTGCATGAGGGGGGAGGGGCAGAAAGAGAAGAACAAGCAGACTCCCCACTGAGCGGGGAGCAGGCTTGATCCCAGGACTCTGAGGCCATGACCTGAGCTGAAGTCAGATGTTTAACCTACTGAGCCACCCAGGTGCCCTGCCCTTGTTTAGATTCTTAAAGCATCTATCTACCGTTTATAAGCACCTGATTAGGGTGGTTCATCCTCCTTTAGGTTTCATGCCCCAGTTTATTGCCCATAGTATCTACTGATCACATGATCTGTTTAAAGTGCAAATAAAATAACATTCACGGCTTTAAAATCTTCTGTGTCATACACATGGCTCAAAGGTCTGGAGTCACCTGAAAGACTGGCCTCCCTACACTTCACACTTGCTATCAGAATGCTTGGACTCCTACACCTTACTGTTTCGTGCTTTCATGCCTTCACACCTGCTGTGTGTTCTGGCTCAAAAACCTTCCACACTCTCCATGTCACTCTTAAAAGATTTGGCTCAGATTCATCTTCTCCAAAGACTATCTTACTGCTTCCACTACCCACAGACAAAGTACTATTACTTTTAAAAACAGCCTCGGGGCACCTGGGTGGCTCAGTGGGTTAAAGCCTCTGCCTTTGGCTCAGGTCATGGTCCCAGGGTCCTGCGATCGATTGAGCCCCACCTCGGGCTCTCTGCTCAGCAGGGAGCCTGCTTCCCTTCCTCTCTCTGCCTGCCTTGCTGCCTACTTGTGATCTCGGTCTGTCAAATAAATAAATAAAATCTTAAAAAAAAAAAAAAAAACCAGCCTCCACATACTTCTATCATAATGCTCAGTTGCTTACCTCCCTTAACAGACCTTAGCTCCTATTCCATGTGGCCATATCTTATAATTTACTAGAACGCTAGTACCAATAAATGTTTACTGAACTGATTTCCTGTAGACAGGAATATTTATGAGACAGGCTGAGCAGCAAAGAAGTAGAGAATTTGATAAAGGAGACTAAGGATAAGTCAGAAATGTGTGAAACTGTCACCCAAAACACCACAAAGTGAGAGTAAAAATAACTGTTCTACATGTATCATGAAGGTTAGAATTAGAAAATGCATGCATTTTATGAGGGCATAAAATACATTCTATGAAAAAGCCATTATTGTCACACTTGCAAACTGAATAGCATGAACTATTAACTCTCCTGGGCATGGAAGCTAGTCTGACTTCCCACCTTGATTCCAAAGCCCTCTCCAATGGGGATTTCACATCGCCAGAAGGCTAGTGGCGCAGACCTGTCATCTAGAGCACTGGGGTTCTGTCCTGGAGGAATCTGAGGGAGTCCGGAGCCCCTAGGGCACTGCCCAGAGCACTAACTTCCTTGACTTCAGTCTTAGTGTATCAAAGCGACTTTAACTGGGTTAAGATTTAGCACATCAAAAATGCACATAAATTGCATTTTGTATGTTTACATATACACACGGACATAATTATTTAATCATACCCACATTAGCAATTTCAGTATTCCATAAGGCACTACTGTGGCCATGATCCTGTAGCTAATCACTATACTCTCTACGAAACAAGGGGAAAAAAACATTTTCAAAGTCAAAAGGAAAATTAAGTCCATTATATTTTGTGGGTTAAAACTCTTGTTTATAGTAGAAATGACGATATTTTAATCCAGATTTTCAATGATTTTCTCAAAACAGATTTATATTTTTTTTAGTTTAGCTAAAGAAAGCAAAGGTGATTTCATTCTAAAAGTTTCAATGAAATTCAAAATTTTAATGTTAATAACATGATATTCTCCAAAAGTTAATAATTATCCTGCAAAGCAATATTGAAATTACTATATTGTATCTCAAGAAGATAATCAACCCTGTCTTTGAAAATTCACTACATTGAAATATAAATAAAACTATAGACAAAGTATGTACATGAATGTGAATATACATGATGCTAATCCGTATCTCCTCTGAGGAAAAAAATCCCAATGTTTAAAAATATTTCTTCTTGTGCATTATATTTATTTATATCATAGTAAGATATAGAAACAATTGAAATGTTCATCATTGGGAATGGTCAATGTGATTATTTCACGTAATGGAATACTAATAGTCATTCAAAGTGATGAATCAAATCTATTCTTACTGTGATGAAAAATGTTTGTAACTCTTACTATTGTGTGTGTATTTTTTATATATTTATTTATTTATTTAAAGATTTTATTCATTTATTTGACAGGCAGAGAGGCAGGCAGAGAGAGGTAGAAGCAGGCTCCCTGCTGAGCAGAAAGCCTGACTCGGGGCTGGATCCCAGGACCCTGGCTGGGATCATGACCTGAGCTGAAGGCAGATGCTTTAACCCACTGAGCCACCCAGGTACCCTATGTGTGTGTGTGTGTTTTTTAAAGATTTTATTTATTTATTTCACAGAGAGAGACACAGCGAGAAAGTGAACACAAGCAGGGGCAGTGGGAGAGGGAAAAGCAGGCTTCCCGCTGAGCAGGGAGCCTGATACGGGGCTTAATCCCAAGACTCTGGGATCATGACCTGAGCCAAAGGCAGACCCTTAACCAACTGCACCACCGGTTAACTGACTGCCCCCTTATTATGTGTTTTTATCCCACCCAGATCCCCCTACCTGTGGTACAACCATTCTCACAATGGTCACTTGAAAACATGAGGAAAATGGTAATTGCAAGACAATCTAGAATACCCTGATGTAGCAGATAAGAGAAGCTGTATTTATATTTATTCTTGTATATTTGTCTTCAGATAAACATGTATCTCTGATTATCTGAGTAGGATAAGGATGGCTTATCCATCCAGCCCTTCTTATTTATTTATTTGCTGGTAGTCATTCTAGCTTGGACTCCTTAGAGATTCAGGCGTTTATACTGTCTGATGAGGATGGGGAGGCCCAGGCCATCTGGTCATCTATTCTCATGAGTGCATTCACTGGAGAGCTAGGGTTTCCTGAACACACACGCATTGTGTACCTGGAATCTATAAAAATCTATAGAACAAACCCATAAGTGCATGGCCTTTATCCTCTACCCAGTTCCAGTGACTAGCCTTGAACCCTGTAGAGAAAAGTGCTATGCCAGTTTCACGGCTAGAGATGAAAGTGGTAAGGAGGGAAGCCCAGACTTCAAGTGACAAGTTTTGTTTCAGGATGTAGGTGACAGTAGGGGACAAAGTCAAGGAAGAGAGAATTCTCCTCACTTCCATGCAATGACAAATGCCATTTCATTTGGCACCTCACACACCTGCAGTTTTGGGGACCATTTGGAAACAACACCTGGGCAAATAATTTATACTCTTACTCGGGGTGTTGGTACCAGGTGGCTGAACAGAACATGGGATGAGTGGTGGAAAAATCATGTGACACACTGAATTTCCTGAAAGAATCCGAGAGAAACTTAGAGGTCTGACAGAACACAAAAGAAGAATGAACAGAGGGACTGATATATTGTAGTCAATGATATACCTGCACCATAGATAGAAGGCTTAGGGAATGTCAGTTGATGTTTATCTATCTTCTTTTATTTTATTGAGAAGAATCTCAGGTCTTTTTTTAAAACCTCAAGACCTAGCACCCTTTCAACCATGTGATATATGTGCTACAATTGTTCATTGAATTAGATTGTGAGTTTTGGCACATTGAAGGTCAAGATTACCTTGGAACTCCGGAAACAAAAGGGTCTTTTTTTCCTTCATGGTTATTCATTGTCTTTTTTTTTTTTTTTTTTTAATCCTTTCTGTTAACTTTTATTCTCTTCTTCTTCTTTCTGCTCTTCTTTTTCTCTGGCTGTAAACTATTTACCTTCTCTAGACTTTCTACCTATTGCCTACATTATCTTCTCTTTATTACCGAATGAAGACTTGTCCCTGACTAGATTAGGAGGTCTCTGGTAAAATGAAAGACCCAGAGAATCAGAGGAGAAGCTGAGGTCATGACTTCAATTGAAACAACAAATTTTTGGTTTGTATAATCTTTGCCAATTCTGGGTCCGCTGTACCTGTCAGGTTGGCCAGTAGGTGAAGAACAATTGAAGACTTCCTTTCAGGACAGCAGGATTGTTTCATAGTTGTCTCCCAAACAGAAAGTTGTTCCAAAGTTTGATCAAATGAGGTTTCAGTGCTATTGTGAAATAGCAGAATGTAGACTCCAAATTTTGTCAACTATTGTTGACTAAAATATTCAGGAGAGAAGGATCTTATCAATAGTCAAAATCTTGAATCCCTCATGCCCAGTTCCTTAATGGTTAAAGTTTTTTAGGTTTTCTTTTTACACAGATGTAAACCAAAGGATCTTGTTGAGAATTATCTTGGTATCAGCAAGGAAAGAGGAGCCCGTGGTGTACAGGTAGGTGACAGGAGACTTCATGATACTTTGTGAGGGGGTTGGGGCAGGGGGACCTCTTGGACATGTGAGCTGGCAAACTTCAGAAAGCTGTTTGCAAAGGGTAACAGTAGTAGATATTTGAAAAAGATCAAAGATCAAAACTATTAATGTGCTACACCTTTCACTTCCTCAATTTATGAAACATGGCTTTCTTTTATTATAGAAAGATGGATTCATTCATCACTACTCAAATAAGTTTTACTTAATTAATGTTGTACTTATTTTTTTAAAGATTTATTTATTTGACAGACAGAGATCACAAGTAGGCAGAGAGGCAGGCAGAGAGGGAGGAAGGGAAGCAGGCTCCCCACTGAGCAGTGAGCCCGATGCAGAGCTCAATGTGGAGCTCAATCCCAGAACCTTGGGATCATGACCTGAGCCAAAAGCAGAGGCTTTAACCCACTGAGCCACCCAGGTGCCCCAATAATGTTGTACTTAAATAAAGCTTTTTAATTCAGAGTCCCTTATGGTCCTTAGTATGTTTGCTCACTTAGGAAGTTCTAGAACATAGAGGGTTTCTCAATTTTATGATAACATCGGATGCTCTTATGAAGAATATCAACAAACGTATTCTAGGATTAACTGGTTTTGCAGACCATGTTTAAGGAAATGTACATTGAAGCAGATTTTAATTATGACAGTTTATTTTCCTTGAATGTATGCTAATGGAAATAACTTTCCAGGTTCATAAATCATTGATATATAAAATCTGTATTGAGGGTAGATATCAGTGAGGGTTGGAAAAGAAATTATTATTATAGGAGTCTGTTATTATAGATTGAACACATAATACTGTGGTAACAAACACCCCCCAAATCTGACTCACTTAGCATAGTAAGCTTTTATTTGTTTCTCCCCATAGCATGTGCATCTCAGGTCGAGAGGGCTCTGGTCATCATAGCTAGTTAGGGACCCAGGCTGAGGGAGCTGCTCTCAACTGCAATGTAGTTGTTAACTATGTCAGAAGGAAAAGAGTAGCTCTTGAAGGTCTCAACTTGCTAATAAACATTCAGACCAGAAGTACCAGCATCCCTTCCACTCCCAGTTTGTAGATTAGACTTAGATTTAGAACTTCACTCAACTGCTAGGAGCCAGGATGTGCAATCAATTTATTGTGTCTGGGGAATACGTAAGAATATTTGTTCGGTCAGAACTAATGATCATTGCAGTCAGTGATAGTTAATTCTAATGAAATGGAAATGGAAAGGCCCTAAAGGAGGGAAAGCAATCTTGAAATAGAACAAATTTGGAGAATTCACACTATCAGAATTCAGTGTTGGCCATGATAATACAATTATCAAACCAGTATAGTCTTGGCCTAAGGATAGATATATAGAGGTCAGAAATAGCCCCAACTCTAAATGGACCATTGATTTCTAACAAAGATATGCTAGAGATTCAATGGGGTTTTGAAAGTCTTTCCAACAAATGCTGCTAAATTAACTGTACAAATGAAGAGAAGAAATATTAACCTCATAATCTATTTCCTACTATACATGAAATCAAATCAAGATGTGTCCTATGCTTACACATAAGAGTAGAAACTGTAATGTTTCTAAAGGAAACATAATAGAATAATATCTTGGTGACCATGGGGGTAAGGGAGGAAATTTACAATTAATCCGTAAAAGACATAACCATAAAAAAGGACAAAGTAGAATTTAGAACTAAGTTCAGAACGAAAACTAAAAACTGCTCATCAAAGACACCACTAAAAAACTTGAAAAGGAGAAATATTTATAATAGCTACATCTGACAAAGGCCTTGTATTCAGAATGTGCATAAGACTTCTATGAATCAATCTTGCAAAGATAAACAATTCCATTAAGAAGGGGCAAAAACTTGAGCAGACACTTTGGTGAAAATGATGAATGGCTAAAAAAATGTGAAAAGATGAATATTATTAATCATCAGGGAAATGCAAATTAATACCATGATGACATGTATATTCATACCTATAAAAATGACTAAAATGAAAAAGAGTGACAAAACCAAATACTGGTATCCATCGTTTTTTGAAAGTTTGCATTATGCCACTTTGCTTTTAGGAAAGACCTATATCAGTACCTTGTTTTCCCTATGCAAAAGAAATCCAAAGAGGATTGTTGCTCCCATAAGAAAGGTGAAAAGCAAAAACAGGGTTCAAAGTTTGTTTTGCAGCAAGTCACTTAGGAGGCCGTGTGCGTTTGATTAAGGACTGGCCCTGCCAAGCCTTTTCTCCAGGAACCACACTCAGCTTCTCAGTTATCAAGTCACCATCACTTTGAACTGGTCTGTGAGCATCTAGGCTTTATCTTGATTAAATTTGTACATCTTTTAGTGAGATGGGTCCTAATGTATCACAAAAGCCAAAAAGAGTTTATTTTCTGGATCAGGGAACGCTAAAAAAAAATTTTCCGTACGAGTTGATGGTAATTATTTCTTTGTTCCATTATACCATTTTGGCTTATGAAAGCAAGGAAAAAATCTATGTTGGCAAGGATTTGGAGCTCCTGGAACTCTTATATGTTGATGACAGGAGTGTGAAGTGGCATCAGCTATTTGGAAAACCATCCTGTGGTTTCTTACAAAGTTAGACGTGTATCTAATGCAGCAGTTCTACTCCCAGGTATTTATTCAAGAAATTATGAAAGCATCTATTCACAAAATCACTCATAAAAAGACATTTACAGCAGTTTGTTCATAATCCCCAATCTAGGAATAACCCAAATGACTATAAACGGTGAATGGATAATGTATACAACATATTCATGAATAGAACCCTGTTGAGCAATAAAAATGGAGTAGCAGCATACACAACATTATAGATGATTTTCAAGTTATTATGATGAACAAAAAGATACCTAGATATAAAAGAGCATACACTTTATGTTTCCATTTAAATGACATTCTGGAATAAGAAAACTTAATCTATGATGAAATAGGTAGGGAGGAACTTTCTGTGGTAATGGAAATATTTTATATTTTGATTAAGGTGTTTATTACTCAGGTGTGTGTGTGTGTGTGTGTGTATACTCATAGAATTATATATTAAGAACATTGTATTTCCTTAAATGTAAATTTGACATCAGTGAACATATGCAGGCGCGCGCGCGCGCGTGCGCGCGCACACACATATACACACACACACACACACAGTGATGCCATTATATTCACCTGAAGTGCTAACATGAAAATAATTTAGGGGGCGCCTGGCTGACTCAATGGGTTAAAGCCTCTGCCTTCCTCTCAGATCATGATCCCGGGGTCCTGGGATAGAGCCCCGCATGGGGCTCTCTGCTCAGCAGGGAGACTGCTTTCCTTCCTCTCTCTCTGCCTGCCTCTCTGCCTACTTGTGATCTCCGTCTGTTAAGTGAATAAATAAAATCTTAAAAAAAGAAAATTTAGGCAGCATGAAATGTTGGTGAGAATGTGGCATAATTGGAACTCACTGATGTCTGAGGTGCTGTTTACTGCAACAACTCTGGATAACTTTCTCACGCTGCTTATTGAACCTGAATATTTGTATACTTAATGATCAAAGTTATATTTCTAGGTATAATGAAACTTTAAGAAATCCATATTAATGCAAAAGTATGTATAAGAACATACTTTCCTGGTGGCATTATTCATGGTAGCAAAAAACTGGGAAAATCTAAATTTCTATTAAATTATATATTTATATATAAATTACATAAATTATAGCATTTTCAAAGTTAAGTGTCTTTTTCTACCCATCCCTTGCTGTTTATAGAACCTTGTCCCAAAGTTCCTGGAGTTGGCTCCAGAAATATGCAATGTTATTAACACACAGGTAAGAATAAAATAAAACTATTGCTTATATGGATTGAAATGGCACACTTGTTTGAAACCTTGGTAGCCATTTCTTCCACAAGGTTATTGAAATACTGGATATATTATATTTTAAAGTATAAAACAAAACATTACAGCAAGTCTCAAATATAAAATAGAAACATCTCTATGAACCAGAAACTATACAGAAACATAAGTATGTGTGAGATCTAATGCTACAGGCCAGCAAATGTCTGTGTTCAGAAGCAAATAATGATCTGCCACTGTTTGGCTATTGTGAGTTAAAATGAATCAATTTTTTTCATGTGAATTTGGAAAATAGGGCCATGTTTAATGTTTTAATCAAAGGCCAGGGGGCAGTTCTCTCAATACATGCAAAGAATTTGTGAGAATAGATTTGACCATCAATGAGACTTCTACCTTTATCAAAAACTGTGATCTTAGAGAGACACCAGGATACCAGGAAATGAGTGAATCACTGACTGGTTCTATAATTGGATCTGCCATATGCCCGTGGGATGGTAACACCCAGGTATGATTAATAGAGCTGATTCCGACTTGGGAAACTAGCACCTGGAAAGAGGTAACTGGAAAACAGTTGGGCAGTTAAAGTTGAACACTAAGGGAGGAAAAAAAAATATTTTGCTCAAAATATGCAATAGAAGGGCACCTGGGTGGCTCGGTCAGTTAGGTGTCTGCCTTTAGCTTAGGTCATGGTCCCAGGGTCCTGGGATTGAGCCCCACGTCAGGCTTCCTGCTCTGTGGGAAGCCTGCTTCTCCCTTTCCCACTCCCCCTGCTTGTGTTCCCTCTCTCGCTGTGTCTCTCTCTGTCAAGTAAATAAATAAATAAAACAAAACAAAACAAAAAAAACCAAACAAAATGAGCAATAGAAATTTCCATGAAAATGCAATCCCACTTCTTAAAACAGCCAATCAAATCAATAGTCTGGCTAATTATTTATTATGTATGGTTCTTTTTATGCATCTTGAACAAAGTATCTTGAACATATTAAGAGTTTTGAAAATGCTTTAAAAGATAAATGAAAGTAAAATTCCCTTTAAAAAGGATTATGAAACAAAATCAGGCATGAATGAGGAAAGGTTAGATGTCTATCAAGTTAATCAATTAGAAATCTTGGATATAAAAACAAATCTTGGATATATAAACTGGGCAGTGTGGTTTAAGTGAAAACACTCTATCGTAAATGCAGAGGGCAGATTAATGAACCAAGAATATACAATGAAGCAATTCCCACAGAATACAGAATAGAGAAAGAAAAAATAAAGAATAATTAAGAGACATGGATAGATTGAGAGATTACAAAATCCATTCAAAACATTGCCAAGGGAAGGAGTCAAGATGGCGGAGAAGTAGCAGCTGAGACTATTTCAGGTAGTGGGAGATCAGCTAGATAGCTTATCTAAAGATTGCAAACACCTACAAATCCAAACGGGAGATCGAAGAGAAGAAGAACAGCAATTCTAGAAACAGAAAATCAACCAATTTCTGAAAGGTAGGACTGGCGGAGAAGTGAATCCAAAGTGACGGGAAGATAGACCGTGGGGAGAGGGGCCGGCTCCCCGCAAGCGGCGGAGCAATGGAGCACAAAATCAGGACTTTTAAAAGTCTGTTCCACTGAGGGACATCGCTCCAGAGGCTTAACCGGGGTGAAGCCCATGCGGGGTCAGTGTGGCCTCAGGTCCCACAGGGTCACAGAAGGATCGGGGGTGTCTGAGGGTCGCAGAGCTTGCAGGTTTTAGAACGGGGAAGCCGGCTACAGAGACAGAGCCGAAGAGTGACTCTCAGCTCGGGGTTACCTTGAACCAGTCGCAGGCTTGGTCAGCTCGGAGCGCGGCTGGAGGCCAGCGTGATGGGAGTAATTGGGCGCTGTTCTCTGAGGGCGCACTGAGGAGTGGGGCCCCGGGCTCTCGGCTCCTCCAGGCCGGAGACTGGGAGGCCGCCAGCTTCATTCCTGTCCTCCGGAACTCTACAGAAAGCGCTCAGGGAACAAAAGCAAACCTGAGCGGATTACTGAGCCCGGCCCCTGGTAAGGGCGGTGCAACTCCGCCTGGGGCAAAGACGCTTGAGAATCACTACAACAGGCCCATCCCCCAGAAGATCAACAAGAAACCCAGCCAGGACCAAGTTCACCTATCAAGGAGTGCAGTTTCAATACCAAGGAGAGCAGCAGAATTCCAGAGGAGGAGAAAGCAAAGCATGAAACTCATGGCTTTCTCCCCATGACTCTTTAGCCTTGCAGTTAATTTAATTTTTTTTTTCTTTTTCAATTTTTTTTTCTCTTCTTCTGCTAATTTTTTTTAACTTTTACCCTTTTTTTTACGTTTTTTAACTAGTTTATCTAATATATATATTTTTTTTCCTTTTTTATTTCTTCATTACTGGTTTTCTTTTTTTGTTTCTTTTTTCTTTTTTCTTTTTATTTTTTTTTCTGAACCTCTTTATATCCCCTTTCCTGCCCCTCACGATTTGGGATCTCTTCTGATTTGGCTAAAGCATATTTTCCTGAGGTTGTTGCCACCCTTTTAGTATTTTACTTGTTCCTTCATATACTCTTATCTGGACAAAATGAAAAGGCAGAAAAATTCACCACAAAAAAAAGAACAAGAGGCAGTACCAAAGGCTAGGGACCTAATCAATACAGACATTGGTAATATGTCAGATCTAGAGTTCAGAATGACGATTCTCAATGTTCCAGCCAGGCTCGAAAAAGGCATGGAAGATATTAGAGAAACCCTCTCGGGAGAGATAAAAGCCCTTTCCGGATAAATAAAAGAACTAAAATCTAATCAAGTTGAAATAAAAAAAAGCTATTAATGAGGTGCAATCAAAAATGGAGGCTCTCACTGCTAGGATAAATGAGGCAGAAGAAAGAATTAGCGACATGGAAGACCAAATGACAGAGAATAAAGAAGCTGAGCAAAAGAGGGACAAACAGCTACTGGACCACGAGGGCAGAATTCGAGAGATAAGTGACACCATAAGATGAAACAACATTAGAATAATTGGGATTCCAGAAGAAGAAGAAAGAGAGAGGGGAGCAGAAGGTATATTGGAGAGAATTATTGGAGAGAATTTCCCTAATATGGCAAAGGGAACAAGCATCAAAATCCAGGAGGTTCAGAGAACCCCCCTCAAAATCAATAAGAATAGGTCCACACCCCGTCACCTAATAGTAAAATTTACAAGTCTTAGTGACAAAGAGAAAATCCTGAAAGCAGCCCGGGAAAAGAAGTCTGTAACATACAATGGTAAAAATATTAGATTGGCAGCAGACTTATCCACAGAGACCTGGCAGGCCAGAAAGAGCTGGCATGATATATTCAGAGCACTAAATGAGAAAAACATGCAGCCAAGAATACTATATCAAGCTAGGCTATCATTGAAAATAGAAGGAGAGATTAAAAGCTTCCAGGACAAACAAAACCTGAAAGAATTTGCAAACACCAAACCAGCTCTACAGGAAATATTGAAAGGGGTCCTCTAAGCAAAGAGAGAGCCTAAAAGTAGTAGATCAGAAAGGAACAGAAACAATATACAATAACAGTCACCTTACAGGCAATACAACAACACTAAATTCATATCTCTTAATAGTTACCCTGAATGTTAATGGGCTAAATGCCCCAATCAAAAGACACAGGGTATCAGAATGGATAAAAAAACAAAACCCATCTATATGTTGCCTACAAGAAACTCATTTTAAACCTGAAGACACCTTCAGATTTAAAGTGAGGGGGTGGAAAAGAATTTACCATGCTAATGGACATTAGAAGAAAGCAGGAGTGGCAATCCTTATATCAGATCAATTAGATTTTAAGCCAAAGACTATAATAAGAGATGAGGAAGGACACTATATCATACTCAAAGGATCTGTCCAACAAGAAGATCTAACAATTGTAAATATCTATGCCCCTAATGTGGGAGCAGCCAACTATATAAACCAATTAATAACAAAATCAAAGAAACACATCAACAAGAATACAATAATAGTAGGGGACTTTAACACTCCCCTCACTGAAATGGACAGATCATCCAAGCAAAAGATCAACAAGGAAATAAAGGCCTTAAATGACACACTGGACCAGATGGATATTACAGATCTATTCAGAACATTCCATCCCAAAGCAACAGAATACACATTCTTCTCTAGTGCACATGGAACATTCTCCAGAATAGATCACATCCTTGGTCCTAAATCAGGTCTCAACCGGTATCAAAAGATTGGGATCCTTCCCTGCATATTTTCAGACCACAATGCTCTGAAGCTAGAACTCAATCACAAGAGGAACTTTGGAAAGAACTGAAATACATGGAGACTAAACAGCATCCTTCTAAAGAATGAATGGGTCAACCAGGAAATTAAAGAAGAATTGAAAAAATTCATGGAAACAAACGATAATGAAAATACAACGGTTCAAAATCTGTGGGACACAACAAAGGCAGTCCTAAGAGGAAAATATATAGAGGTACAAGCCTTTCTCAAAAAACAAGAAAGGTCTCAGGTACACAACCTAACCCTACACCTAAAGGAGCTGGAGAAAGAACAAGAAAGAAACCCTAAACCCAGCAGGAGAAGAGAAATCATAAAGATCAGAGCAGAAATCAATGAAATAGAAACCAAAAAAACAATAGAACAAATCAATAAAACTAGGAGCTGGTTCTTTGAAAGAATTAATAAGATTGATAAACCCCTGGCCAGACTTATCAAAAAGAAAAGAGAAAGGACCCAAATAAATAAAATCATGAATGAAAGAGGAGAGATCACAATGAACACCAAAGAAATACAGACAATTATAAGAACATATTATGAGCAACTCTATGCCAACACATTTGACAATCTGGAAGAAATGGATGCATTCCTAGAGACATATAAACTACCACAACTGAACCAGGAAGAAATAGAAAGCCTGAACAGACCCATAACCAGTAAGGAGATTGAAACAGTCATCAAAAATCTCCAAACAAACAAAAGCCCAGGGCCAGACGGCTTCCCGTGGGAATTCTACCAAACATTTAAGGAAGAACTAATTCCTATTCTCCTGAAACTGTTCCAAAAAATAGAAATGGAAGGAAAACTTCCAAACTCATTTTATGAGGCCAGCCTCACCTTGATCCCCAAACCAGACAAGGATCCCATCAAAAAAGAGAACTACAGACCAATATCCTTGATGAACACAGATGCAAAAATTCTCACCAAAATACTAGCCAATAGGATTCAACCGTACATTAAAAGGATTATTCACCACGACCAAGTGGAATTTATTCCAGGGCTGCAAGGTTGGTTCAACATCCGCAAATCAATCAATGTGATACAACACATTAATAAAAGAAAGAATAGGAACCATATGATACTCTCCATAGATGCTGAAAAAGCGTTTGACAAAGTACAGCATCCCTTCCTGATCAAAACTCTTCAAAGTGTAGGGATAGAGGGCACATACCTCAATATTATCAAAGCCATCTATGAAAAACCCATCGCAAATACCATTCTCAATGGAGAAAAACTGAAAGCTTTTCCGCTAAGGTCAGGAACACAGCAGGGATGTCCGTTATCACCACTGCTATTTAACATAGTACTAGAAGTCCTAGCCTCAGCAATCAGACAACAAAAGGAAATTAAAGGCATCCAAATCAGCAAAGAAGAAGTCAAACTATCACTCTTCGCAGATGATATGATACTATATGTGGAAAACCCAAAAGACTCCACTCCAAAACTGCTAGAACTGGTACAGGAGTTCAGTAAAGTGTCAGGATATAAAATCAATGCACAGAAATCAGTTGCATTTCTCTACACCAACAACAAGACAGAAGAAAGAGAAATTAAGGAGTCAATCCCATTTACAATTGCACCCAAAACTATAAGATACCTAGGAATAAACCTAACCAAAGAGGCTAAGAATCTATACACAGAAAACTATAAAGTACTCATGAAAGAAATTGAGGAAGACACAAAGAAATGGAAAAATGTTCCATGCTCCTGGATTGGAAGAATAAATATTGTGAAAATGTCTATGCTACCTAAAGCAATCTACACATTTAATGCAATTCCTATCAAAGTACCATCCATTTTTTTTAAAGAAATGGAACAAATAATCCTAAAATTTATATGGAACCAGAAAAGACCACGAATAGCCAAAGGAATATTGAAAAAGAAAGCCAAAGTTGGTGGCATCACAATTCCAGACTTCAAGCTCTACTACAAAGCTGTCATCATCAAGACAGCATGGTACTGGCACAAAAACAGACACATAGATCACTGGAACAGAATAGAGAGCCCAGAAAGAGACCCTCAACTCTATGGTCAACTAATCTTTGACAAAGCAGGAAAGAATGTCCAATGGAAAAAAGACAGCCTCTTCAATAAGTGGTGTTGGGAAAATTGGATAGCCACATGCAGAAAAATGAAATTGGATCATTTCCTTACACCACACACGAAAATAGACTCTAAATGGATGAAGGACCTCAATGTGAGAAAGGAATCCATCAAAATCCTTGAGGAGAACACAGGCAGCAACCTCTTCGACCTCAGCCACAGCAACATCTTCCTAGGAACATCGCCAAAGGCAAGGGAAGCAAGGGCAAAAATGAACTATTGGGATTTCATCAAGATCAAAAGGTTTTGCACAGCAAAGGAAACAGTTAACAAAACCAAAAGACAACTGACAGAATGGGAGAAGATATTTGCAAACGACATATCAGATAAAGGGCTAGTGTCCAGAATCTATAAAGAACTTAGCAAACTTAACACCCAAAGAACAAATAATCCAATCAAGAAATGGGCAGAAGACATGAACAGACATTTCTGCAAAGAAGACATCCAGATGGCCAACAGACACGTGAAAAAGTGCTCCATATTACTCGGCATCAGGGAAATACAAATCAAAACCACAATGAGATACCACCTCACACCAGTCAGAATGGCTAAAATTAACAAGTCAGGAAATGACAGATGCTGGCGAGGATGCGGAGAAAGGGGAACCCTCCTACACTGTTGGTGGGAACGCAAGCTGGTGCAACCACTCTGGAAAACAGCATGGAGGTTCCTCAAAATGTTGAAAATAGAACTACCCTATGACCCAGCAATTGCACTACTGGGTATTTACCCAAAAGATACAAACGTAGTGATCCGAAGGGGCACGTGCACCCGAATGTTTATAGCAGCAATGTCTACAATAGCCAAACTATGGAAAGAACCTAGATGTCCATCAACAGACGAATGGATAAAGAAGATGTGGTATATATACACAATGGAATACTATGCAGCCATCAAAAGAAATGAAATCTTGTCATTTGCGACAACGTGGATGGAACTAGAGGGTATCATGCTTAGCGAAATAAGTCAATCGGAGAAAGACAACTATCATATGATCTCCCTGATATGAGGGAGAGGAGATGCAACATGGGGGTTAAGGGGGTAGGAGAAGAGTAAATGAAGCAAGATGGGATTGGGAGGGAGATAAACCATAAGTGACTCTTAATCTCACAAAACATACTGAGGTTGCTGGGGGGAGGGGGGTTGGGGAGGGTGGGGTTATTATGGACATTGGGGAGGGTATGTGCTATGGTGAGTGCTGTGAAATGTGTAAACCTGGCGATTCACAGACCTGTACCTCTGGGGAAAAAAATATATGTTTATAAAAAATAAAAAAAAAAAAAAACATAAATTAAAAAAAAAAAATTGCCAAAAGAAGAGGATATACAAACAATACTTGAGATAATTTTCTAGGTTTGAAGATAGTCATGACTTTTTAGGTTGAAAATATGTCCTTTGAAGTTGATTTAATTAATAAAGTACAAATGAAAGTTCATTCAGAATGGTGTAGTGAAATGATAAATCATAAAAGATAAGGAAACTATTTTACAATCTATAAAAAAATAAAAATGTCTTTCAATAAAATGCATATGACAGATGGAAAGCAACTTCTCATTAATAATAACAGAGGCCAGCAAACAATGGTACAATATTTTAAAATTCAAAGGTAGGGTAGGACTGAAACTCTCAAATAATTTTGTGTCCAGCTTCAGTATTTTTAGGAATGAAAGCAAAATGAAGACTTTTTTTTTTTTTAAAGATTTTATTTATTTATTTGATAGACAGAGATCACAAGTAGGCAGAGAGGCAGGCAGAGAGAGAGGAAGGCAAGCAGGCTCACTGCTGAGCGGAGAGCCCGATGCAGGGCTCGATCCCGGGCTCGATCCCAGGACCCTGCGATCATGGCCCAAGCCGAAGGCAGAGGCTTTAACCCACTGAGCCACCCGGGCGCCCACAAAATGAAGACATTTTCAAATGTGTAAAGACCATATACTTATAACACAGAGACCCTCAGTAAATATTATTAAAGGAAAAATAATGACTATACAGATAGTTAATTGGATACAAAAATGGTGTATACAGAACTGATAAAATTTTTTGGTAAATGGGATTTGATTTGATTAAAACAATATTAATATCTTTATGTATTCTTTCTAACAAGTTAAAATGGGGAAGCGGGCATACCATATAAGTGATACTTTTATTTATCATTGTAGTTAAAATGATAAACAAGTAGTACAAGAAGAATAGATTCATATGCAGAAATTGGAAAAAGAATGAGACAAAATTCTTTTATATTAACAGAAAAGATTATTGTCTATATCAAAAATATAAGACAAACAGAATCTTCAAATCACTAAAATTATCTATTGACATACAAAATCAAGAGCATTCTAGATCACCAGTAAAAACAATCTAGTGGATATAATAAAGAAAAAAAAAATTGAAGTCACAGTAGAAGTTAACACTGGGATGTACTTAGATTAAAAAAAAGAAATAAAGAAACTATAACAAAAGTAACAGAAAAAATATTAGGTCTGTTGGTATATATTAATGACTTCACTGCTTTGCAACTCTCTGATTCAAATTCTTTGCCAGGCGACTTTTTATTTCCTTCCCTTAAAGTGTTTCATGCTTGGTTGGTCCTCAACCTGGCCATATGCCTTGCTTTGTTCAATGAGAAAAGACAGAAATAACAGCATGTTCTGTTAGCCAGCATATAGTACAACAAAAACTTGTGATGTAGTATATGCTGGCTAACAGAACATTTAAAAAAAAAAAGATTTTTTCTATAAAGAAGAAAATTTAAAAATAACATTAAAAAAAAAAAAGAAAAAAGAAAAGAAGTAACAGTATGTTGGTTCCAAACCTAGACTTCAAAAAGATTTGCATATTTCTGTTTCTTTCTTGAACATCTGCTTTTGTCATTAGAAAAATATGTATAGGTTATCTTGCAGATGTTCCAACTAAGTCAAGTCCCCTGCTGTGTAGTATGCATTATATAAATATACATCAATTTGTTTATCCATTCATTCCTTGGTAGACTGTTGGCTATGTTAACTCCTGCTTCCATTCTGGGCCCTGTTTTTGGCTATTAGGAGTAAGCCTTCAATGAGCTTCTGTGTACAAGTTTTTGTGTAGATATATCTTTCCAAAATATCTCACTTGGATTTTAATTATCATTTCTCTGATGGCTTAGGTAGTTGAATACATTTTTGTGTAGCTTTTTTGTGAAGTGTGTATATAAACATTTTGCTCATTTTTACTGGGTTGTTCGGTTTCTTATTAGATAGTTGTAAGCTTTCTTTCAGCCTGTGTGAGATAAATGAATGCTGAATATACTCTTACAGGTTTTCATCTGCATTTAACTTTATGATTTTTTTCCCAAAGAGTAAAAAAATGTTAATTTTCATGAAATACAATATACAAATTATTTTGTTTTATGGTTTTTGCTTTTTGTGTTCTCCTAAGAAAATTTTGCTTCTTCGAAAGTCATGGTTTTTTAATACATGTTCTTCCAGAAATTTTACAATTTTCTTGCTACATTTAGGTCTATGATACATTTCAACTGAATTTGTGTGCATGAAGTTAAGTAAAGGATTGAGGTTTATTCTCTTCCTAAAGAACATCCAGTTGTTCTACTAAATTTTATTGGGATATCTTTGTCAAAAATCTAACCATTTGTTATGAGGGTCTGTGTCTGGACAATTAGTTCTACTTTGCTTATCTACATATCTATCTTTATGACAACATCACACTCTGTTACTGTAGCTTTATATTAAATACCTAAATCTGTAAGTTTAAGTCCTTCAATTTTATTTTTTTTCAAAATTGTCAAATTTAAATATAATATTTAAAATTAGTTAGACAACAGCTATGGAAAATCTTGCTTTACTTGATTTTTTTCATATGCACTTGTAAAGTTTTTGTATTCTGTTATTATTGAATGGAATTTTCTGGATAAATAAAGTCATAATGGTTGACAGTGTTAACCAAGTCCTTCATATAAGCCCTGATTTTCTATATATTTTTTATTATCCATATTTGAGAAGGAATGTTGAAATACTAACTGCATTTCTGAATTTTTCTATTTCCCTTTCAGTGTTTTGGTTTTTCTTCATGCATTCGAAACTCCATTATTGTTTGCATACACATTTAGGCTAGTTGTATATACTTGATAAATTGACCTTTTGTCACTGCCAGTTGTCCCTTTTCATCACTGGTAATATTCCTTTTACTGAAGGATACTTTGTCTGATGTTAATATGCAACCATTCCAGCTTTCTTGCCATGGTACTTGCACAGTACATATTTTCCATCCTCTTACTTTTTCCTGATCAATATCTTTATCTTTAAAGTGGAAATCTTATAGAAAGAATGAAATTAGGCCTTGTTTTTCACTCAGTAGGGCAGTCTCTGCATTTTAACTGATTTAGAGCACTTACACTTCCCATTTTTATTTATTTTATTATTTATTTATTTATTTATTTATTATTTTATTTATTTATTATTTTTATTTATTTCCCATTTTGTATTTAAATCTCCCAACTCGGTATCACCACCTGTTTTTCATTTTGTTCCTTTCTTATATTCTTTTCTTACTTTAGACTATTTTTTTTTCTACTCCATTTTGTATTCGCTAGTTATTTATCAACCATACTCTTTCTTACGTACATTTTAAAATTTTATTCAATTTTTTATTTTAATTCCTGTATAGTTAACATACAGTGTTATATTAGTTTCAGGTGGACAATATGGTGATTCAGCACTCCCATAAGTTACTCAGTGCTCATCACCACCATAAGGTAAGTATGCTCTTATCGCCTTCACCTATCTCACCCATCCCCCCACCTACCTCCTCTCTGGTAACCAACAATTTGTTCTCTGTAGTTAAGTCTGTGTTCTGATTTGCCTTCCTCCTTCCCATTTCATCTGTCTTGTTTCTTAAATTCCATCTATGAGTGAAATCATATGGTATTTGTCTTTTTCTGACTGGCTTATTTCACTTAGCACTATACTCTCTAGTTTCTTCCATGTTGCAGATGGTAAGATTTCATTCTTTTTTAAAGGCTGAATAAAATCCATTGTGTATGTGTGTGTATATATATATACACATACACTGTGGTATGTGTATATACTATATCTCTAGTCATTCATCTGTGGATGGACACTTGGGCTGCTTCCATAATTTTCCCATTGTAAATAATGCTGTAATAAAAATAGGAGTGTATATATCCTTTCAGATTAGTGTGTTTTTTTTTTTTTTTTTTTTTTTTTTTTTTTTGTATTCTTTGGGTAAATACTTAATAGTACAATTACTGGATCACAGGGTAGTTCTATTTTTGACTTTTTGAGGAGCCTCCATACTGTTTTCCAGGGTGGCTGCACCAGTTTGCATTCCTACCAACAGTGCAAGAGGGTTCCCCTTTCTCTGCATCCTTGCCAGTATCTGTTGTTTCCTGTGTTGTTGATTTTAGCCATTCTGACAGGTCTGAGGTGTTATCTCATTGTAATTTTGATTTGCATTTCTCTGATCATGAGTGATGAGCATCTCTTCATGGGTCTGTTGGCCATATGTATGTTCTCTTTGGGGAAATTTTGTTCATGTCTTCTGAGTACTCTTATATTTTAAGTGATTGTTCTAATATTTACAACATGCATTTTTTACTTATCATAGTGTGCTTTCAGGTAGTAGTATACTGTTTCACTTATGGTAAGAATTTAAAAACAGTATACTTCCACTTTTCCTTCCCATGTTTTGTTCTATTTTTGTCATCTATTTTTTTTTTAAGATTTTATTTATTTATTTGACAGACAGAGATCACAAGCAGGCAGAGAGAGAGGAGAAAGCAGGCTCCCCACAGAGCAGAGAGCCCGAGGTGGGGCTCCATCCCAGGATCCTGGGATCATGACCTGAGCTGAAGGCAGAGGCTTGTAACCCACTGAGCCACCCAGGTGCCCCTGTCATCTATTTTTATCTCTATATACATTATAAATCTAGTAATACAATATTATTAATTTACTTTAAGCATCTAATTTTCTCTTAAACACATTAAAAATGAGAAAGGTTTTCTACTTTTACTTTTCCCCACACAATGACCATTCCTGGTACCCATCATTCCTTTATGTAGATCCAGCCTTCTATCTTTAATCATTTATCTTCTTCCTGAGGAAATTTGTTTATCATTTCCTTTAATGCAGGCCTGCTAGTGTGCCTGCCTGCTAGTTCAGTCATCTGTAACCCAAATATTGCCCAAGATTTCTTCTGTTTATTGATTGCATTTTTTCCTGCTTGCTATGAACTGAATATTTATGAACCTCTAAAATTCATGTGTTGAAATCTAATCCCCCTGTGGTGGTATTTGCAGATTGGGGCATTCGGGAGGTAATTAGGTCATGAGGGTAGAATCTTCATGAGTGGGATTAGTGTTCTTATAAGAAGAGGCCAGAGAGCAGGCTAGCTCTCCTTCTGCCATGTGAACTTGGAGGAGGGCTCTTGTCATGGGTTCAGCCTACAATACGGTGAGAAATCAACTTATTATTCATAAGGCACTCATTGTATGGTGGTTTGTAATAGCCATCTGAACTAAGACTGCTTCTTGGCATAGCAAGCAATTTTTTTTCACTAAATGTTGCATATTGTAAATGTTATTTCATTAAGTATCTTGATTTTGCTATTTTCTTTAATGGTTACTGGGCTTTTCTTGGCAAGCATATATATGACCTATAGAATATTTGATTTCCCTACCCTATGTGAGCTCTTTGAATTGTTCAATTTACAATTTTCTGGTCACTATTTTCCTGACTTCTTGGAATTCCTATGTATGCGTGGCCTAGTACTCAGTGAAAATTCAAAGGAACTGTGATGCATATTTCTGGGCAATTTTTCTGGATGATTTTTTAAATTTCCAGAATAATGTTCTGGAAATTCCAAACCACTCTGCATCACTAACTCTTATCTCATTCTCCTCAACTCAGCAGATCCAAGCAAGTTCTGTTTGGATTTTCTCTCCCTGTGCTTACACTCAAGAGTTTTGTCCAGACAAATAACTGAGACAACTGTGGGGCTCATATTATTTCATTTTTCTCAAAAGTCACAGACCTGTGCTGGTTACTGTATAATGTCTATAAAGACATTTGTCAAGTATTCTAATCTTTTTGAGATTGATTAAGTCTGTATCTCATTATCCGTCATGGTTGGAAATGGGAGTCTATATATGTTTCTAAGTGTATCTTTCTCAATTCTCTCTGCTTAAAAATTATCTAGGTCTTTTTAAAATTAAATTTCCTGAAAAGGTTTCATATGTGCAGTTAAATAGACCCATAAGCAACTTTTCTGTAACTCAATTTGATCTAAATCTTTAAAACCTCATTCAGAAACTTAACTCACTTTTTGGGTGTCCACTTTTCTTTATCCCATGAATACAGCCTCATTATAAAAAGAGTGAGGTACTTTGAATAAATGTGTTGGATGAGTGACTTTATTAACAAATGAATATATGAATGGAAAATATAGGGTACTGATCCAAACACCTTTACCTTGGTGTATTCTATTTGGAACAGGGGCGGGAAAGAAATGTTAAAAACATAATAATACTTAGTGATCATCTAGCATAGTTTCAGAATCTATGATTTTTATGTATGCTCAATTCTCTCTGTTTAATCATGATCCAGTTCTTGGGGTGCCTGGGTGACTCAGTCAGTTAAGCGTCTGCTTTGGCTCAGGTCATGGTCTCAGGGTCCTGAGGTGGAGTCCCAGTGTTGGGCTCTCTGGTCAGCAGGGAGTCTTATTCTCCTGGTCACTCACCCTTCGTGATCTCTCTCTCTCTCTCAAACAAATAAATAAAATCTTTAAAATATTAATAATAATTATCCATTTCTTTTAATACTCCCTTTCCCCATTGTGAAATACCATAAGAATTATTTATTCTTAGATGACAAGATAGTCCACTCAATTGTGTTCTCATTAGTCTTTTATGGCATTAAATGATACATCAAATAAAAATAATAAAATCAATGTTTCTTGGGTCAAATTTATGAATGAGTAAGAGTACATATCGATATCCCATGGAGCAAAGTAGGTCTGAAGTCCTTATATAACTTAGTTGCATTAACCTCTCCAATTTTTTGTCAATCCACTGTACGTAACCAGTTGTCACTGGGATGTATTCTCCTTTGTTCCATTCCCGTAATAATATTAGCTCAAATGATTTCTGTCTTTGGATTTAAACTGGATGAAATCATAACATTATACTACATTTTTATTCAACTGTAAGTCATCCTTATTTATTCCAGTTTACATAGCATTTTAGTTGTTCTTACATAAGTTATATAAGGATGATGCTTAAATTAAACCACACCAAAAAAGTCTGTACGTTGCATAATAATGACTCAATTCTACAAATGAAGACACAGCTTTTAGAGGTTAAGTGACTTGCTCAAGTTTATACAGTTAGTTAATAATCAAGGTAGGATTTACAAATGATTCAAATTCCAAGTCTGACCCTTAATGATAATTTTAAAAGGGCTTTCATGTTAGACAGATTTAATTTAAAAGCTTCCTCTCTCACTCATTAGATATATGACCCTGAACGAAATAGATAATGTATTTGTCGCAGTTTTCACTTCTGCAAAAAAGCTGATAACATGATTAGCCTCCAGAGGCTGTTTTAAGAGTTAAGTAACATAACATTAATGAAAGGACCCGGTAATGTTTCTGGCATACTCAAGGCACTCGATAAACAACATCGTGCTGGATATCGTCCATTTGTTTCTCGAGGTCTGCTTTTTGCTCTTCTGCTCTCAACTCTGGAGCCTGATGTATATTTAAAAAAAAAAGGACAAGCACCAGCGCTTGAGTGAAGTTAATGTTGATACTTTAAGAAGATCAGAGGGAGACAAGTAAGAATCAGGATACTCATTGCATTCCCTTATTGCTCTAACTGGAGCCTCATTATGTTCCCTTAAAGTAGCTTCTTGTAAAGACTCTGGCTCTGCTCTGGCAACCTTTTAGATATTCCCGATGCCCAGATTTCCTGCACTATCCCTCAGGGTTTCCGTTTGTATTATCCACTCATTTGTAATTAGATCCTTCGTAAATAAACCTCTTTGAGTTGTTCTGATTTCATGGTTCCATTTGTTTCCTGTTGGGTACGTAGCTGGCATATTCTTCTTATTTCCATAATGCTACATTTCTTTCATTTTTCAGAGTTTTGAATACCTTATGTCATGACAATTAATGCTCAGATTACTTGCAAAATTAGGGGGGATTAAAATCCTAGTTGCAAGAATTATGAAAACCAAAAGAGATCACGTATGTGAAATACTTTTTCTTAGTGGAAAAAACAGAACAATTTTATCTTCTTATTGAATCTAACACATTATGTCTTAGTAATGTTTTATAATTTTATATATTCCTGGATGTATCTAAATGTGTGCTTATAAATCCTTCTATACACATATGTGTATATATATACACACGCACATGCATTTACTTATATGTATTCACCTATCTAGTCATACATATTTATCTACCTCTCTACCTAGAGGGAGTGAGTAAGAGAACAGAGGAGAGAGAGAGAGAGAGAAAGGAGAGAGGAAGTAAAAGACAGAATTCGCTGAGGGATGTCCTAAAAACTATTTTTAGTCAAACTGTTTACTGTGATAGTTAATTCTTGAAATTAGTCACACTTTTTCTTTTGTTTCTAATCAGATGAGAAAAACAAATACAAGGAAATTATATCATTCCCATATCCTTATTTCAATATGAAGCCATAGAAAAGGATGGTAGTATTTAAAAAATATTTAGCTTAATGTCTTGAGCTAGCACTAAAGTAATACAAATGCAATTGTACATTTTTGGGTTTTATTTGACATTATAAAATATTAAGTGCATAATTTATCATTAAAATATGTCTCATAACTCTTTTATGATAATACATTAGACATGAGTCTCTTGTTTTCATTTATTTGAAGAAACATCCAATCAATTATCATTTCTGGTTGAAGTGTGCTATCATTTGTAGGAGATGAGTGCCCTCTTCTGGTTCTATAATGAAACTGCTGATCAGATAATGCTACCTCTCTAGCTGATTCATTTTCCCTTTATATTCTAGTTTTTCTTTGCAGAGGTATTTGATAAAATCATGTGCATTTTGCCCTGTTTTATCCTCTGCTACAGAAACATAACAGACGGCCATTACTTCTAATCAATTGCCACTTCTTGTTCTTAATCTTGTTAATCTTTCTCTAAGGCACAATATAAAAGGTTTCTGATGTTTTTATTCCTTGAGTTAGGGAAACAGGTCTTAAGTATCAGATTTTGAGCAAGAATGTAATATTTTCTTTTAACTAGTTTGAAGGAAACAAAAAAAGAAAGAGGGACAATGGAGGGAAGGTTCTATACTTAGCAACTCAAGGCAGTTTAAATTACTTAGATGATGAAATGGGAGGGTACTAAGAATGTCTTCTCTCTGTCACACATACATGAAAACCCACATATCAGATACCTAAAAAATACTTAATTATCATTTTTAAATTATTTTTTACTAGCAATTTGTTCACTTATTTTACTCTATATGCTCTTTCTCTGAGGTAACCCTAAAGTGCCTTTCTCCCAGCTGGCACTTAAAGAAAGAAGAAGAAAAAACCCACAGACAAAAAGCAAACAAACAAACAAAAACATAGACTGTGGGAGAACACTATTTTTAAAATTAAGGATGTTTTTTGCGTCTTTTGTCATCTTTTGAATAGCCATGGATTCCTCTGTCTTTCACAGCTGATCAACAGTCAGGATCTCAGACAGTTTGGACATGATCAGAATATGCTGTCAAAACGTTGTTGAGTCAAGAATTACATCTTCAGAAAGCTATCTTTTGATCAAATGTATTCTACACGAGAGGCTCATCTTATTTTAATATTTAATTAGTAGGTTAAGCCAGAAAGTAAATGGAATTTCCACATTTTGCTCTTAGAACCTAGAATTTAGATTTTTACATCAGTGATCTGTGTCTATGCAAGGAAAATTCTTACAATTTAGAATAGAAAATTCTCACACTAAAGTAGGGTGGGGTTTCTTGCCCAACAGAATAACTTCCTAGAACAACCAAAAGCATCAGATGGTTGTTCACTTCTACTTTTCTCTTTGTTTATATAAGCAAAATACTGGTGCTAGCAGAACTGGAATAGGCAAGAAGGGAGAAAAGAATTTATTGGCAACAAAGTTTTAGGTAATATTGGATAAAAATTCAGTTTTTAATGGAAAAATAAGAAAGTACAATTTCCATGTTTTATCTTATGAATATTCATAGATACTTGAGAAGAGCCAATATTGATGAAATCATTTTCAATTTTATGGGTTGATTCTCTCAGATTAGAAAATTGAGATAATTATTTTGATAACTCCGATCTAAAGGGAGGGCTTTTCAGAAACAAAACAGAACTGGGATTAACTTGTCTTAGTTCCACTATAAACCGAGGCTGTGAAAGAACATTGTTCTCCTCATTTTATTTAGCGGAAGAGTATTGCTGAAAATCACTCCGTATGAAATGAGAATTCACCTGGCTCTGTGCTCTTTAATATTTTCATTAATCATTTAAGACAAAAAAATCCTAAATTGCTCAGGCTTTTAAAAATGGCTGTGAATGTCAGAAATCAGAGCAGCAATAGATGGCACCAGAAGATCAAAAGTCTCAGAGGCAAATCCGGCTTTTCATTTCCCCATCAGTCCCCTTCTGGCGGTTGACGGAGGAGTTGGGGGAGGGGTGAGGCCCGAGAGAGAATCACAGCTGCAGTGTAGGGTTCCTGATTCCCTTGCCTGCTTTTCCTGGAAGGAATCCTGGAATGTGTTGAGGAAAAACAAATGGCCAATTTACTACTAAGATTCTGCTTAAGGCACAACACGAGCTGTCCCATGTAATTTGAATAAAAAATAAAGGAATTTCCACCCTGACTTTTACCTGTTTCTGCTGTTTCACTTATTACTACTGATAATGGAAGGCTTGCTGTTGAGAGAAAGCTTGATGAATGCATTTGTCATTAAGAAAAATATTAATTTTCTTCATAGACAACCTGCAATCACTTAAAAAATGCACATTTTTCATTTTTTTTCTCAACAAAGCAGACACAAAGCCCTTAAAGCATTTTCTTCTTTAAACCTGAAATTGAGTCCATTTTATAGCAACGGATTTATTTAATTTGTTTTTTATTTTGTAAACCCTTCAAGGCTGAACCCTATTTGCACAAAACTTGCCTTGCCTCAGCTTGATTAACCCACAGCCATGACTCATCTTTAACAGAGGCAGCTTTTGAAGCACATTCCAGCCTTGCTTTTTCCCACAGCTCTCCTAATCCTCTTTCACATGACCATGAAGACGGTCTTTAAATCCAACAGAAGATGCTTCTGACATTTTTTCAAGGCTATAAAAACTATTTCCAGGTCCAGGAGTGGGGAAGGATATGTGGATGTTTGGAGAAAGTCAGTGGTTATCGTTTCTCCCTCCAGCTAGCTACTAAGAAGGGTCTTAAAAATCTCAGCATTCTATAAAAATATATCCAAAAAAGAATTGCATTTCTCATACAGTATTTTCAATGATAAAAAAAAAAATGAAAATATCAGTTTCTGAAGATAAATTTTTATGGAATCTGGATTTAAAGAATATATTTTTTAAATGTTGAATGGCTCAGAGTAGACTATTTCAGCTTTATTTTTTCACTAATAAGGACTTTTTTTTCTCTTGTTTTGTTCTTCTTCATTTATTGGTGACCAAGAGCAGAACTGACCTATCTAAATGTAAAATTTCATCACACATGTGATTTTTTTTTCCATTTTATTTTATTTCTTTTCAGTGTTCCAAAATTCATTATTTATGCACCATACCCAGTGCTCCATGCAATATGTGCCCTCCAGGTGCCCTCCACCACTAGGCTCACCAAACCCCCCACCCCTCCCCTCCAAAACCCTCAGTTTGTTTCTCAGAGTCCACAGTCTCTCATGGTTTGTCTCCTCCTCTGGTTTCCCCCATCTCACTTCTCCTCTCCACATACATGTGAAGTTAAAGAATTTCTATTGTTGGATCAGTAATCAAAGGAGTGAGACTGATGCAAAGTGAAGGTCAAGCAAAGCTTTATTTCACGCCAAGCATCCAGAATCAAACTGACCGGCCAGGGCTGTCTCTTGCAAAGAGGCAAACTCTGTCTGCCTTACAGACTAGCTTTTAAGGGCAAAGGCCATGTGGTTGGGCCTGGCCCCGCACAGGTGGCCAATGAGATTGTAACACACAGAGAAAGCTGCACAGTCATGCTAGGTCACACATAAGTGACCAATTGAATTACAATTTACCCTATAGTAGATATTTGAACTAGCCCATCACCTTGGTCAGAATTGGCGCCCAAAAGGCTCCCAAAGGGCGGGGCCCACACTCCTTGGTAGCAAGGGAGACAGTATGCGCCCCCCCCCCCCCCCCACTGATCGGATGTCTCCACCTGGCCTGACCCACCCTTGTATTTGGGCTTTGTTACTTGGGACTGGTTTCCAGGACTTGTTTTTAAGTAAGTTCCCTGGGTGGGGGGGCAGGGTCATTTTAAGTTTTCCTGTGTAAACAACAAAATCACTGTTTAACCGGATGGAGCTGCTCTGGCTAAATAGGTCCTTACACTATTATCGGGGATCATCGTCGATCATTATCACATAAACCATAGATGTAAATGGGAAACATCTCTCTTCCTTCTTCTCTTCCTCCTCCCTCTCCCTCCCAACACCTCTTTTCTTTTTCTTTTTTTCTCTTTTCTTTTCTCCTTCCCTCTTCCTTCTCTCTCCCTTAAGCAGTCTTTTTCATATACAGTCCATAAACATCTTTGAATTCTTATTCTGTTATGGAAGAATAACCACACATTGTTCTTCTAAATTTCCTGATTGTTTCTATCCATTGATTTTAACAACAAAGAATCGTCTTGGGATAGAGAAAGTGTTCTGTGTTTGAGACAAGCAGGGAAATTAGTATGTTTTCTACCTATTTTCCAAGTTGGCATATTCAAAGAAAAATATATAAGGATAGTATTATATAAAACACCAGACCTGGGATGTATTCTCCTTTGCATATAGAATGAAATTAATTATTCATCAATCTTAAGGAATTGAGTGAAACTAAAGAATTGACTTGAGTCATTATTCCTGTATTAATTATAAGTAGTCTATCTTTGGAATTTCATTGTGCACAGCGACATTACCTGAGATATTTTCCACAGAAAGATATAGGGACCAGATCTCCTGTTGGGGATTTTTCTAGTCTCCTGACTATGGCATTAAAGGTATTAAATCTCAATATTTCATGCAATAAAATTATGTGGAAAGAAGAGTAGGTAAGATTTGAACTAGTATCTGTAGGAAAACTGAGCTGTTTAAAAAAGATGTAGAGACAGTAGGTGACTCCTCAAGGAATGGAGAAAGAAGAAAATAATAATCCCTCTCCTTGTCTATAATAAAATTCTGACATTTTCTCTTCCAGGTTACTCCAGGAAAATCATGGTTTTTTATAGCAGTAGCTAGAGGCTTCTTATTATAACTTAGAAAATCCTGAAAACAACTTTTTCTTATATTTAATGCTATCACAGATTTCTCTTAAAATTATCTTATATATTAGAAGAGGTTTTTTTTTTTTTTTTTAATCTTGGCCCATCTATTAAAAGAATTAAGAAGATTCCCAACAAGATTTATAGGCTCAGATCCAGAAAATTTTAAGGACACTATAATAAAAACCTATCCCACAACAGATTTCGTGGTGTACATCAGTGATAGTCAAGTTTTTTACTCCTCACAATGCTTTTTTTAAGGGAGTCCAGTGTGCCATAACTTACTCATCCTAGTAAACATATGAGAGGCTAGTGTAATTGTTGGCATCTTCCTTTCACTAATATAATTATCATATCATGAAGACAAAATTTCAAACCTTAATTCTAATTCTGGCCTTCTCTATCTATGAAACTTATCATATCTTGCTTTAAAAAAATAAAAAAAATATTCATCTAGTTCTTGTATTGGAAAGGAATGAACATGGCTATTGGAAGTGGAAAGGAGGAGCAATAATTAGATGCCGTGTTTTACAACTGCAAACATGAAACAGGGTGTTGGATTGTAGCCAGTAGGGAGAATGTGTGCAAAGAAGGAGGTAAGAGTGTTAAGGTAGGAAGGTATATACATATATACAAAAGGGAGGTAAGAGTGATCTGAGATGTGGATGGATTGGAAGGTGAGAGATGGATTATGCAGGTCCTCATGGAGCATGCTTAGTACTTTTGTGGAAACTGTTGAGACTCTACTTATTAGTTGATTTGAAGCATGAATTGGAATGATCAGACTGAATTTTAAATAATTTTTTATTGGAATATGGAATGGCAGTTGGAAGGGGAAAGGTAATTTCATGGAGGGCAAGTAAGAGGACACCTCAGAAATCCAGGTGAAAAGTATTGGAATTGGACTAGGTAGATGCAAAGATTGAAACAGTGAAGTCATGTAAAAGATAAAATCAATGAAACATGGGAAGTGAAGAGGATTATCTGGAACATGTTACGATAATGGTACATGTTGAGTGCTGAGCTAAGTTTAAGGAATCTAGGTAAAGAAATTGAGTGAGTTACTGGATATCTGCTCCTATACATAAAGCACAGAAGATAGGTCTGGAGACATAAATTTAGAAGACAGTACGATCCTGGGGTTAATTTATGCCATCAGCATTTATGAGGGTATGGCTGGGATAATTAGGATCAAGGCCATGTGGTAAGAAAGGGAAGTAAGAATTTTGATGTACAGTTTGTAAGAGTTGAATGAGGCCAGAGTAGCAGAGTGGAGGTTCAATTGAGAATCCAACAGGAAGCAGGTGACATGAGAATTTGCTCTTACAGAACCATCCTTGCAGCAGCTTTATATGAAAATCTTTGTTGGTGAAATGAAACATGTGCTTTTCTCAATTAACTGTAACTTTAGACGCCCAGGCCAGTGTTGGCATTTATTTCGTGTGGATGTACATTACCCTGAACGGGAAGGATCCTCTCTGCATTCTGTGGAACCCGGAGTATCATCACGTTAGGCTCAGAAGCAGTACAAGCTGCTCTTCCAATGTTGGAACTGTATTTTGGGTAAGTCAGCAACTGTGGCAAATGGCAAATGGCAAACTATGGCAACTTCCTGGATTGTTCCACCTAAACATCAAGGCAAGAGTAAAGAAAATCTTTTGGGCTGGGTAAATATTCATGGGTGTATTAACCAAGACTTTTTCAGTTGCAAGTTACTAATTGAACCCAAATTAATCAGGGGTGCCTGGGTGGCTCAGTTGGTTAAGCATCAGACTCTGGATTTCAGAGTCATGAGTTCAAGCCCCATGTTGGGGGAAAAAAAAAAATCAACTTAATACACAGCTGCCTGTGGCTATCTGATATACAGCAAAGTTGGTGTGTAAGTCTTGAATATTATCAGAGCCCATCCTCTCTTTTCATGTCATAGATTTATATGTCTCTGATTATTTTCTTCCTCAGACAGAGTAAAATAAGTATTTCCTCATAATAACTCCTTAAGAGAAGTCCCAAGATGGGGACTCAGATAGGCCTGGTTTAGAGAATGTTTCTATCTTAAACAAATTACTATAGCTAGGAGATGACAGAGTGTTGTGCAGGTCTGGGTTGTGTGTATATCCTTTTCACCAGGGAGACAGGCAGTTCCATAGGAAAGAAGGGTTCTGTTATTAGGAGAAAGGGAAAGGGTTTTTTGAACATTCAGAAAATAATTCCAGTCCCTGAAACTGGGATCCTTACCATAGCCTATCACCACCTGCTTTGCCATGATTTTTCACCATTCTTATCTTCTGTTCCTCTCCAGCTGTCTTGCCCTTGCTTGAATACTCTGAGGTTATCACAGGTCAGGGCCTTTAGAGTGCTGTTACTTTTGCCAGAAAGCTCTTTTGCAGATCTTTTTACAGTGAAATCTGCTTCAGATTTCAAGTCTTCCCATCCAGGATCATTATAATAAAATGCCAATGTTTTTTAAAATACATTTTATACTGAACAGATAACAAACCAGTGTGCACTTTATTTAAAACTAACCGACTGCTGCTAAGAATATAGATCATGCAACTGTGATTCCACATCAACCCTTAACACTGGGAACCGGGCATTTATTCTGCCCATCATGTGTCAGACCTGGCAGACAACGATACCCATATCCACCAGAGTCTCAAAGGAAGCACTGGCCCCTACAGCCAAGAACCAGAGTTCTGGTGGAAAGCAGTCAGCCAGCCATGGCTCTCCCTGCTCCTTATCCCCACAGAGCCTGTGAGCAGAAGGAGGCCCGCTGCTCATCTCCAGTGCATCCGCTCTATGCTCCATCGCGACCCCTTGTGGTGGCACAGGAGCAGAACCGTGCCCAGCACCAAAACTGCTGTCCTACTATCCTCTGTTATCTTCCTTGATTCACACTATAGCAAATTCAGTTAATTTGAGAACCGTCTCCTTTCTCTAAAACAATTCATCAACACAAGTGCTAGCTAACTCACGTTATTCTGTATCTAGCACCTATATTAGTATCTGTCACAAGTTGGTAAGTGTGTGTGCAATTAATGAATATGAATGATTCACCAATACATTTTTTTCACCACCTCTGTTGTTTGCTTCTAAAACTTTGAGATGGTTGGCTCAATGCTGCGCTGCAGTTTGCTGGGCTCTCCAATATTACCGCCACTTCACTTCTCATGTCTAATCCCAGAAACCAATCTATGTGGACACCGGAAGCAATGCTGTTCTTTCTTCTTACTGTGTTCCTGCAACATAGTACTTTATGAAGAAGGCAAAACTAGTATTTTGGAAATGGTCTTGTCTATGTTTCACCATGAAAATGTCACTCAGGTTATTGATACATTTATATACAATGAAATACAAGAGACAACGTTATCAGGCATTTGTATCTGTTTCTATGAATACACTTATTGTTGGGAGACATTCTCACCATGGATCTCTTATATTTATGGACATCTGTGACTGTATGTTCAAGGATATTTCTATAGTAAATAGCTGTAGAAGAGAGCAGAGGGCAGGGTTTGTCACTGCTCAGCGTAATAAAAATAATGTCTCCCTTGGACAAAAATTGGGCAGATTTCCTGACAGCCCAATGTAAACGATTGACGTTTCATAAATTCAGGATTTCTCAGCTGTGACACAAATCCACTGAGTGCATAAGACCCACCTGGGCTGCTCTGCATCATCCCTGTGGGAACTGAGGGGCCAGAGACCATAGGACAAACAGGAAATTCATGCTGCTTGCTGTTGCATGAGTAATAAGTCCTTTGTCTTTGACCTTGTAGTCTCATGTCTTCTGCTAGCATCTGTGAAAATGTGGCAGGCTAGCTTGTTTGCTTACAAGTAAAGTCTCAAATCCATTATAGTTCTTGACATTTATTTCTAATATCAGCCTCTAGTCCCTGCTTGCTAATGAAGTGCTGAGATAGCTTTAGCCAAGGTTAGAGTCATTGATTCATTCTGCATCCTTCTTGGCATGTCTCATGCTGTTCTTGTCCCATTCAAATCTATGCGTGGCTATCCAGCTTCAGAGACCTAATTCTTTAATCACTGCTTTTAATTCATAAAATAGCTTCACCATGCTTTATGTCTACCTACCTAAGCATATGTAACCTATGACAATATTTTTTTATAAGGATGGTGATGGTGGTGATGGTGGTGAACTTTTTGGTCTAGTGACACATTCAATGACCTCTGAAAATGGCAAATGTTTTAAAAACTATTTTGTGAGAAAACATCTTTTCTGCCTTATCGAGTAGTTGAACTAGATTACCACTTCACACTTAACACCATTAAACTCTACTATCCCCTCACCAAACCAGCATTTTAAATTCTTACAGTTTAATTACTTAATGCCCCACTTAAAGTTGCATTCCTTATTCCCTTCCTATCATTTGATCAAAAGACATTCAGAAGTTCCATTCATAGTATTTGGTATTATTTTTCTGGTTGCTATTGTTAATATTCCTGTTTTCTCTTCTCAAATGTCCTTTTCATACTAAGATAACTATTTATAAGTTAGAGTTCTGTTCTCCTCTCTGCAGACCTCTCATAATCAGTTTCTTAATAGATAAACCGGATCTAATTAATAAGGAAACATGGTTGGGTATATGTTGGGGGGAGGTGAGAGGCTGCTTTTATTTAAATTCATGTCTCCTCAAACTGTCACCACACATTGCTTACCTGTTCTGCAAATATAAAAAAAAAAAATTATCATTGTTTAAGATTATTCAGTCATTGCCTACATTGAATATAAATGAACATTTTATGGCCAGCTCTTTTCTGTTTCCTTCTTCTTTTGAAAAAATAAAGGATTCACCGCTCCCCCCATAACTCTTGTTATGCCTGTGAATTAGGGTTTTTCAATTAACGATCATTAAACCTGCCACCCTAACCTGATGTTGAAAGTGTGTATGTTCAAATCAGCTTAAGTGTGTGGTAGCTACTTCCTTCTGTTGGAATGACAGCCAGTCTGCAAATGATCAATGGTACCACTGCATTGTTAATATGATTTTACTATTAAGACAACAGAAATAGCTGACCATGGATATCTCTGTGAATAAATCAGACCGAAAGTACAGCCATTGAGTTAACATTTGTCAGTCAGCAACAACAGGGACAAAATGAGCACCTCTTTTCAAAAGCAGTTAAGCAAACAAAGGAGTGGTTGCTTACAATGTAAGTTCTAGTTTCTAAGGAAATCAGGTAATAGTAACTTCCCCAGACTTAGTCCAATCAACCATACTCTACTTGGAAGTAGAGTTTACTCCATAACAAGAAAATATGTTGTCATTTGAAAAAAGTACTCCAAATTAATTTTCAGTCATGTATATTGAAGTACAATTTATATAAAGTAAAAACTCACCTTACTTGTATATAGCTCTATATTTTTCACAAATGATATTATTATTTAAAAATTACTGCAATCTGTATATAGAACATTTCCATTACCTCAAATACCTCATATACCTTTTATTGCTGATAATACCTTCTGTTATGTCCATACGTTGCAACAAATGATCTGTTTTCTGTCTTTATAATTAAGTCTTTTTGAGATTTTCTTATAAATGATTTCTTCCATCTAGGATATTATACTTGAAATCTATCCAGTTGTTGCACATTGCAGTAGTTTTTTTTTTCTTTTTTATTAGTAAGTGATATTCCATTTTATGTATATATGCACCACGCAATATGTTTATTTATTTTGGTTTTCTTGGATATTTTTCTGTTAGGGGAATCCAGTTTTTTCTGCTTCATTTAGTGAAAAGAATTTCCTTCCTCCATTTTTATTGCCTTGGCACCATTGCTGCAAATCAGTTGTGCTTATAAGGGAGGATCTATTTTTGGTCTCTCTATTCTGTTACATTCATTTAAATATCTTCTGTTGCCAATTCACAGTTCCTGATTATTGAAGGTTTATAGTGAGTCTTGAAATCAGGCAGTTTACATTCTCTTTTGTTGTTATTTTTTCAAGATTTTTATAGGTATTCCAGACATTTCCATTTCTATTTGAGAATCAGCTCATCAATTTCTACACAAAAAAACCTGTTGGAATTTTGATTGAGAGTTCTTTGTATTAATAGATCAATTTTGGAAAATGGACGTCTTCACAATATTGTCCTCCAATCCATATCATGGTGTATCTCTCTTTATTTAGGATTTAACTTTAGTTTCCCTTAAAAATATCTCTACTTTTTCTGTGTAGAAGTTTGTACTTACTTTGCTAAAGTGGTTCCAAATATTCTAAGTTTTGTTTTTCTGAAAATGTATATATTCTGTCTACCTATGTGAAGGATATTTTCACTGAATATAAAAATTTTTATTGACATTTTTGTTTTAACAGCTTATACTTATCTTTTTATTTTTATTTCATCTCAATTGTCTGATCAGAAGTCAGTATTTATCTTATCATCATTCTCCTATACATGTGTATTGTTTTTCTTCATGTTTTTTAAATATTGTTTCCTCTAGCTTTGACTTTCAGTAATTTGTCTATGATTTGTTCCAGTTTGTGTTTTGCTCTCCGTCCAGTTGACAACCAGCTAATTGACATTTTCTAATTTGATATTTTCAAAATATTTGGAAAATTCTTAGTTGTTTAAAAATATTAGTTATTTATTAATAAAATAAATACCATTTATTTTACTCCACCCACTTCTGATCATACACCCACCCACACATATACACACATACACACAAAATAGCAACTCCATTTAGAGAAGTGTAGTTCTATGACTTACCAGCTATGCAGCATTGATGGAGCTAATTGACTATATTTACCTGTTTCTTCATCTATAAAATGGATAAAATAACAGAACTTAAACTTACTCAAAATTGTAATTCCATGTAAGTACTCACATAGTACTTACTATGATCTAACAGGTATTCAAAGTTTTTTAAGGGATTAACTCATTTAATCTTCAAAACAACAACAACATATGGTAATTACTACTATTATTATTATTTTTAAAAATATTTTATTTATTTATTTGATAGAGAGAGAGATCACAAGCAGGCAGAGAGGCAGGCAGAGGGAGAGAGAGAAGTAGGCTCCCTGCCGAGCAGAGAGCCCAATGTGGGGCTCGATCCCAGGACCCTGAGATCATGACCCGAGCCAAAGACAGAGGTTTAACCCACTGAGCCACCCAGTTGCCCCTATTATTAAACCTGTTTAGTAAATGAGGTAATTTTTCCAAAGCTATACTGGTAGCAAGTAGTAGACGCATGATTTGAATCAGGCATTTTGGCTTCAGAAGCCAAACTCTTGATTACCGTACGATATTGCGTGCAAACGAGTTAAACATGTTACACACTTACAACAATACTTGTCACACTGACAGTATGAAATACATTACAGCTTTTAACATGTGTATATTTTAAATTTACTGTCGGATCCACTCTATTTATATAAAGGCTTTCTAAAACTTGGGAGATGAGAATGTATTGGATTTGAATAATTTTAGTGAAGGAATTTGTAGTCTAGCAAAATATTTTCTCAGTGCCCTGTGGGTCATCAGGCCGTAGGGAGGGCAAGGATAAAGTGCCTTCATGAATTTGTGCCTCATCAAAGGCCAACTGGGTGTGCGGCACCTGCCTGATTGCTAGCTACAGACAGTCAGTGTACTATAATATTTAGCTGAAAATTAGTCAAAAAGAAAGCAGTCTAGCATAGGGATTCAGTGGGATCTGTAGAAACTCAGGACCTCATCATTAGGATATTTAAGAGTGAAAACCAATTCTTCCAGAACCAAGTGCTAATAACAAGACAATGAGTGAAACCAAGCAGGGGAAGGTTATATTTACAAATTATGTTGTCATTCTTTTTTTTTTTAAATAGTATCTTTTGCCTTTTAAAAAATATCCATCAAATAGAAATACATTTGGGTTAAATAAAAACAAACAATTTTAGTACAAAGTGTTTGTAGAAAAGAGAAAAGAAAATTCTGTTAAGAGGACTTATTCTGGAGCGCATGGGTGTCTCAGTCGGTTGAGCATCTGCTTTCGGCTCAGGTCATGATCCCCTAGTCCGGGGATCAACTCCCACGTTGGGCTTCCTGCTCAGCAGGAAGTCTGCTTCTCCCTCTGCCTTTCGCCTTGCTTATGTTCTCTCATTCTCTCTCTCAAAAATTAAAAAAAAAAAAAAAAGTAAAAAAAGAGGACTTATTCTGGTGAAATTTGATTATTAAAAATGATCACAATGTCCGCAACTCTAATGATTTCTCTCCCTTTTGTCTGTTCTCCTTGTTCTTATCTAGAGTAGTAGGGATTTGGCATTTGGCATGTGAACCTTTTGCAACTAATTTTTTTTCATGACGATCTTTCAATTATGTTGACTTTATCACTTAAGTTAGATGCATTTTATTTGCTCTTCGCTTATCCTTGTACTTCAATAATATTACATTTTTCATAAGGAAAGCTTTGTCTTTTTGTCTGTAAGCAAAACAAAGCTCAAAATCTACTTGCATCCGTGTTGGTGTGGTGTAGTAAGTGGTCCTAGCATTTATTTGGGAGTTTGAAATTTTAATTTCTAATCTTTCGTTCCTTCTGGCTTCTTATATGACTCTGGGACAATTACACTCACATCACTCCATTTGGTTTCTTTTATGCCATATGTCCTCATTTACAAAAATTTGCAGGTCTTTCATTTGTAAAATGAGAGAACTGTGCTTAAAATATCATCTTCAGGTTCTTTATTAGTGACGTGATTTTACATCAGGTTTAAATTCTTTGCCTTCTGGATTACCATCACATGGAGATTAGATAGATAGTGTATCCTCTGCATCTTTAAAGAAAATCCTTTATATCATGAGCCATGACAGATTGATTGTTTGAATAATCAATAATTAGTTATCTCAGCATATTATTTGTTTGGAAAACCTTATAGAATAATGAAATGAGACTTTTAGATTCATTTCATACTTGCTATTCAAGCATACATATTAAGTATCATAGATATTTGAGGTTAAAGACTTATCAGAGATGTTATAAGCTTAACACACGTGTAGGGAGTGATATTCAGAAGCATTTTGCAAGTGAAATTTTTATGCTGGTCATGTTTTTTTTTCCCCTGTGCTATTATTTAAAGAAATGAGGATCTTCAAATAATAATCCACAAAATAATGTGCAAAAAGAAATAAAAGGGCAATTTTCACACATTCAAATCAGATTTTAATTTTTGTCTTTTTGCAAAATTTCTAAATATACAAATCTAAAAAGTTAGATTGTTTTTGTTTTTAATGTCTGTGTCATAATAAAACTCTTCAAAATACTTTTTATTCAAACACTTAAATTGGAAAAATTCAAGTTTCTAAACTTCCATTCAGCATCACTCTGTATTAATGCTCTTTTACTCGACTCTAACTCTTATTTTATTTTATTCATTAGTTCATTCATTTTTCAAGATATGCTTACAAACTTACTGTAAAACAATTATTTATTTATTTGAGAGAGAGAGAGAAGTGGGGGAGGGGCAGAGGGAGAGGGATCCCAAGCAGACCCCAGGCTGAGCCCCGAGCCCTAGAAGAGGCTTGATCTCAGGACCCTGAGATCAGGACCAGAGTCAAGGTCAAAGGTCAGATGCTTAACTGACTGAGCCACCCAGGTGCCTCTGATTTGCTTAAATTAAATCAATTAAGGAAGTTCTGACTAATTAAAACTGCTACATACATGGTTATGTTGCAAGAAAAATAGAAGTACATCTTGTCTTCTCCAGTACAATTATATGCGTATATAGGAATGCATAAAGAAAGGTTTTTTTCTCACCATACTTATTTTCTTTTAAATTCTCCTCATATAAACAACACATACTTATATACTTATAGCACAGAGAGCTTCAGTAAATATTATTAAAGGAAAAATAATGTATTGTTCCTAATACTTCAAATAGGGCATGAAGGTAGAGTTCAGTATCAGTAATTCATATTGCATTGTAATTTGGTGTTTTTGTAAATTTTTAAAAAATTTAGGAAATATATCTTGACTTTCCTGCTTTCTTTTACTACATGTTTTCTGGTTGTTATGCACCCCTTCATTCATTAATATCTCCACCAGAGGGTGATTATGACAAAAGAGATACAATCCTATTGTTCCCTTTGTTAGTTACTACACTAAAAGATTTGGAGCCTGAGGCTATTGGAGCCAATGAATGTTTGCGAATACTATGTATTTCAATTGTTCATGCACTTGATACAATTGGAAATTGAGGGTAGGCAGAAATTTAGGATTGTGGATTGTAATTGCAGATATTCCTACTCTTAAAATATTCCCAAGTCATAGTAGCATGTATTACTTTGCTATGGCTGTGGTAAGAAAATACTGCAGAAAAGGTGGCTTAAGCAATAGAAATGTATGAGGTCAAGGTGGCAGCAGGGTTGTTTCTTCTGAGTTCTCTCTCCTTGGCTTCTAGATGGTCATCTTCTCACTGGGTCTCCTCAGTTTTTCCTGTGTGTGTGTCTGTATCTTAGTCCCCTCCTATATAAGGACTGCAATCATATTGGATTAGGTCCTACTCTAATAGCCTCATTTTAACTCAATTACCTCTGTAAAGACTCTATCTCCAAATACAGTCACATTCTGAGGTAAGAGGGTTAAGAAATCAATATATGAATTTTGGGAGATATAATTCAGTCCATAACTTGCATAACACAAGTTCATTTCTCAGATCAAATGTCTGCTCCTCAGAAGGCACATTCACTTGATTTTCAATCAGAGAACCCTTCTTAATTTCCTCATAGCACTGAAATTATCTTGTGTGTTTATCTGATTGCTTGTATATTCTGTCTCCTTCACAAGAGGACAGAGACCCTGTGGGAGTGGTCCACTGCTGTATATCCAGCACCTAGATCAGTGATGACATGTAGTAGGCTTTCAGTAAGAATTATCAAAATAAATAGCATTACTTATAAGACAAAGATTCAAAATACTTTGACTTCAGGAATTATATTTTGAAAAAAATTATTTCTTTCCAAGCCTCATGAAATTTTGTCATGTATAAGATAAATTTAAAACAAGTCTCTTTTTCAAATGTTTAAGAATTTATAGAAGTTTTTCAAATATTTTAGCAGATTCTGAAATAAAGATCGAAAGGAAAACGTATTTTAAAAGTAGTAGAACACGTAATAGTTCTGCTAATTTTAGTGTAGGTGGATTAGTAAATGACTGCAATAGGAAGTTTGCATCTGACTTCACAGAAGGCCATAGGGCTTAATTAAAATTTATAACAAGACTCATTTTTCTTAGTAATCACACAAAGAGAATTTAATCATTACTCTTAATCTCTATTTAAGAATTATCTTTGTAAGCAGAGCATAAATTTTATTCACATGAATTTTTGAACCATATGAAAGAAAACTTTTTTGAAAATGGACATTCATGAAAGAATTGTTGAAGAACAGTCAGAAGGTATGACTTCCTGGCATGAGTGTGCCTTTGGTTGGTCCTTCTGTTTCCAATATTATGGATTTAAAAAGTCCAAGAGTGAAAATTCAAGAGGTTGGGCCACAGGAACCCAAACACCAGTGGTAGCATTAGAAATGTCATATAGATTGAAGCTATAATTATTCAACCATGTTACAATCCAAGTATTACTTGCTCATGAATATTGAATGTGGTTACTTGGACAGCACTCTGAGCCAACAGACTGGCTAATACTCTCATGAAGGTCATCAAGTATTTTGGCCAAAATATGGTTCCCAGATTCAAATTCTGTGTTGGTAAGGGGCCAGGGATAGAGTGAGTAGCTTCACTTCACTTTCTCTTTTTCTTTTTCTCTACCTGATAAGACATTTCTTCCTGTCTGGCTCAATTTGCTCTTACCCTTGTCTTCACCAAGGCTCTGTTGGTTGTAAATGGCAGGAACCCGACTCAAAATGGCTAAAACAAAAGGGAGTAATTACATGACTTAACTGGAGGAGACAAGAATGACTAAAACCAGCAGCTCAGATGATGTAATTAGGACCTACCATCTCTCTATCTCTCAGCTCTGTTTTTTTCCTTATGGTAAAGTTTCCAAGGATCTAAGTGGCAATTTCCAGGGGTTCCAGTTTTATGTCATCATCTTGTTTGTACTTTTAGTGAGAATGTTTTCCCTTCCCAATATTTCACATAAAATATGTGGAATTGGATCTCATGGACTCTGGTTTGTTACATGACTCTCCTTGCACCCATCATTCTGTAATACATGACTCAGCCCTACGAGAGGCACATGGAGTAAGAATGAGATAAAGTAGACTCCAAATGGAAAATCACAGTGCTGTCATTATAAATAGTAGAAATGGATGCCAACCAGTTAAAGCCTTGAATGTCCACTAAAAGATCCTTTACTGTTGAGTGTATGAAGAATCTGATATGAAACTTTTAAATGAATTGAACTTTAACACTGATGTTTCTGGAACAATGTGGCCTATTAATTTCCATATTTGGCCTCTTTGTATTGTCTACTACCTTATATTAGAGTTTTTTATGAACTTAACTCTATATTATGAGCATCTTGAAGACAGTAACTTTATCATCTTTACCACCGTAATCTCTCCAATATCCAGCATCAGAATTCAATACATTTTCAATAACTGCTAACCTAATGACTTTTTAAATAAATCTTTATGTTATTATGAAGATGGGGAAAACATGATGGGCCTAAGAAGTTTAAATTCGTCAATTTCCACCTTGTTAATAAGCAATGTTGTATACTATTTGGATCAGCTCCTCCTTTTTAAAGGATTTCTTTAAAATAAATTGTGGGAATACCTATGGACATGCTCTCTCTCCTTGGAATATTCTACAGCAACATTGTGGGCAGTAAAATGCACATTTAAGGGAAACCAGCAGATGATAGATAAAAAAAATCTGGAGATGCTGACTCCGCAAATGAAGAAAATGCCCTTTCTGTAAATATTGCTATATTCTTTCATTTCCCACTCTGAATAAATTAATTATGCCCATTACTTTCTCTTCTATTTTCTCTTTTTGACTCTTGTTGCCTGAACAACTCTGCCTTAACGTAACAAGAAAATATGATCATTGGAAGCTATGTGGATGAATTTCTCCTACGATTTATCCCATTATTAAGATCAGAGCTCTTTCATCAAAATGTTTTATGACTGAAACTAATATAACATTACATGTAGATTATCCTTCAATTAAACTAATTAATTACTGAAAAAGAATCATAAGAAAAAAGATTGGAGCTTTTTGAATTTTGTAAAATGATAATGTTACATTTAAGTTTATCATAAATTCTCACCTTCTGTGCAGCATAGGACTGTTTTTTTTTATAAGTTTTATGTTGTCACTTGACATTTTTTGACAAAGGAAGAATACTGAAGAACACTCTAATAATACCCACCACTGAGCTCTAATAATATCCATTCATTTGTTAAAAATGTTTATTAATTGCCTACTGTCTATAGGCCCTGGGGCTATAAGCAGAAATATGATAGAGACACTGTGCTCTAGGATCATGAACCTGCATTAAAACAAAAGACATGTACAAATATAGTGCTTCATTATAGGTCCTTTAAAAAAATGATTTCATTTATTCATCTGACAGAGAGAGAGGGAACACAAGCAGGGGGAGTGGGAGAGAGAGAAGCAGGCTTCTTGCTGAGCAGTGAGACCAGTATAGGGCTTGATTCCAGGACACTGGGATCATGACCTGAGCCAAAGGCAGACACTTAATGATGGAACCACCCAGGCGTCCCTGTATGTCCTTTTTATAGGACCTTTTCAAATCCAACACACTAAATGGTAAAACATTCTACTAGGCATCAGGAGATGGTAAAACTATCTAGGGGAAGAAAAGTCTTTCAAGGCAGTAAGAGGGAAGAGAGAAATGAAGAACCTGGCAAAATAGTTAGTTTGATCAACACACATTTCCCTGGCACATTGATGGAAAATTAATCCCAACAAGAAAATTAAAGAGTGCAGCCACTGTTCAGCAGGTATCTATATACATAATCTGAATCATGTCTTTCCTTCCCACCAGTCATGCATCAAGGAACCAAAGGAAGAGAGGAACCATTTAGATCTCAATGTTCACAGGGCACTTCTGTAGCTCTCACCATTCCTGATTCTCCCATTGCAGAAGTTAACACACTTTCTACTAGTATATTTTGGGGTGGGGAATTAGAAACAATAAAGATGAAAAATTCACCTTACTTATCTTAGCATTCTTTAACATTCCTATGTGACAAGGGAAGGATATAGGACAATAGAACATTTACACTTCTTGCGTTCTCCTTATAGGGGACTGGATGCTTTTGTCTTTTGTGTTCATGATTTTTTTAAAGATTTTACTTATTTATTTGACAGAGAGACCAGAGAGAGAGAGGGAATACAGCAGGGGGAGTTGGAGAGGGAGAAGCAGGCTTCCCGCAGAGCAGGGAGCCCAATGCGGGGCTCCATCCCAGGACCCTGGAATCATGACCTGAACCAAAAGCAGACGCTCATGATTGAGCCACCCAGGCACCCTGTTCATTATATCTTATAAATACAACACCTCCAGTTTTCTTCAGGAATCTTTCCATTTGGCATTGGATGTAGTCTCAATAGTATTTTTCATCAGAAACTCATATCTTTCCCCTGGCAAAAAGGTAGGCACCTTACCCAACCTAGGCCAATCCTGCGCAACTTGTAGACTTTTAAACTGTGTAAAAGGTGGTTCAAGGTCTGAAGGAAGTTGAAGCTAATTAATTTTGATGACAGCACCTTGAGAAAAGACAACTGGTATTTATATGTTGGGAAATATTTTGGTTCCAGTACATTCAGAAGCTTGATGCTTCAGCTTCTTTGGGCCACCCACATCAGTCATACATAAAAGTATCCAAGGATAGAGTCTGAGGACAGCACCTATTCATTCATTCTACTTATTGTACCTTTTCTTCTTTACCTCATACTTCAAGGCTTAGGGCAAATGATGACCTCTACGCAAACTTCTTAATGCCTATTTTCCTCAGAATACATTATTCCCCAAACCTGTTGCTCTTGGGTCTTTTTTCTTTTAACATTCCTCTCTTATGCTTTCACACTATATAATTGTGATTAGTCAAATATGTGGATGGTGAGTTCTTTTCAGGGTAGTTAAAGCATCCTCATAATTTTTGTAACTTCTATGTATCTCATAGAGCTGTTCATATAGTGAAAACATAAAGGTTGTACATACATGTTTTGTAAGATTACATATTTATACAATTATATATATTTTTATAAGTATGTGCATATATATGTATATACATATACGTATATATGTATATTTGTGTGTGTGTGCAGAACAAGTAGGTGAATAGTGTGTCTCCAAGTGACAGGGGACTATTTTCCCATACTGTTCTTTAAACTGAAATCAGAAACTAATCTGAAGTAAACATATCTTGCCCTTCTCAATATTATAACTAAGATTACATTTTGCATTTACAAAGCTGTGTGGGTTATCTGAATAAACACAACTATGAAGTCTGAAAAATAAGTAAGCATTGGCTCAAGAAAGAGTAGAAGATGTTTAGAATATTTAGTTTCCAGTGAGGGTAACTAGTATTTTTCCGAGCCCTACAGATTTCAAAGAAAAAAAGAATATGAGGCTTCAGCTGGCCTCATTCTAGCTCCTGATAACTTATTTAAAATTTATACCCTGCCTCCTTCCAGAATATGAATTTTGAGGTTCCTTAAAATAAAAACGTACCTAATAGAACTGAATAAATCTAAAAAAAATCACAAAATCATTAAAGTTGGGAAAATAGTTTCTCCTATAATTTATGTTTAAACTTCTTGCACCAAAAAAAATGGAAATGTGATGGTCTGTAAAGTTCTATCTGCTCACCCCAAACTAATATAACAACGTGTGTCAACTACACTCAAATAAATCTTTTTAAAAGAAAGTACATAGTCATTGACTAATTTATGAATAAAAGTTTGACTTTAAATTCTTAACATTTATCACAAGACTTTTTAGTAAGAAGAGCTGGAGTAACACAAAACACATTTCCTAGTCTTCTAGTTGTATAATTCAATAATTCTAGTTGTAAAATTCAATGACAAAAAAATCAAAAATAAAAAAAAAATAAGATAAAATTCGGTGACAATAACAGTGGGCAGAACAGCACCAGAAGTGTAAACTTTGTTGATGTTTTTTGATATTTATTTTTAACAAATAAATTGTTGGTATTTATTTTAAAATGAACCATATTCTAAGGTTCATAACATATCTTGTTTGTTTTCTTTTGGGCACAGTCATCTTCACATTATAGAATAAAAGAAAAGTGTAAATGTAGTCAACATAAACCAACAATCCTATATTAATAATTTAACTAAGCTTAGAACCAGGTCATAAAATTATAGCAACATAATTAAATAATAAAATATTACCACTTATATCCACAGTAAGTGTTCATATCTTTCTGTTAACCTATCTATCCATATCTCACATATATATTCTTTTTTTTTTTTTAAGATTTTATTTATTTGTTTGAGAGAGAGTGAAAGAGAGAGAGAGCACAATCAGGGGAGAGGCAGAGGGAGAGGGAGAAGCAAACTCCCCACTGAAGTGGGAGCCTGATGTAGGTCTTGATCCCAAGACCCTGGGATCATGACCTGAGCCAAGGCTGATGCTTGACCCACTGAGCCACCCAGGAAACCCACACATATATATTCTTTGAATGGATAAATTAAAACCAAAATACAGTAAGGGTCATTACATGAGAGTCAATGTTAACATATTTGAGTGGAAATGATTCTTTAAATTTGGTATCCATATATTGGTTTTGGTAGAAGATGCTTTGGGTTGCTAAGCCCAGATTCTTTCCACTGAGCCACTGCACTCATGTTTTCGTCTCTAGAGAAATGCCTTTGGCCTGGATATGCTTGGGAGTTTATAATATTCCTCTCCTCACAAGAGCAATGACTGGCATATGCAGGGCACAAAGGGGTAGAAGAGCCCAGCACTTGTTTCTCAAGGCAGGACAACTCTGCTGGGCAAACTGCAGTATATATACATACCCTCTGGGACTCCTGTTCTCAGTGCATTAGGCCAGGTCTAGACTGGATGAGAGACCACATTCTTGCTCAGCCTCTTCCCTTTGCTTGGCCCTTGTAATCTCTTAGAGTGTTTTTCCTCCTGAGTGCATCCTCAGTAAATCACCTGCACCTAAGTCCCTGCCTTGGGTTCTGCCTCTAGAGAATCTGCTTCAGGACCATTTGGGGTAATGTGCTATATTACATGTTTTAAAGTTGAAAATCTCACTTAAAGCATAAACTTTCAATACCAGTGCTGCAGTCATCATGCTTTTGCAGCCCCGGTAGACTGAAAGTAGGCAAATTCCATCAGGACTGACACCAGGTATGTCGTAACTGCTGTGTAAAGGTCTCTTCTTGGAAAGAAGGTAGTATGAGCAGTGTAATTTTTCACTCCACTCTTGTATCAAGTGTTTCTTTCCTAAAAAAATGAAGATTTGATTCTTCAACTTGAAATCCATTTTTTAAAAATAAAATCTATACACCTATGAGTAAATGATATATAATTTTGCTAAACTCTTAACTAGCACTCACTACAACTCACATGCATGGTGAGATAGGAACTATTTAATTACAAATATCTTTTTATCCAGATTTGGTGAAATATGCTAGCCATGGATACTTAAAGACTTAGTCCTAGCCTAGGTAGTCATCATTTTTCTTTCTGTAACACTGATGTCTTTAGAGGAAACCTGTATACAACATTTTAAAAATTATTATTGCTTTATTTAAGTAATCTCTACACCCAATGTGGGGCTCAAATTCATGACCTGTAGAGTCACAGTCCCATCTACTTAGCCAGCCAGGTGCTCCTACAACAATTTTTTAAAGTCCAGATTCAAACGTGCTAAAATACTGATTTCTTTTTGTTCTGGTAAGTCTGTTCACTTTTGCATCTTTAAACATGGCTTTGTCGCACTCTTTCCCCTGCTTGTACAACTTGGTGTCTGTACATTCTGTTGTTATTGCACTGCAAGAATTTGTCTACCTCTATGTGGAAAAGGAACCTCTGTCATAGTCTTCTGTGCTCCCTCCTAGGCTGTGTGCAGTGCTCGCCTCTCAAAACTGTACCTTGCTGGCCACCTGCTTGAAGTATCCTTGTGTCTTAATGGACTCCATCTTAGAAGCAGTAACTACATCAAAAATTTCATTGGTCCTCTCTCTCTAGTCTTAGTTGACCATTCCATTTATACTGACAGTCTCAAGACCAATATCAACCATCCTCACCATTACAACTTTTCTATTTCTCTGTCCTTTAGGCCTCAGTAATCCTTTTCTGCGTCCTGGGAAAGTCTGCCTATTCTGTCCTCACAAGAGTACTTTTGGAAGACTGTGTATCTGGCAGAGATAAGCATTATCTTCCTCCATTGTCTTTGGTCTTTTTGCCCCCACAATTGTACAAAAAGGAGAGAAAAAATAAAATTGAAGTTCATATTGAAATTTTTGATAAATTATTGGATAATTCCTTTTTAATATGTGTTGAGTTAGCAATTACCACAGTAGTAATAGTAATTAAGGTTAGACAATAAGGTAAGCACAGGGATACAGAGACAACCATAAAAAATATTCTTACCCTTTAAGAGTTTAAATGAGAACGTTCTTATTTAACATTTATAAAAGTGAATTAAACAGTTAATATTTAATGGGGGTAGGAAAGACTACATAGAAAATGATGTTCCACTATTGACAGAAAATTTGGAGCCAGGTACACAGACAAAGTGACATGAACTGGATCTTGAAGGACAAGAAAATGTTTTGTGAAACAGATAAAATAACGGGGATAGGAAATTCAAAGTAGAGACTGACATGTTCAAAGGCACAGAAGAATAACAGAACTAAATTAAAATTGTGAGATTGTACCAGACGAAGATGTAGTAAGACATGGGGAAAGGAATCTAGCAAGATGAAACTTGAAAGGTAGGTTAACTTGTAATGATCTTGAATCTTCCACTATTGGCTTTGGACCTTTTTTAATAGATGAGTGGGAGGCAACTTTTGTGCAAGTGGGAAAAATCAGAAAATATCAAAATCCTTACGGGCCATATATATATATTTTTTTCAATTCAAGTTGAAAATAACTTTGAGGAGCACCTGGGTGGCACAGTGGGTTAAGCCTCTGCCTTCGGCTCAGGTCATGATCTCAGGATTCTGAGATCAAGCCCCGCATCAGGCTCTCTGCTTGGTGGAGAGCCTGCCTTCCCCTCTCTCTCTGCCTGCTGCTCTGCCTACTTGTGATCTCTCTCTCTGAGTCAAATAAATAAATAAAATCTTAAAAAACAAACAAACTCTGAGTCTTATGGAGGGTGTTGTAAGTATGTGTGTGTATACACACACACACACACACACACAAATATATGTATCTTCATAAGTTATGTTACTTATTTTGATATTATATCAATAAGATAATTAGTATTCAATTTTAGTCACTGAAACACTAATATGTGGATACATTTATGAATTAGTAGTACAAAACAGCTTTCCAGTGTTTGATACTTTACATTTTTATAATACTGTAAAAACATAAAACTCATTTGCATTACTTCACCTTATTCTGAAAACCACTCTTAGATAGACATTGCCATTACCTCTATCCAACAGAAAAAGTGAGGCTCAGGGAGTTTTACAGAAAGTCATATAGTGATTTAACAACAGAACTATGTCAAGAACTATGTCAAGAATTAGTCAAGAACAACTATATAAAACATTGGAAAATACCCAAGATGCAGAGCATTGTTTTAACCAACATGGCTCTGCTTCCCATAGTTTGAATTGACCAGTAGCCACCAAACCAATAAAGATCACACCTTAATCATTACAGCTTTTCACTGGCAACCCAGAACAGCATCACTGTCTCTCATTCTTAGAACATGAGGGCTCCTGATCCTCTGTGTTATACTGCACTAAACCGAACAGATTCTGGCATGACTGTCTGAGGAATCTGCCCTAACTGTTTTTAAGTATGTTGCACTCTTTTCCTGAGGCAATTCCACCATCATTCCCCACCCTCTACCACTGCAGCCGTGATCACCAGGCATGTTGTTCTTGCCTTGGCATATGGTTTTTTAAAGGGTTCTTTTTAAGTCCAAGGGGTTTGCCATGAAGAATTTCTTTACTATTCCCATGCCTTGGCCCAGCTATGTGGACAGGCAGGACCCGTGTCCACTGCAACAGAAAGTTGCCTGCATTTTTATAGGCAATGTAGGGACATTGAAAACCTTACATTTCTGTTTTTAGGAAGATAACTTTGGTGGCTCTTATCTTTCCTGCTTCAGTACCTCGCTCGCTAAAAAGAAAAATCCCATAGGTTTAATGTCTTGATTTAAGGCCCAGTCCAGGACATATTTGAAGTTGGCACCTTTAGAAAATAGTTCTCCTTTAAATATGTAAATACGACTATAAGGACAAATCCTGTTGGGGGGGGGTGGGGGGGTTGGAGGGGGGGTTTCTATCTCTGCCTTCTTCTTCTCCTCTCAGTGGGCATGTTGTGGTGGTTTTTGAAGCCCAAAGAGAATCAAGCACATTGCAATCAAACATTAAAATTTGCAATGAGTTTAATACCATTTAAATGAATGAATAAAAGAGATTTATTAACCTATATGGCTAAAACATGAATTGCTTGTGAATGAAATCTATGGAGAAAAATGGGAATAGGGACTAGAGTGTAAAGAATCCTGTGAAGAAAGATGTTGACAGCAACAAAATGAAATTGTTTCAGAATTGGTATTAACCGGGTGATTTGAGTATCAATTAGGCAATTTGGGTATTAATTAGATAATTTGTTTCTGCTGCAGAATCTTATGAACTAGAAATGAGCCTGTAAGTGTGGTTTGGTCGTGTGTGCATGTGACTATAATACTGGGAATGGTGCCAAACTGAAGTCCCCAGAAAACTGAAGTCCTCAGTTTACCTGGAGAACAGGTTCAGTGGTGTTCGCGGAAGCTTTACCAGTAACGTCAGTGAGTTATACTCAGGATGACCTAATGCAGATATCCTCAAAGCTGGAATATCTTGTTCCCTCCTTCACATTGAAAGGAAAATCAGTAGTTATTGCTTTAAGAAAAGTCTGCTTAAAAAACCCTAAGTTACAAGGATTTGTCATTTCCATGGAGTACTACAATTGGGTAAGATCACCGAAAATAGAGTCAGCAAATTTACAAGGGCCAAGAATCCTCAGAAATAAATGTTAACACCATTTATTCAATTTGGTTGACACAGCTGACAGAAAGATAATTTAGTAATTTTCCAAAACAAAGATTCAAGAATCCTTGTCTTTCTCTCCAGAAACCAAATTAAAATACTGTAGCATCTACTATAAACCATGAAACACTGTAACTCATTTTACTCTTTCTTTAGGGGAAAATGACTTTTTATTAAGATTTTACTGGTTAACTCAACACCTGGTCATCTAGAATATTTGTTCTGGAAGAGTAAGGAAGTTGTCTTATATATTGCTATGTTTAAAACACTGTCTTGTATATAGCAGGCCATCTGTACATATGTAAATGACGCAATCAGTAGAGTTAAACCACTGTTGTAGCCCCTACCTCAACTGGAAGAGTTTAAAGTTATGAAGTTTGATTTCTATGAATGAAAATATTTGAAGTGAATGAGTACCAACTAATGCCAGCAAAGAGAAAAAATGCTCCTTTCTCTTACTGACTCCTTAAGGCCCTGAAGTGGATTCAGTACTGAGGTGGATTTAGTAGGGTTTGGGTATATAAAGGCTGCCTATTTGCCACTTGCCAGCAGATGGCCTAATTATTCCATCGTTTGCCAGGCATCAAGACTGCTCTATATAAAGAAAAGCACTGGATGAGTACTAACTTTCCCCTTGATTTTTTTTTAACAGAGATTATTTTTAGTGTATTTCCCATTATTTTTCTCTGGATTAAACAATTGATTAGAGATGCTGATTTTAATATAGCCTAGTCTAATCCATAAGAAAGTGTATACTGTTTTTATATATACATCTATAGATGTATATATACATCTATAGATGTATATATACATATATATATGCTAAATCACCTAGGAAGAGCTATAAAGGTGACATACTAATATCAGTGCCTCATGGATAAATTGATTCATCATCATCCATGGGTAAATGGGAATTTTTATTTTACTCTTGACAGTCCTTACAAGGTGTATAAAATATCCCATTTAGATGGCTTTTCCAACTTTCCTAAAAATCAGTGTAATAGGACTGTTAATGTTCAGACTCAGTTTACCTGGAACAAATTTCCTCAGAGTTCTGAGGTTATTTACCAGTTATATAATTTGTCTATCAGGGCAAAGTCCTCTTACATCTAAAAAGTATATTTAATTTGTTCTTACTGAGTAAATATGAAAATGACATGACTGAAGAAAAAGACAAGAGCGAGAGGAGGAAGGTGGAAATATTAATTAAATATAGTGTAGTCTTATTTGATATTTTTCTTATTAACTTTACCAAGATAAAAACATGTCATTCCATTAATTCTTTTTTGAAATATTGTTTCTCTCTTCAGGACTTTAAGTGTTCAGTTGCTTTCCCTTACCCGAATTTTAACACTTTTGAGGATAAGTGCTTTGTCTGTCTTGTTGATTATTGTTTATATACTGACTACTGATAACAGTACCTGGTATATGAAAATAATGATTTAATAGTTATGGACTGTAAAAAAAAGATTCTGATTATATTTTCTGGGGTAAACCAATAGGAAAGAACAATGAAATATGGCATCGTGAATAAGAGTCTCAATTTTGGGCCATTCAGCAATTTAAAATAATCTGGTAAATTATTTTCAGACATTTGTCCCAGTATACTTGCTTATACCTTGAAACATGCAGCCCACTCCCTTTGATATGTTATCCAAGATAAAAGATTGTGGCTGTGGAAAACCAATGATCTACCTCCAATCCTAAGATGTTATCATAAAAAATAGAAAAGAAAGGAATAACACAAATAGCATGAAAATGTGCACCTGAGATCAGGAACCATACTCATAGTATTTGTTTTATTAGTCTATATAAATATCTTAAGTCTTCTGGATATACTATATTTTACGTAATAAAAATATTTTTTAAAAGAAAATGGAAAGGAGATAAAGTGATTGAAGCATTTTATCCTTGCTACTTCATTTCCTTCCATTTGTGGTTTTACCAGGATTTTCAAATAAGAAAAAACAAGCCCTTTTACCCCCATTAAGACGTCTTTCTGATTAGCATTCTAAATGTACTTGATATTGTATGGATATTGCCTTAGTAATTAGAAAAGAAAGTCATTTTTGTTTCCCAGTGGAAATGCTATTGCTTTCTTTTTTGACAGTTTACAATATTGTTTTATTTTTTTGCTAAGCAAATCATTGGAAAATTATTTCTTGTTAAACATAAATGTGGTATTTGAGATTTATGATTGTGTCATTTTTAATTTGTATTTTTGAAGTAAAAACTCTCTCATGGAAAGAACATGCCATTATTAAATATATACCAAAACTAGTTTCACTGATATTGATATATATTCTCAATGAATAATAAGGATGCTTAAAAATAATTTTGAAAACTTAAACCTGTTAATAGGAAGCTCACAAACTCAGAAGATTCTGGAAAGATGTTTGGTATTGTCAAGCTAATTTTTTATCTCTATTTTATTTATCTATTCATTTTTGATTTAACTTCAGAATTCTATCTTTTTTAGTCAGTCCTTTGTGTATGTAATCCCAAAAACATGTCTGCACAGTTTGTTATTTTTAAAAAAGATTCATAGGAAGTTTCTTGAATCTGCTTTAGAGGCTTTGGGCATTAGTACCAGTAAACAAAAAATGTTAGCCCTTTTATGTTCCTAGTATTTGGATTCTTGTTGCTTTCAAGATTTTGTTTATATTTTGGAGACCAGAATATCTACACTCTGTTCACTTACTATCAACAAAGAAAAACTGATTTAGATACGTGGCAATGGATGATGTTATATCATCTAAATTTTCTAATTCTTAAAAGATTTTAAAAACTATACTGTAAACAACACTTGAAATTGAGATTGCTAAGAAATAATAAAATACGGTTTGGATAATTTCTTCTTTATATAAAACAGATATTTTATACAGACACACAGAAATACCTTCTTTAGCGATACAGATAGAGATACACAGAGAGAAGAGAGACTGAGCACATGAGAGACCAGAGAGGCTACCTACTATTCTAGACACAACAATGAACAAAACAGATTCAGATCTCTGCCCCAATGTATTTACATTCTCATGGAGGGGGAGGCAAAAGATAGCAACAAAATGTACTTCAAAAAATGGCAAGCAGGAAAGGAAAACATTTATCTGCTTTTATTGTTAGATGACATTGGTCAAGGAATTCGTTCTAAGGCTCACTTTCTGTATTAAAAATGAGCCTAAAGCTTACTACAAATGGATGTCATAAAAAGCAAATGAGATAATAAATATAAAGTGCTTATTTAAGTGCTTGGTATAGAATCACATCTAGATTAAAGGTGTAATAATAATTTTAATTATCAATATCTAAAAAATTCTATTTAATTGGAGAGGTAGCCTATAAGCAAAACATTGATTGATAGCCAGATAAGGTGTTCAAGGAGAGGAAGAGGTAAAGATTAGATGGATTTATGGATATTGTGGCTTTTAAACTGAACTTTACAAAGATTTTTTTGAAGAGAACATTAAAAAAATCACAGGTGAAGCAGAATTACGTATGTGAAAAGATAGTGTGAACAAGGGATTTCTTAGAAGACCTTTTAGGACACAGATGCCAGAGGAAAGGACAGGTAGGCACCATCCAGCCCCAGGCCCTAGACCAACTCTAGGTGTTTTCGTTGATAAAAAAAAAAAAGGAACATTCTCGAGGCAAATGCGTCATTCAAGGAGATATTAAGACAAAAATTGGTAACAGTTTGCTAACTGGGGAGAAAGAAAAAATTAAGGGCTGCAAGTCCTGAAAGAGAGTAGTGAACATGTATCTGTATCTCCATGTGAAGAGAAAAGAATGCTAAGGTGTCTGGAGAAGGCTTGCTTGCAAATCCCAGTAGGACTGTAAGCGATGGCAGGTGCGCTATCAGCGAGCATCTCTACTCCAGTTACCAAGCTGTTCTCTGACTCCTGAAAACAGATCAAATCAACAAGGGCAATGTTAGTGTCTAGTTGTAGAAAGTGACTATTTTATTGAGAAAGTCACCAAAACATGGTCTCAGATTTTTTAAAAACGTAAACGTAGTATAATAAGCCTCAATTTAAAGAACTAGTGCATAGAGAATGAAAGTTAGGGAGCTGGGAAACAGAATGAGGCAAAACAAGGATTCGGAAATGAGACAAGGGTTTGTTTCTCACAATTGAGTTCTTGGTTTACTTTGGAGTTTGTGAGGATTATTTAGGGGGGAATTTGATCTCTTTTTCTAGAGTTATTCCTGGGAGTCTAATAGTTGAAAGCCAATCGCTTTTTACTGTGAGAAGGAAGAAGGAAGCGGCAGAGTACGGTATCGGAACAACAAAAAAAGCTTCAGTGGAAGGAAGAACAAGCAATGTCTGGGGTTTGATCCGGTTAACTGTTATGTGACGACATCTATTTCAAATAATATGGTGCTAAAGGAAGTCCTATGTGAATAAATTGATTGAATAATTATTAAGTCCCTACCCCATTCTCTACAAATATAAAAGAAGACCACAGCGAAACCACAGACTCTCTTTGTTAAAACTCTCCCGTATCCACAAATGCTTGCCTTTCATCTTCAGAAAGCCTCCATTGGGCGGCGTGAGAGATCATGGAAGAAAATGTGAATTTGGCCTTAAGACCAACATGTATTTTCTATCACATTTTAAAACGTCAAGTTTCTGTAAGTCTAGGGGGGAGAACATAAAAAGTAGATGTTTTAGACAATATTTTCCTAGCAGTCTTTGTATTTGAAGGGCATCAGTGATCTATATTCTATGATAAATGAACACGAGTAAATTCTTTAAACCAGATACTTTTGGGCAGAGCCACTGTCTTAGTCCTTCTGTGTGATGTATATACTAATAGTGTTAATGAATTAAAGCATAAAGCAGTTTAAATATTCATGTAATTATCAAATTTGTCTTGATGTAGAAATTTTAAAAATACACAGTATTTGTTGGAAATTACTTGGCCTAGCACTAGGGAGAAGCACTAGAAACGTAAAAGAAAATAAAATTTGGTCTTTATCCTTGGATATCTTATAGCCTCTGGAGGAAAAAGAAGTATCACAGACAAATGCATGTACATGTCCACGCATGTAAATGGAAGACAGCTTATAATTTAATGCCAAAGGAGTTCAAAAGGATGAATGATTGACTCTACACAGAAAAGAAGTGGTCTTTAAACACACAAAAAATCATATACACACGTACATAAAAAATGTATATTTTAATTTCTACTTTCTTGCCCTTTGCTGTTGGCAGACAACCCCTAGCATTCTAAACTAACATCCACAGACCAGGATGGAGTGATAGGCATCAGAGGATCCAGGAAGAGATCAGATTTCCCTGAACTACACAAACAAAAATATAAAATAGAGAATACCTCCTGTTTAGATATTTTGATGGATGTCTGAATAGTTAACTATGTGTGCAACTAAACACACCCATCCGCTGCTCAATTGCACTATGTTAACACACAGGCACATGCCACGATGATAGGTGTAAGACACACTCACACGCACAGGCAACACGTGGTGTGAATATTCCACACTCAAGTTAAACTAGAATCAATTTCATTTGAAGCATATGTTCATTACATTTGCAAATGCTTTATGTAATTTCTAAATCATATGTATAAAGTTATGTAGAATTTATTTTAATAAATTATGAATTTATAAAATGACACACAATTTCATGTAAATTACGTATATGTTTATATCGCTACCTACGGCAACATGCAGGGCATTCGTGTCTCAAAAGTCAAATTCCCTTCTTGCTCAAATGCTTAGCATTCTGCAAGACACCAAATACACACACACACACACACACACACATACACAGAGAAAAACCAATTTTTAAGTTTTTTCTTGCTTATTAAACCTCAGCCACTTGCCCTAGTCTCTCACGTTCACTAGGCCTCAACAAAGGCACTAAGTGCTTTCCGGAACATAGATTTAAATGAGGCCCCTGCCCAGTGGGCTTACAACCTAATTAGACAGAGACAGTTGACCAACATATGCCCACAGACTACAGTTGGCCACTTATTTATTCTCTAATTAACATAAAGCAGCAGGGCAACAACTCCGCCTGTGCTCAGTGAGCAGCAGCGCGGCTGTGTGTGCTGGAGAGCTCTGTGGGAAACCAGACTGCTTCTTTCTGCGGGGGTTTACAGCAGGCCTTGCCTTGCTTCTGGCTTGTCTCCATAATTAATATTCCTGTGCATATCTTGCTGTGACTACGTATGTCCGAGCAAACAGACCCTCATGGCCCAGCAGAACCACTTAGTTCAGCCACCCCGGTGACCAATACGGGTCACTGGAGGGTTGACTTGCGGTCGAACAGGCAATTCTGTTGAAAACATAGGCCAGTGCTGGCCAGAGTGGTTAGTTAGTCCATGCTTTAATTTCGTCTTTTCAGCCAAACAAGGAAGATTTTCATGATCGTGTTTGATTGTCAAGGGCCAGTAGCTTCTTTCTGCTCTTCTCACTGCCCTTCCCACACCTTCCTGCAAACTCTTCAGTTTTTGAAATTTCTCCCTCCCTAAGTGTGTTCCACATGATTCTAAAAAAGCATTTGAAGTAACTTAAACATGTCCAGTGCCACACTATTTGAAAAAAAAAATAGGTATGTGAGAATATTAGAATGAGAGAAAGCTAAGCACTAGGACTCATCAGATAAGGTTTGAGAAAATGTTGGTCCCTGAAATGCATGTCAAGCGTTCATAAGTATTTGCTAGATAAAAATCCTTCATGAAGACAGTCGATGATTTGAGTATTCATTGTTTATCCAGAGAGAAGAATGCAAGCAAGAAAATTATATTTTTTCCCTAACTCTAGGGATATATTTAATGGTGGAAAAAGATAAAACTCATTTGTTTTAGGTTATACAGAGTATTGTCAGTTACTACCCCTCTAATACTCTCTTTAAAATTCTATTTAGTGCTTTTGACCTAATATGAATCATAATTAAATCTTCTGAGAATTTTAAGCCTTCACAGATTTATAATCAGTGTGGTTTTTAATCCACCATAGGAGAGGCTGAGGCTGTTTTCTTCTTTTTTAGGGGGTAGGGATGGGTATTGTTTTTTTTTGTCCACTCTATACTATGTCTTAAAAAATAGTGTAGACATTGGAGAACATGATTTCCAATGATATCATTCTTTCTTTATTTAATTCTAATATTTTTTTAAGCATACATAACTGTCATTGGGTAGTTAGTCAATATCATGAATTGTTTTAATGTGTTCCTCAGGTGAACTTGAACATGATACAGTAGGTATTTGGACTACTGGGAATTTAACACTTACATAGATACTTCTGATATTTCCCTATAAATTGTGATTCTGTGGACTTATTGTTATGTTGCTGAGGTAAAGAACTATAAACAATCCCATTCAAAGTATAGTTAAAAAATTGGGGGTCTAATAATACTAAAAAAGAGCCTTATTTTCACAAATCAAGTAAAAGACAAAAGATCTAAATCAAAATATAAGAATCTACAAACTCATATATAACTGCTTCTAAAGGGTCCCAGAATCACCAGTGTTATTGATTTTGCATGATAAATGGAGTTGGTATAATCAGACTAATCACATTTTAGAATTTAGATATCCTGATAAATATCTTTAATCTTAAACATCTTGTGCTTTAGAAATCAGCAGTCATTTCTGTCTTTATGAGTCAAATTGTTGCTTTCATTCGTTTTTTTTTTTAATGTACATGGGAACGTGCTCATCATAGTTAAAATAAACCCCCAAACTGAAATGAATATCTAAAGCTGATCCAGTTTCACTTATTTCTCCTAAAAACTCTGTATCTGGAATTTTAAAACACACAATTTTGCATGGATCATTCTTCGGGGGTGGTGGTTTCATTCCTTTTCTCTCTCTCTCTTCTCCCGTCTTCCATTTTCACTGTGGAAATCTCAAGCAGCAAAGCAGGAAATCCCATCCAGGTTGATCTAACCTCAGGGCCTCCTCCAAGCGTGCTGGAGAATCAGTGCTCTGTCACCTCTGAGAATAGAATTCATTTTGGATTCCTGTATTACCTGTCTCTGGTACTTGGCACTTACTTGCTGACTGACTGAGCTATTTTAACTTTGGTATGATGCAAATGTCCTTTATGGCAGTTTCCAATTTAGTATTTTTAGAATCAAGATTGAACTGAAAGAGTTCAAAGTATAGTGCCCCCTCCCAAATGAAGTACTTAACCAAAAATTTCAAAGTAGAAGTTATACATCAAAGTGAAGAAGTGCAATTTAAGATGGAATGATATAGTGTTGTAGTTCTCAAAATTCAAGGTCTAAAATAACTTCATTCATCCAAATACATTTCCTTAAGAAATACAGTTATTTGCAAATGACTGTGACTATCAGCAAATTAGCACAATAAAAATATTAATAGTTATATCAGCATCTGTAAGATTTAGTTGTTTTGATGGTACTTAATAGGTAAAACTAGCCTTTCTGGGCTCCTGCCAGTTGAGCATCTGTTTAGGTAGTCTGTGGAGAATCAGAACAACTGAACTTTTGGCACATTCAATTACACTGAGCAACTACCAGCCCTGTTTTAGGTTATAACAGAGGAGAACACCACCAAAAGATTGTGCTAATTGATTTAATGTTGAGAACTTTGGGAATCTGGAGATTGTCATGGGAGCATCTCAGTTAGTCTTAGTGAGTTGAATCCATAAAAACATTATTTAATTAAATAATGGCCCTTCTTTCAGGACCTTTTCTAGGCATTTTGAAAGATACAATGATAACATAATCCTTGCCCTTTATTGCATATAAGATAATATATGAAATAAAATTTATGTTATGCATATCTCTAAAGGAAGGCAGCCAGCAATGTCAAAAATATTGCTACTTTTGTTATTGGAGTACTGGGAAGGAAAAGCTACTTCCATATGGAGATAAGAAAGTAGATCATGAAAGGCATGTCATTTGTGGTAAGTCTCAAACATGGAGATGCTTTTGAAAAATTAAGTCAGAGTTGGAGATTTTACAAGGTTGAGGGACAGGTTGACTAAAAACAGTGAAGTGATTTAGGGAATTAAAGAAGACTAAAATTATTTGGGGCCAAATCAAACTGAGAAATCGCTTTAGAAATCTAGATTTATGCCACCGAGAGCCAGTAAGGAATTCTGAGCAGTGGAGCCCTGGCACTGTGGTAAGATATGCTATGCAAAAGAAAGTGAGGCTAGAAAAATCTGGGAGGAAACCCCTACAGTAATACAACTTGGAAGAAATACTGCCTTCACTAGGGCAAACAGAAAGAAAAGGAAGATTGCTTTAAGAGATGCAACTAAGACAAAAGTGAAGTACTTCAATTGAGTTTATGTAAAGGGAAAAGGGAAAAAAATCAAGATAATTCTAACATTTTGAAAAGCAGTGACTATGGAAGTGTTATGCAATCAAATGTTATACAAACAAATGAGGTATAGAATTCAACAAAAAGCACAAGTTTGGAGATACGTATGTGATCACTAAGGCTATGTGAGTGTCTGGAAGGATGTATTTTTGAAAAGTGCCACTACTGAAGAGACAGAAGAAAGACAGATAAAAACCCAGGAAAGAGAACAATGAAAGGGAAATATAGGAGAATCAGCTGAACATAGCGAAATGAAAAGTGTTCATAAGCAAGTGGTCATCAAGGTTAATTGCCTGAGAGATGTTAAGGAAGAAGGAAACCTTCATGTCACTGGACTGAGAATACAGAAGTCACAGGGGAACTTCAGGGAAATAATTGTTTGAATAGGTAAGTGTGTAAGTCACATTATGTTCATTTTACGTCTAAAAGTGGTATGAAGCTGGCTGGTGAAAGAGACCGAGATAAAAGAGATTAGATAGATGAGAGATGATAGATATTGATAGATATGCAGACAGACACAAAGAAAGAGATAGAAAATCATCACTCAAGTAAATGATTGAAAGTAGTGTGTGTATGTGTGTGTGTAAATGGGTAGTCACTGAGGGCAAGATGAACACTAGCATTCTATCAAAAATGTAAAATAAAAGAACAGTTACAGAGGTTTGGGTAGGGGTAAAGAAATGAACAAAGAATGTTGACCTTCTTCCCAGCCCTAGATCTGAAGAAGAAGGGAAGGAAATAGAAGAACCCAGTGGGCACCAGGACTATCCAGGTATCAGTAACAGCAAACAAGATGACCTGCAGTAGAGAAGGGAGGTAGAAGAAAATGCAAACTTCTTCCCCCTCAGCCTCCTATCTCCTCTTCCTGCCTTCCATCAGCAGAATAAAATATAAACCTCATCAGCACTCTGTCTTCAAAGTATAGTTCTTGGGAGTCTGTCTCTTGAAGCATAGATCAAGACAGAATGGGTATAGAATGGACAGTGGGAGACAAGGAAGGAAGGAAGAAATCCCAGGAAAAAAAGAAGAAAAGCATAAGAAAGAAGATGAAATAATAAGTGGAACAAAGTTCAGGATAAGATGAAGACATACCTAGAAAATTTAAATTAAAAAGTACAGGCACAGAGTGCCTTGGTTGTTCAGTTGTTGAGCAGCGACTCTGGGTTTCAGCTCTGGTCATGATCTTAGGGTCACAAAACAGAGCCCTGCATCAAGCCCCAAATCCTGCTCCAGGCTGAGTGGGGGAGTCTGCTTGAAGATTCTATCCTTCTGCTCCTCTCCCATCTCTCTTTCAAATAAATAAATCTTTAAAAATATAAAAAGTGCAAAAGAAGAAAAGATGAGATGCAAAGCAACTTTGAAGTGGAGATAGGGGCTTGTCTTAGAAGACCCAGTCTAGAAGAGTTCTACAGGATCTGCCTTTGTCAACCTAGGGCAAGCGGTCACAAATTCATAAACTTTACCAGAATGTAACCTTGATTACTTTTGCAATGCTTAACAGATTAATACCTTAAAATTATTACCAAATGAGGACTTTACTAAATATATTTACTATTGGGATGCCTGGGTGTCTCTGTTGGTTAAGCGTCTGCCTTCAGCTCAGGTCATGATCCCAGGGTCCTGGGATTGAGTCCTGCATCAGGGTCCCTGCTCAGGAGGAAGTCTGCTTCTCCCTCTGCCTGCTCGTTCCCCTGCTTGTGCTTGCTCTCTCTCTTTCTCTAATGAATAAATAAATAAAATAAAAATAAATAAATAAATTTACTAATAAATTAAAAAAATCTGTAAAAATAAGTACACTTAATGACCTAATGTGATGCCTGTATGTGGTGTACATATAGGTGTACATATATGTTTCATATATATATAATATATATTATATATATATTTTATATACATAGATAATATTGTTATAGTGGCACAGTGATCAAATGTTTTGATAATATGTCCTATGGAATACTCTAGAAAAAACAGTTTCCCCAATAGTTGTTTTCCAGTCATCATATCCATGTCAACATATCCACGTTTTAAGCCATGAGATGGAGAGGGAGAGAAAAAAGGATATGTTTCTTCACCTTGGAAAAGGTTTCCTGAAAGTCCACGTAGCACTTCTACCTATATCTGTCTGTCTATAATTTAGTCACATGGTTCTGCCTAATTCTGAGAAACGATGGGCCTTCTAGCTGAGTGTCAATGTCCTAGCAGGAAATCAGTATTCTGATCATTAGAAAGGTAAGGAAAATACAGATTTGTTTGACATCAACATTTTCTGCCTTCCTGTGTTAAAATGAAGATGCTCTTAGGAGAGTGTTTTTGTTACTAATGTAGAATCAAACTCATGAGTATTGTAGAAACTAAGGACACTAGCCCTGATTTGAAACACTGCTCTAGGAGAAGAAGCGCTTGAACATCTAAGGGATAGCATGAAGTAGGGAAAAATGTATGTTTGAAATAAAAAAATGTAGAGCTGGAGAGTACCAAAATGGCAATGTAGAACATTTTCCTAGAATCAGCTCTACACTGAACTTTAAAATAATTCTAAAAGTCATCAAGGACAGAATATATTTTAAATTAAATATCCTGAGATGAGATCTCTTGGATTTCCTTAAAGAAAAAATTTTGGAGGGGAGGGTATAAAAAATAGTGCATTGATTTACAGAAAACTCTAATCCATAGTGAGACAAAAAATTTGCCACTTAGAAAATGTATTACAAATATTGTTGCATAGGAAGGAAATAACCATACTATAAACTCTAAGCAATATTATAAAAGTGGCAAGAAAAACATAATTCTTAAATCTATATTATCAAAATTCTACATGTTTTTTGACATGATTTTGTGTAGAAGATAGTAATCTGTATTGACTAAAATGAGATGTGAGGGCAAAAAAAACATATGTCTGTTGGACAAATATAATCATTCTTAGTGATTCTATTAAGCTACATGACAGATGATATATTCCATGAGTTAATTTTTAAATTCTGCCTCATCTTTTCCAAACATAATTTATTATCATATCTAGGCAAATCAAAAGTGTATCACTTGATTAACTTTTACCCCCAATTATCTTAAAAATTCTTTTATATTTGTATATCTTAGTTTCAAAGCTGTCCTTCAATAACATTTTTCTTGCATTAAGTATATATTACAGGCATAATATTATTATAATTTTTGTTCTTTCAGAATACAAATGATTTGGGGGAAAAGTGGATTGGTGAATAATTTTACCCTAATAAATTAGGAAAATGGTTTCTTGTAAATATATAGAATACAAATGGCACAAATGCATACTAATGATATGGAAAAGATGGCAGAAGAATGACAGGAGATTTCTAAAAAGACAGTCATATATACTTCATAACCAAACAAAATTTGATTAATAAGAATATACTAATATATAAGCTCAGGAAATTATTAGTAAAAGCAAGAGCTGGTAAAAATTTAGAAAATAATCTTTGTCCTCAGGATACCTGGACTCCAGATAGCAAGAGTACTTTGTTACTGAAGTGTTTACCCATTGGCACTCGGAGTATTGTTTGTAAAACAGAAGATATTGATTATAATGTCTGACTTTTATTAAGTTCTCATACATTGTTTCATATGATACTTGCAATAATCTTATTGAAAGCAGTATCATTATCTTCATTTTACAAATGGAGAAACTGAACCTTAGTGAATGTAAATAAAATGATGAATGTAAATAAAATGATGATCACAAAACAAGCCAAGAAGAGAACAGCTAAGGAGCCAGACTAGTTGAAAGCTTAAGTCCAAATTCTTAACCATTCTAAGTATTGCTATTTTTTTTTTTTTTTTGTGCAAGACTATTTTTCTTGCTGAGGAAGTTGCTGTGCTAAAAATCCTGGATGTAAGAGAATAAAAAAAAAAAAGACATACCTCAAGGAAAAGAATGTAGTAAGGAGTAAAGAAGAAGTATATGAATTAGTATTTTTATTTTATAAAATGTAGCCATCAAATCAAAAGTGTCACATCACAGAGCAACTTGAGAATTCAGTTATGTATTTTTGATGCTGTACCAAATCTCTTGACACATGGTACTTTTAAAAAATATCAATTGTGGTGTGGAATCTAAAACACTATCAACAAACATTTTGTACTTTGTTACATTAAAATCTATTGATCTTTTTTAAAAATAAAATGTATAAATGTGTTTAATTTCAACAGCAATCAATTTACTCTCTGTTTATCTGATATAAGGAGTAAAATATGGCTCCATAATCTGTCTCGTTTGAAAACTGGACAATTGGACAACTTTTATACTACTACTATATCTCAATCATTCATCTTTAAAATGGTAATAAATATAAAACTTATTTAATACTGTTGTTGTTTTATATGCAATAATATATGAAAGATCTTGAAATTCCTGGAGAAAGCTTTTAAAAATAAATTTTAGTTAAAATTATTTTTAATATTATGAACATTTGTAAAAAGTGACCTATTTTCTTTAATCATGGCTCACTTATTTGAAAATAACAAAAAACAATGTTATTTATTTTATTTTTTTAATGTTATGTTAGTCACCATTCAGTACATCATTGGTTTTTAATGTAGTGTTCCATGATTCTTTGAAAAAAAACAATGTTTTAAAAACAGAATATCGAAACATAGTCTATGAGCTTTCTAAGTATAAGGACAGCAAATCCTTCATGTTTGTGTTCCCAAGACTTGGCACATTGGAGGATCCCGCATGCTTATTAAGTAAGCTAATCAAATATCTAATGTAGGCTTACTTAAGTCTTTGGATCCAAATATTGAAAAGTTGTTCATCTTATTATAATCCAAGAGTCCTATAATGGTTGAAAACTTATAAATAACTTCTACATATGATCACATGTGCCCTTACTACAATTCCCTCTGATATCCAAGGTCTTTAAATTATTAATTCAAATATTTATTGAAATTGTCCCCTGTAAAAGACATTTTACTAGGTGATATTTGAGAGTGAGCATAAACATGTAAAAGATACAGTTTCTTTATTTAAGAGCTTTTAATCTATGACCTTAATTTAAAACAAGTTTTAAAAACTGTACCATAAATTTCCAGTTTCCTTTTCCATATATACAGAATTTGGAAGTGCAATTCTGTCCTAACAGCAAGTAAAAAGCTGGCAACCTGAAAAATCAACTCTTCTTAGGTCCATATGAGAGGGGAGGTCATAGGGCCAACTACAGCCCCTTAAACTGGAGAAAAGACAGGTGAAGAGAGGGTGTGATGGCTTACAGGAGCAGACTCGCAGGTGGAAAGCACTGTGGGAACAAGTGCCTGATACGTCATGCCTGGGTACCAAGAAAAATTACAACTCTTCCAAATGGCAAATCTCCCAACAATTTGAAGACACAGAGCAAGCATCAGAGTCAGACATGGCAGGGATGTTGGGATTATCACACCAACAATTAAAAAATACCTATAGTAATATGCTAAGGGCTCTGATAAAGAAAGTAGATGGCATGCAAGAACACCTAAACAATGTAAGCAGACAGCTGGAAATCCCAAGAAAGAACAACAAATTAATGTTAGAAATAAAAAAAAAATATATGTATCATGTTATGGGGGAGACAGAGCAACTGAGTTTCTTGTCTGTAAATAGACATTAACAACAACTCCTACCTTTGACTGAAATATGTCAAAATTTGCATATATTCATAGTTGTATGAGAAATCTACATAAATGTGGCAGTTGCATCACAAAGATTTTCTCTGTTCCCTTTCAAATCACAACTAACAATTAAGGAATCAAATTGTGCTAGTCTACTAAGACAAAGGCTGGCAGAAATGAAAACAGCAGGTTTGAAGGAAGGAAAGCAGTGATTACTGAAACATCCAAGAGGCAGAAGTTAGAATCTGTGTGCTTACAGGAAAGTTTATCAATGCGAAGTACCCGATCTCCCTCACAGATCCATGGGAGAGCTAAGGCTTAAGAGTCTCAGGTAGTGGGGATGACAGGAAGTCACTAAATATCTATGTACTTCATATCTCCGTTTTAACCAGTTTCTGCTCTTCTTTTCTTGGACACAAGATAGAACTAACTGCACTTTCTGAACCTCTCACGTATGGTTGGGACATGAGATTCATCCTGGTAAGTAAATGTGAGACAAATTAATCTATGTCATTTCTAGTCTGAAAGAATAGCCAATGTGAGACTCTCCAGAGATTTCTTTTCTCTCCAGAATAGTGACCAACAAAACTTAAGATGGTTGATGAGCCATCATGATGAGTCCCATCATGAGGAGCAGAAACGGAACTCAACCAGTAATAGTCATGTACATGATTAAGAAATAAACCTTGGTTGTTTTAAGGCTGAAGGTTTGGAATGGTTTGTTACTACAGCCAAATCTACTCTAACTTGATTGATAATAGTCTAGACATGGAACTGATAAACCTTTCTCACTTTGCCTACCTGGGAAAGTCTCTGCATCTCCAGGTCAATTCACTAGAGGAACTGAACCAGGAATACTCCAGGTATGAGGTCACCAGGCACGGCAGAGAGTTAGTGATAAGTTAAAGGACTGAAATGAAGGGTTTGTGTGAAATACGACACGCTAAGTAGAAGAACCTCTGCGGCTATCTAGCATGAGAAAGCTGACACTCAGGTATTTGTCGGTGAAGGATCTGAAGAATGTTCTTCAGAGAACATGTCAGACAAAGACCTACAGATACTGTTACTTGAAGTTGTCCCAATGGAAAGACCCACTCATTGCTTTACCATGTTATAGTAGTGCATCTCCCTCCATCCCATACACACACCAAACTGTGGTCAAGTCAATGATAAATAATGAAGTCATTTATTTAAATTAGCATTTAAAAAATTTTAAAAAGGAAAATGTCATAATGTAAGCCAAGTATGTTAGACATTATTTTGTGAATATTTTTTCTTCAGTTATAGTTTTACATGCCTGTGTGTGCTGGGATATGATGCAAAATGTATGTATTAATAAGGCTGCTAGATTGAAAATAAAAATTCAGGATGCAGAGGAACATTTGAATTGGAATGTAAATTTCAGAAACTAAAAAGATGATGGCCCAAATTTTAAAAAATCAACAAAAAACTTGCAAGATTTGATTGAATGAAAAACTCTTGTTTGGCTTTGTTTTTATCTCGGACTTACTTATTTTAGAACTGGAAGTTTGCACCTCTTAATCAGTTGAACAAACAACTTGAAAGTAAAACAAAACAATGTATGGAAATCACATCATTATGCTGTACACTTTAATCTTGCACAGTACTGTATGTCAATTGTATCTTGATAAAATGGAAAGAGAAAAATACGAGGAGAACAAAAGCCAAAACATGGAGAAACATCACAGGGAAAGTAAGGATATAGAGTATCGATCCAGAATACAGTCCCACATATTTTTGAAGAAACTAAAAGGAAATTATCAAAGAACTAATGCAAGGGCATTTTCAGAACTGAAAAACTGAGTCTTCATAGGGACTATATTCCATACTACAAAAAGTAAACCACTGATGTTAAATTACATCACTGTGGAATTTTTTTAATTTTAGGGATAAATAAGACAAAGCCTTGTTTTAGGCAAAGGCCCAAGAAACGAAAATGAATAAGAATCCTTACATTTACTAGAGGATAGTAGAGCCATGTGATAGCATGCAATAAAAATATTTTAAAATCTGGAATTCTATACACCCAGACAAACTCATTATCAAATGTGAGGTGAACAAAGTTAAAAATACATAAAGACCTTAAAATGTACTTTATCAGGGCAAGAGAACAGACTCAAAATTAGGAGCATGAGAAACAGATACTGATGTCATGAAAATGTTGAGGAGCATTCCTAAATATAGCTTAGAGACAGCACAGAATTTAGATTGGAACAGAAGTGTTCTAGAAAAAAGAAATTTAGTAAGGGAGATGGTACTGATTACCCAAAAGAGTAATGTTCTCATTAATAATCTGAAATGGAAAAGGAAGCTATTTATGATGGATAAGTGATAAAATCTGTAGAAGTGACAAAGCGATTGAGGCATTTGGAAATATGAAATATTTTTAACAGATATTTGAAAAAAAATCTGCTTCTGTAGACAGAAGGACAAATAAGTAGATGGGATATAAGCAACTAGTAGCTCCTGAATGTTATGTACACTGTAAGTTCAGAATTGAAAAATAACACAAAACACTACTTGATTTAATGGTGAGTGAAATTTTCATAATAATAACTATATAGTATCTGTTATATTAAATAAAATTATGGTTAGGCCAACTTATAGAGGGAAAGTGAAAGAAGAGTTAATGTTGCAAAAGAACTACAACCCCCTCTACACCCCCCTCTACCATAACAGAAAGCCAATTGATATTATCTGATCACAATAAATCAATAAATAATAGTTCAAATATACGAGTCCAAAAAGGGGTAAACATACCAGGGTAAAAAACTAAGAATTGAAATTGTTAGCTTCTGAAAGGCAGAAATAGGGAAAGGTATAGATGGTATTAAAGCTATCAATGTGCTCTACTAGTGAATTTAAATTAAACGCAATGTAACAACTGGTAAGTTGGCCAAGGTATTCATCTTTTATCAGGGCTTTGTTGCAAATGCATCCTGGCAGATGATTTTCAATAATTCTGCAATCCTATGTATATTACTGTCATAATAATAGCAAGGTAGTGAGATAATATTTGGAACCTAATCTTGTTTGTAAAATAGTAGTGTAAACACTACTAATTTACTACTAATTCACTGCTATAGAAATGTTACATTCCCACAGTCCCACACACATCCTCATACACCATTTATTGTGTCACTTGCCTATCACACATTTTCTGCATCTATAGGATGCTTGATTTTGGAAATAGTTAAAATGTCATGGTATCCTATGTAACAGGTAAGACTTGGTTAAGAGTAATTGAAATCACCTTTTTCTAGTGTGAATTTTGTATTATATTGCTCTTAAATTTCTTCATAATTTTTTGTTTTATTCCTATCTCAAGAGAACAGTGTTAATGAACTTTAATGACCTATGACATGCAATGACATGTCCTGTAGTTGGTAATCTTAGGACGAGATCAGATCATCAAAATCAATTATTTCCATTACACTTTAATTTGGACAAATGATATTTCATTTGCAGCTTTAGGTGCAAATGTATGCTGTTGCTACAGGTTTGTGGTCAGGTCTCCAATATTAAATATGTCCACTTAATCAGATTGTTGTATTATCATTGCTCACACACACGTATTAACTATATTGACCTCAATAACTTCTTTGGCTTCTCTTTGTTACAAAGCTTATCCTTCTTCCCTGCTGAACAGCATAGAGACTTCTCGTCTTTCCTTTGCATTAAATCTATAGCATTTAGAGTTTTTTTTTTTTTAAAAAAACAAGGAAACCATATGTGACAGAAATTATTCTTTCATATGGGCCATGTAAAATCTTCTCCATACCAAACTTTATTTGTCCTTAGTAAGTCACGTTTTTGGTTCATACTAAAAGCTGATGAAACTCACAATGGTGTACAAACCATCCCAAAGTCCTGTAAAAATAGTTGCATGTATGTTTGGAATTCCTTGACATCATTCATCACTACCATCGACACCCCTAGCTGACTTACCGTCACCCTCTCTGGAGGACTGCAGTTGTTTCATGGAAACCTACAAAGAGTTTCTGCATATGCTATTCTTGTTTTCAGTAATGCTTTCCTTTTCCACCTGGTTACGTCCCACTTGCTGTTCTCATCTCAACTCAAGGGTCATTTCCTTGTCGCCTTGATTTGGTGAAATGCCTTTAGTACAGGATCATGAGCTGTGTCCCTATTTTTGCTTTTTTAAGAGAGAGAGAAGGGGGGAGGGACAAAGGGAGAGAAAATCTTTTTTTAAATTTAATTTTTTCAGCGTTCCAAGGTTCATTGTTTATGTACCACACCCAGTGTTCCATGCAATACGTGCCCTCAATCTTAAGCAAACTCCATGCCCAGAGCAGAGAGGGACATGGAGCTCCATCTCGCAACTCTGAGATCATAACCTGAGCCAAGATCAAGACCAACTGAGCCACAAAGCCACCCCAAGCTGTGTCCCTATTTTGCAATATACTTGTCCATAAAATATTTTGTCAGTTTTATCAAAGGTCTTTAAACTCCATGGGTACAAGGATTAGTTTGTGTTTATTCAGCATATAAAGTTAATATATACTTATTGAATCAATGAATAATAGTTCTGTTTATAAATTATAACTGTTTGTATGTGTCTTCTAATGCTAAAGTTGAAGTGTTGCTTTGTTTTAACTTACTCACTATAGCAGGGTAAATAAAACAAATTTAATTGTTTTTCTAATATTCAGAAAAAATAATTACAAATGAATCTTATGGATTCCCCTCATTTAATATCCCACACTGCATTATGTTCATTAAACGTTTCTTTCTGGGCACCTGGGTGGCTCAGTTGGTTAAGTGTCTGCCTTTGGCTCCGGTCGTGATCCCAGGGTCCTGTGACTGAGTCCTGCATTGGACTCCCTTCTGCCTCTCTCTCTCTGTCTCTGTCTGTCTCTGTCTCTCATGTATTAAAAAAAAAAAAGCAAAACAAAACAAAACAAAAAAACCCTTCTTTCTATTTAAGAGGTAAACATACTGAAAACATAACTTGAAAACATCAGTTTTTTAAAATACTTTTATTTTATTATTATGTATTCATCATTTAAGTGTACTCACTCTTTAATCTCCATCCCCTATTCCTCCACCCACTTCCCCTCTGATAACCCTCAATTTGTTCTCTATAGATAAGAGTCTATTTCTTTGTGTCTCTCTCTCTCTCTCAATCTCTCTCTCTTTCTCTCCCTCTCTTTTTTTCCTTTGCTCATTGGTTTTGTTATTTAAATTCCACATACGTGTGAAATCATGTGGTACTTATCTTTCTCTGACTGACTTATTTTGCTTAGCACTATATTCTCTAGCTCTATCCATGTTGCAAATGACAAGACTTCATTCTTTTTTATGGCTGAATAACATTCCATGATCTATATAGGGATATGTATCTATTTACACACACACACACACACAAACACACACACACCACCTCTTCTTTATCCATCCATCTATTGATAGACACTTGGGCTGCTTCCATAGTTTGGCTATTGTAAATAATGCTGCAATAAACATAGGGATGCATGTATTCCTTTGAATTAGTGTTTTTGTATTTTTTTGGATAAATACCCAACAATGTGATTCCTGGATCCTAGTGTCATTCTATTTTTAACTTGGGTAACCTCCATACTGTTTTCTACAATGGCTGCATCAATTTGCCTTCCCACCAACAGTGCACGTCAGTTTTCTTTTAGATTAGGATCAAGCTGTGACACTAACAATCATTCAAAGCCCTAGCCTCCTCTTGACACGAATATGCTGGGATCAAGGAGCGAATTAAATTTTATACAATGGGCAAGAGATAACTAGAAAGAAATAAATGATTGAATTATTGCCAATATATTATACATAGAACCATAGAACCGCAACTAGCGGTTGAGCATTCCAGTGTCTTCTATCGGGGTAAAGAAATGAATCAAATTGATGTCCTCATGAAGTTTACTGTTTTGCAGAAGAAAAAAGTGATTCATACAAATTACAATATATAGTAGCAAGGGATATAGGTGTCCTAATATCTGAGAACCAGATGTTACCATTTTTACTTCATGTTTCCAGAAATGTTTTTAGCAAAAATTACATTCCTGGGTTTGAAAGTCTGGGGACTCTCTCGGACTAAAAATGAGGTACTAATATATGCCTCCCCAAAGGCTTGTCCCACCCTCTACATTCTAAAATACTGTCAGTCTTCTCTGTGTCTTTACATCCCTGTATCTTCAAATTAAAATTGATTGCTTTCATGAAATGGAGTCTGCCCACTGTTTAACATTAATAAATGAATGATATATTCTTTTAATTGTGTTTGCCAATCTGAATTTTATGGAACACTTTCTCTCCACCCCTTCATAATCCTTTTGTGCATGTGTTCAGGGTAAATGCTGGAGGGGCTCCAATTTTGAAGTGTTAAATTATCAAGTGAAATCATAAGAGCAATTTATAAAAGAGATAGCTGGAAATTAAAATACAAAAACCGCTCAAGGTAAAATTCGTGGGGGAACTCTCTTGTCACCACCATGAGACCCTGCAGAACAGATGGAACTGACTCTCTAGCTTCTGCTTGGGTACCTGCTGCTTAATTATACCCTAATTAATTAAAGGAAAATCTCCTGTGTGGTTTCAGTAGTAGTGAGCAGGAGGGCAGTCAGAAAGAGACACTTGAATTCAAAAGCTTCAAAATTAACACTAAGAGGCTCAGGAAAGCAGTTACTGTTTACTCGTTGTGGTCATTTTCCAAGAGCAATTGTTAAAACAACAAATTGACTCTCTCACACCCAAAAGAATAAATAGTATGTCTTCTTTTCAATAACTAAGTTCTGTAAATATTTTATTAGTATTTTAAGGATCACTAATACATTTTTACTAAACACATGAGGACTTTTAAGACCAGAGCAGCATGCATAAAGTTAATCTCAACATGTTACTTTTGTGGTTATTTAAAAAGAAAAAGAAAAAAAGAAACTTCTTTGGCAAATATTATTTCCGGGTTTAAGGTTTCAACCAGCTGCCTGTGAAAGTAGTTGATAAATGCAAGTATATTGTATCCACTTCAGTGACCGGAACGGTAGTAGGGAGGCGTTGTACTAATCAGGTGTTCAGTAATAATTTGTGGCCTTGCCATCCCCATTCTGTCTGTGTTTGCTTGTGTATACATACTTCTGGCTCTTTGAGTTTCTCTTCTTTAACATAGATGTCACTGGAGTATTACAAACCTTTTGACTAGCTAAATAAAGGCAGAAAGATACTTTTTACAGAAAAACAATTAATAGAAGAGCCTATTGGTAGTTTGCATTAGATAGGGCTGAGTAGATGTTTATGCATCTATTGGAAGTGTCATCAGTTGGTAGAGAGATCCATGAGCTCAGGACATATTTGCTAAAATGAATCTTGCATTCATCAACTGTCCTTTACATGTGGCCTTAGAAACATAAAATAATATACTTATTTAAATAAATAAATGAAACTTAATTGAAATAAGTTAAACCTAATTCAAATACATTTAATAAATGAATTAAATTGTATAAAAATTAATATATGATGTTATATATTAATTTGTTTACATTTATTTATTTTATAAATAAAATATATAAATGTATGTGCTATATAAACGCTATATATGTTTATTTAGTTGTTATTTCCTTATTGATTGGGTAGGCTTCATAGAGTAGTAAAGAATCCAATCTCACACAACTTCCCAATGTATTTGTAGAGCTTAAGTCAATTTAGTAAGCCAGATAAAAATATATACACCGGATCTCCATCTATAATAAGTATGCATGAGATAGATTTTTGTTCTCTTTGTTACTTCTAGGATTATATTTGAGAATTACAAAGAATAGAATTACTGAGTGTGAAATATAATTATCACTGTAGGAAGACTGATATCATTTATTAATATTAACGTGAATTACTGATACTATTAGTGATTTAGATGGATGAAGCCTTAAGAGTTCTCTTAACTCTCTTACATGAATGTGGACTTGAAACATTCAGTAAGCAATCTCTCATTGTAAGGAATATTAATCAAGAGTTACTTTTTCTACTTATGAATATATTATACATAGAACATTGATCAGAATCCCCAAATAATAGCTCATCAATTATATTTATGTTTGGACAAAATCTTGTCTACCACTGTATGATGTGTTATACTATACACATAGTTATGGGGATAGAAAAAGCAATGCCAGTTATTTGACCATTAGCATTTTGACTATTTAAAAATTATATATGCCTTTTTAAAACAGCATTATTATCTACAAAAGCTGAGTTTGATAAGGTTGGACATATGCGGACACCTGTGAAATCATGGCCACAATCAAAGTAGACAAATGCATCTCCTCCAATAGTTTTCTTGGGTCTTTCTTCAAATTTTCAAGTGCATAAAACAATATTGTTAACTGGAGGCATCAGGTTACACAGCAGGTATCTAGATTTTTTTCATCTTGCATAACTGAAATTTTGTACCCACCAAAGACTTATTCTCCCCTCCAAGTTGCTCTAGGCTCTGGCAATGACCATTCTATTCTCTGCTTCCATAAATTTGACTGTTTTAATTGCTTCATATTAAGTGGAATCATGCAGTTTCTATCCTTCTGTGACTGGGTTCAATTTCTTTTAATGCAATGCCCTCCAGATTCATTCATATTGTTGCAAATGGCAGGATTTTCTTCTTTTTTTAGGGCTGAACAATATTCCATTGTATGTACATACCATATTTTCTTTATCCATTCATCTGTGATTAATTTTTAACTTCCAAAAGTTAAAGGAGAACCAGCATATGTGGGGAAAAATCACAAAAGAGGCATGATAGAAAACAGTATTCAATTAAATGCCAATTTGCTTTTTAAAGATGATATGGATATGTCCAGATGATTGATCATCATGTTCTTTGTCTTGTAGAATGCAGTCAACTATTTTTTATTGTCTCTTTTGTTCTCATTAATGGAATTCCAAGGAAGAAGTATATCATGGTCTAGAAGGAGTTCAGATTGACAGCTATTAGAAAAAGTACGTTTGTGGTATAAGAATAATACATGGGTAGAGAGGAAAAATAGGTCAACTTTTTTCTATCTACCTCTTTCAGGCAAAATCCAAAATTATATGCATTTTTGAGGACATATGTAATGATAATAATTCCAACTTTATTTTTAAAAAATATTTTGTTTATTTATTTGACACACAGAGAGAGGTCACAAGTAGGCAGAGAAGCAGGCAGAGAGAGAGGGGGAAACAGGTTCCCCACTGAGCAGAGAGCCTGATGTGGGACTTGATCCCAGACCCCAAGATCATGACCTGAGCTGAAGGCAGAGGCTTAACCCAGTGAGCCACCCACACGCCCCAATATTTCCAACTTTAAAATATCTATACATCCTAATTACATTTCCCTTTTTTAAAGAGTTCTACGAATTTCAGTATCTTAATGAGATATCTAGGTACCTGTCCAGTCTCAGGCCCTAAAGGAGATTGCTTCACCTGATTTCTACAAGGCAGTTTCTCACAAACTAAAAGTGCTAATTGTTCTTGTCTGGGGACTTTGCTGCTATGTGTGGAACCTCTGATTGCTTCCTAACACAAGGATTCCAGAGAGAAAGTGGGCCGGATCCCTAAATTGTTTTCTTCATATCCAGACACTTGTCACTTATTTGGCTGATGTTTCATTTCTCTTTGAATAAGGACCAATTTTTAGAGGAAGTCCAAGAATTCTATGAGCTGAAATGTGTACAAGAAGCCTTTTTAAGTACTCATCTTTAGATAACGTTCCCCAAATCAGGGATTGTCCCCTCTCTGGAAGACAATATTCGAAGAATTCTTGTAACAGGAAAGTGTAGGAGAGGGTGGCTGGAGTGAGGAAGGAAGGATAGAGAAAGAAATAACCCAAAACCACAAAGAATACAGATAAAGACAAAATTATCTTTAGACTTCCTGAAATCCTCTTCTTAATGTCTTTTCTTTTATATCTGGTATTAACCAAGGTCAGAATATCCTAAATACCTTTCATTATCTACTCAGCATGGGCTGCTCCACCATGGTTTGAAGTGTTATATGATTTCCGAGCATAAACTGAGCTGTCTTTACTCTGGAGTCTGGCTTCAATGAATTTTTCATTTAATTTTTCTTTAGAAGACCATCAAGACCTTTGCTGTTAGAACATAAGGGAGGCTATATCGGAGACTCGTCAATAGCTTTATTTTCCAATTCCATTTTCAAAACGCATCTTCATAATGTATTCAAGTATTTCAGATTCAATCAAATTGCTTCTTCTTTGTAGTAGTGAGAAAAATTAATTTATTTTCATAGAAACTATGCAAATTTACATGGGAAAATTTACTCTTTCTTTCCTTTTTCTTTCTTTCTTTTTTTTCTTTCTTTCGTTCCTTCTTTCTTTTTTTTTTCTTATGGTAAGCATGACCTACTCAGCTCTTCATAACCTGATTAATTCATTAAGTGTGAATGAATGTTGAGCTATGGGACAAAAAAGTTTGCACATTAAAGGATGTCTTATTCTATTTTTGTAGAGGTATGGAAGGTATATTATTTGTCACTACTGCCCTTTCCAATTTGTCTCCCCCACTCCATACTTAATTTTTTAGAGGGCTACTTTTTGAATTATATCATCCAGCTGGGAAGCACGGGGCAGAGATTGGATTGGGGAAGGAGAAAGAGGGTTGGGGATTTCTTACTTCTTCCTTCCTGACTTTGGAGACTCGATTCTGATAGTATCCACATTCTTTTTTCTCCTAGACTCAAGGTATAATTGCATTCCAGGAGCTCACTTTCTCCCCTCGCCCCTTCAGGACTAGAGGTGATGTTGCTATCTCTGCTTGTTCCAGCTCCTGTTGGCCTCCTAAATTCTGCCCAAACCTCAATGAACTTTCCTTCATGAACCTCTCTCCACTTGAGCGTTTGATTTGAATTTGTTTTCTGTTGGGGACTTTGCTGATGATAAAAACAATAATAGTAATCTTTTATAGTCTAGGAGTTATGGAATACCACATGTTGGATATTATACTAAGTGTTCCATGTGTGTTATTTAATTGAATCTTTAAAAAATTCTTATGGGATATGTATTATCTCTCTTAATAGGGATTAAATTGAGATTTAGAAAGGGCATCATTGTGCAAGATCTCCCCAGCTAGTCAGGCAACGTCAAGACTCTAAACCTAGTCTGTGTGACTCTGGAGACCTTGCCCTTCTTAATCTACTCTGGAATGCTGCCTGTTATACGAGACGTGGGAGACTGTGCCTGAAGTGTAAGAACAGCAAATATAAATCTTTAAATGGTGGTCTGTAACTAGATAAATAAGGAAAGTGGTAGTATTTAGTTCAATTCCTCATATCTTTTATCTATTTTATTTTTTTAAAAGATTTTATTTATTTATTTGAGGGAGAGAGAGAAAGTTAGCCTGAGTGGTGGAGAAGGGCTGAGGGAGAGGGAGAAGCAGATGCCCCACTGAGCAGGGAGTCCTAGGCAGTGCTCAATCCCAGAACTCTGGGATTAGGATCTAGCCAAAGACAGACACAAATGACTGAGCCACCCAGGCACCCCCACAAATATTTAAGTTGTTACCATATACTCAGCATTATTCTAGGATTTGAGAATGTAGAGATTAAAATGTTCTGTTTCTAGATGGATTTATTATTTGACAGGAGCATCAGACATCCCAAACACATAAATTAAACAATATTTTATACATGAAAATAAAAATATTTCCAGGCCATGGAGGAAGAATTTTGAAGTAGAATGGTATGAAGCTCTGGTGACTCATTGGAATTCCATGTTGATTTGGTTGAAACCTGTACACTGACCAGGGAACTGCAGTGCTCCAGGCCTGCTGGATTTACCCCGTGCCATCCCAATGTTTTATATCCTCTTGTTGGGAGAAATAGTCAGGTGATTGCCTTTGACAACAAAACATGTATTTCTTCTTTGGGGGTTACAATGTTAGAACTTAGAGAATTATAAAATTTAACCATCCAACCTTCTGGTTATGATTAATATAGAGAAAATAAACAATGGAATAACAGATAACAGTGTATTTTTTCTTCTAAATCCATTTTTCTCTTTACAGATGTTAAAATACTAAGAGTTCAGTAGATTACAAATACCACATTTAGTCTGATATAAAACTCATAGATTATAAGATGCACCAGCATTTTTAATAATAATCGTAAAAGGAAAAGACATTGTCATGGAAATCTTTAACATGGTTTTTTTTTATGACTTAGAAGTTGTATTTTATATTTATTGAAAGAGTTGTTCCAGGATTAAGCTTTGTATACAAGGAACAGTCTTAAAAATACATAAAAAGAGAATGTAAACAAAATAATTTGGTTAAGGTATTTCTAATTTCTTCCCTTAAGAGATTAACTTTCTTGGAAATCATTTTTTGAACTATCACAGTCTGTATTGTGTCACACAAAATTTTGGAATTGGAGCTCACTTTTCTCATCTCTAAAATAGTAGTAATAATAACTTTTCTCTCTTGGGGTTGTTGCAAATCTTGAGTGAAAGGAAATGTGCAACGTGGTTAGCATAGTGCCTGGTACATAATAAACACTCAATAAAATTTGTTACTAATCATGCTATTATTATTTTTATTATATTCCTTTCAAGGTGGTATCTGATAAGTGGCCTAAAATTGGTGTAAACAAAAATCTGTTAATAGGCAGAAAGTCATTTGCCTCACTATTCCCCACATGATTGCTCTAGATTATAAACTATTTTTTGATGAGGGCTACAACTAAGGCCAGGCCAGCTGTTTGGCTGGTTAAACCAATAACTTTTCTCAGAATGAAAAGATATGAAGATTCCTTCATAAGAAGATAGGAATAATAATTATGTAACCCATATCTCCTCAACAGAACAGAGAATGATAAAGAAATGTGAACACACAGTATAAGCTTTGAAATGATATACAATGGTCATGTATTATGAATATCAATTTCATAAATACTGCTCAACTGATTAAGTCTATTTTGAAAGAAAGGAACAGAATGTTGTATTCATTTTCCAGAAAGACCATGCATTATTTCCCTGGAACCTCAAAATAAAGACTCATGAATGAGAATAACAGGATTTTTTTTTTTTTTTCCCTAGCTCCCTCTACTTAAGTGCCAAATCTTGGCGTGTTAAAAGTCATTTTTCTTATGTAACCTCTGTAATCATGGGGCAGTGCCAGCGACAAATCTGAACTGAGATATAAATCAGCAGATTCCAAGCAACAGCAGACAATATTCAGAGACGCCTTTGCGTTGTGGCTTCCAGTGCCAGGCTCAAAGGACTGAAGCTCTGTCTCCTGTCCCCATCAGTCGCGTGCAGGTGTGAAGGCCGTAGGTAACCCCCACGCACTCTGACCCATGGTGATGGGGATGCTGTAATCGTTCAGTACCTCCTCCATGTTCGGAGTTCGCGTGAATGCAGGAGGTGGCCATGTAGGAGCGCTGCAAAAATTTTTCTCATGTTTAGGCTATTGAAAATTATTTCAGCAAAATTGACTCTACCCCTCCAGTTTTCTTTTCAATAATTTATGATGCTTTTACTTTTTTTCTAAGGAATAAGTACCATTGTTTTTTCCTCTGATTACTTTAAAATAAGAAATGGTGCGATGTGGCTTAAACTAGTGCAATTTTGAAGGAGGCAACTCATCCCTCCTCATTTTCATTCACCCCTATTTCTCTCATTTCTATTGTCTTTAGGCAAACAATTAAATGAATACATAAATAAAAATCCTCTACCCAGCTAACACAGTTACCTCACAAATACTTCACTGAGAAAACTTTCATCTTAAAGTGAGTACATTAATAGACAAGTAATGTGTAATATTTATTTTGGCCTCATCTCCTGATTTTCTAAATTTAGGATACTCTAATTTCTTTTAGGCCTCAGGCCACAAAAACTAGTATTTTCTGTCATGAATAGTGTATTCTCTCAGCTTGGAATGGGCATCTAAAAATACCTGTACCTTATAATGGATGCTGATCTACAGAAATAACTAAGGGTTTTAACGGGTTACTGGCAGAAATGAAATAAATGCACGTGCAAACTTCACATAGTACCAACTCAACGTTTCCCTGAATCTTCTCTCAGTGAAATAAAATTTCAAGGAAATCTCAGGTGATTTTAGAGATGCTGTAGGAGATTTTTTTTGGGGCTCTTTATTCTCTATATATCAATATAAAATTCTCTCCATTGAACTTTTCTGCTTTTGAAGTATGTAACATTGGTGTATTTCCATTGAGGATAAAAAGAACTTTAAAAATTTCAGTGTGCCTTGCTTTGGAGTTTACATTCTAATATAAACTCACAAGAAGAAATAGAATACTTATTTATATTAACTTACAGAGAACTGTTGATTTAAAAAATAGAAGTCATTAATCTTTTAATATCAGTACTTGCTGCATGTAAGTATTGTTTACAAATTACTTATGTTTTAATAAAGATATTAGGATCAGTAAAGAAGAGACAAAGAAATTTCAGACTAAAAGTTTAGGAGTAACTGGAATTTAAAAATCAATCATATATTTATAGAACTTTATGCAGAAAATAAGTTAATGTTAATATTGGGAACTAAGTCACAAAAATTATTTGCTGCCATTATTTGCTGCCTCATAAAAATGTATCTCTAACTGACTTATACAAACAAATAACTCACTCCTACGACTTCTGGATAAAAACCATTTATCAGATATTAACAGATTACTGAAATAAAATTAGCATTCTTTTTCTGTTGCTATGTCTTTCATATTTTTTTCTATGCTATCTCCTACTTTGTTTTTTCTGCACTGATCTTTTTTGTTGTGTATAATATTCCTTATTTGTTGTTTATATGATAACTAAATTAGTCTGCAGTTTCTCTAAACTATAGTTACATCTAGAGATGTTATTAGATTTAGGATCAGTTTAGGAGAGTGATACATCTCTAGAGATAGTTATGTGGACTTCCTAGTAGGTGAGTTCAGGAGGCACATATCCCTGGTTCTCAAACTTAGAGATTCAGTTTTATTTTTTCATCCATGGTTAATTTCCTCAATAGCATTTCACCCTACTAACTTTAGAACTATAAATTTTTAAAAAAGTTTCATTTGAGTTTACAAATGGTAATTTTAAATTCTAATTTTTCCCCCTTTTTGTTGGCTATGATTCTCCTGGTAAAAGCATGTTATCAATTATTTGGCTTTTAATACAATATATATAGAAAACAATGGTAAATATATATTATTTTTCTCATTAATTGGTTTTAAAATATTTTGGTGCCCCAGGAATCTTTAATGTTGACCAGTGAGAGTATTTTTGTTGTTATTAAGAGCACTTACACTTTTACAGTTGACATGATTCAGTTTTTGAAGTTGTTTTCTTTATGATCCTTGAATTGTTCCATCTGATGCCAGTGGAGGCTGATTCTAGTTGACACTTTTGAGATGATCACATTAATCTTTTAGAATCCCCTTACTTTTGGAATAATAAAATCCTTCAGGTTGATCTTGTACTGTTAGTACCTGAAGACCTAGGACCAAGAATTTTTCCTAGTTGCTTGGTTATTTAATGAGAAATATCTTTAGATATTAAATTATAAACATTAGAGTTGCCCATCACTACTTGGGTTTTAGAATAAGCAAAGTTGGAAATACAAATTTTTCAGGAGAAAATATTAATATGTTCACAATGATATTTCACTTTTTTTTTTTTTTTTTTTTGGTCTTGTAGGTGAGAAATGGTATCTCAGTGTGTCTAATTTGGACCTCTCCTATTTTGATAAACCCTGAAGGTTTTTTTTTTCCCCTCATATAATCTCAGGATTAGTTGCATATTTTAAAAAGTAATGATATGTTTATATCATTTGCCGACTTTCCAGTAGATTGTTGATGCTACCCAATTTTAAAAGCTCCTTATATGTTAGGAAATAAGTAATTTGTGATTAGTCTTTTTTTTTTTGCAATGTATGTTTTATTTTCATTTTTTTTTTCATTTTGATAATAGTGGACTGTAATATGAACTGAAATGTCTACCTGCAAACAGTTAGTAAAACTTTAAAAAGTATATGAAAGATATGCTCTAAAGGATTCATAGATTATGAATAATTTGGAAGCCAGGATTAAAAAAAAAAAAAAAAAAGGCAGCCAGAAGCAGTGATTCCAGTGCCAGAAGCAGTTTTTCTGCAAGATAACTCTGCTTGTTCCTGAAGGGTGGTGAACAGGCAGAAAGATAAACTTTCCACATTGAAGGCAAAAGAATAGCATTGGAATTCAGGGCTTGCCTGGAGTTAGCCAAACTGTGAAGGTTGAGGAAACAATCCTCCACAAGACCACTCTCATGCCAGATACCAACTGCAAGTTCAGAGGGTCCTGAAATCATCCCCACCCCCAGTTTTGATAATTCTCTTGGACTCACAGAACTCCCAGAAAGCTATTTTACTCACGGTTATGATTTATTACAAGAAAAGCGTACACTTTAAAATCAGTCAAAGGAAAAGATGCATAGGGCAGAGTTTGGGAGGGTTCCAAATATGAAGCATCTATTCTCCTTTCCTGTGGAATCAGGACGTGTTCTTTTTTTAGCAGTGATGTGAGATAGAAGACATGGAGTATTGCCAATAAGGGAAGCTCACCTGAGCCTCAGTGTTCAGAGATTTTATTGGGGCTCTATTACATGGTTCCATAGGTATGATTGATGGAATGATTATGGACATGGTTGAACTTAGTGTCCAAAGCCCCTACCTTAAATCCCATGACTGGTCTCTTTGGCCTGGCAACTCCATCATAAGACTATTGGGTGCACTTGTTCCACTGTGATATCCTATGTGGCCAGCAACTTCCCTAATAAAGGCACTCTATAAGGAATGGTACAAGTTATCTCCTAGAAGCTGATGCAAAGATCTAAACTCTTTTTTAAACATTTCTGAATTCTTTACAACATAAGGACTCAATGAGGAAAAGAAACTCTGTTAAACCTCCCGCACATTGAGGTGAGATTGTGAAAGTCCACACTCTTTAGAGTAAGAATGAACACATTTGGAAGAGTCCGTATAGGAACTGAGGTCCTATAATAATTTATATCAATTCTGATAAATGAATTAACTGATATGTAATTGCTACTTCCCTTGGCCATTTACCAAAAGGAGACTCAAAAACCATACAGAAGAAAATAATAGCTAAAACTCAAACTGTTTTTACATTCTAAAATATTCAACGAAGATACCTAATCAAGAATAACCAAGCATACAAAAACTCATGATAACCACAATATAAAACAAATAAATAAAAGACAGTAGGAACAGATCCATATGGTATTAAGATAATAAATACAGATAAAGACAAAGACTAAGATTTAAATGTATATATTAAGTGACATATTAGACAATATTGAGAAATTTTGAAGAGAACTGAAACCATAAAAACTAACCAATGGAAAAGTGACAATCTATATACAAGTGTAACTTTAGAAATTAAAATGCAAAATTTAGTAGAAAAGTTTACAGAAGTAAGTATAAGTGAAGAAAAATTACTAAACTAAAAAGGGGACAGAAGAAAATACCCAGAATGAAGTAGGTAGAGATAAAGGTATGTAAAACACTCACAGCTGCACACATAAATATTAGAGGTGTCAGAGTGGAATCACTACAGAAGTACCTACAGAGCCTGGAAACTTACCATCAGGGTTCCTGCACTTGTCTAAGACTCTTCTGTTCCATGCATGGAAGAAATTAATATGTAAGAAAAAAACATTAAAACTGCCTGTAGTGACCAGCATTGCCTGATGATTGCTGGCATAGGGATTTTTAGACAGTGATTTCCTAGGTATGACTGAAAGTGTAATGACTATAAGCTCTAGAGTATTCAATTTTAACTTTGAAGTTAGGTTCATTCAAAAATGAAGAGGTAGACAAAATTTTTTCTTACATTTTATGGCTGTGCTTATCATTGTGGTCAACCATTCTGGAATTAGAATTCCAAACTTGTTTTCCCTATATGTTTGTTGGCAACAAGAAAAAAAAAATTGGATGATATTTGGAAGGTGGAAGGAAAGCAACACTTGCATCCGGTTGGTGCAGGCTACCAGATACTCCCAAAGCTCAGGCATCTGGGGCTGAACTCATGGTTCAACATGCTGACTTTGGGCACCAGTCAACACTAAAACTCACCCAGATTCCACAGGACCTTCTCCTCCAGCTTATTTTACCAGTGGGTCAGGTATATGCGGATTGGTGGAGAAGATGTCAGCTTCTTCAGAGCTCCCACATGGTCAAGGCTGCAGGTGGTGAGGGTCAGATTCTAGTTTGTGTTCAATGATTCTAGCTGGCCCGATCTCTCCCTGCTTCATGTGCAGCTTTCGTTCCCTACTGCTGTCCTTGATAACATACAATAACTTCTAATCTACCATCAGATGCAGAAGCAACAATTTTGTATAAACTTCTTCACCAAGAACTACAAATATGGAAGATCTAAATTTTAAAACAAATCTTTTTGTGGTTTCCTCCCTGCTAAAATCTTAACTGATGCTGAAATTGATACTAATATGGTTCTAGCTCCAGGAAAATAAAACCTTAAGGAAGAATTATATACATATTTTCAGGGATATCTGGAATTCATCCTCTAATAGAATTAAAATTAAAAACTTCATTAATATCACTGTTGCAAGTGACAAAGTGAATATTGGTAGTCCATGCCACACAATGACAAAACAGTGGCTTAAATGATTATGAAGACACCTAAAATCAAATGTCTATAGAAGGAAAAACTTTAAACCAAGTAGTGCTTATTTGGAACATCTTTTTTATGGAAATAAAGACCAAAATGGAGTTTGTTGCTTACTTGAGAATGCACTAGAGAACTTAAAGAAAATAAGTAATTCAGGGCTTTAATTTCCTACCTTAAATTATGGATAAGAAAGCAAAGTTTCAAGACTTTGCACTAAATAAAGACCTTTAATTCTTGTGGATACAGGACAGAGATTTCTGAAAACCAAACCTCAAGTGTAATCATGAAAGTGTCTGCTTTATAGAACAAGATGGATTCATAAAATCACATGGTTGCATATATTAAATGTAGGAAATTCACTGGAGGAGGATTTGACTTTGAAAAAGGGGAGAGCTCATATGAAGAGATTCAATAAAATTAGATACCTTAAAACTAAATTTTCCTGACCTTAAGCCTAAGCCTAAATTTCCCGGGTAGCAGTACTTCTTCCTACCCTAACTGAGGGTTAGGGTAGGTTGTCTCTCTTTGGACAGTTGTCTCTCTTTGCTTTAAGAACCTACAATAGCCATCCCTGTAGTAACAAGGAAACATTGATACTTCTGATGATGTACCTTCACCAATCTCATTGCTTTTGGACCTATAATCAGATATAACCAGATTTAGGTACCAGAGGAACCAAAGGCAATATGCAGATAAAAATAAACATGAGATTGACTATTCCAGATATGGGAATAAGTCCCAAATATGCTTGGCAAAGTGGAAGACTATAATGTTGGATCAAACTGAATTTGTTGATATGTTTGTGTTAAGCAAAGGAAAGAATTTAGAGTGAATTTATCATGAAAGACTCTCTCTTAATTCTTTATATTTTTCAGAATGACTAAAGATTATTTGCTTCACCAAAGCTGTGAGAAATATATCCAGGAAGACATTCTAGTATCCTTGATGATCTTGGGATTGGCTATTCTCTGTAGGCCAGGAATGACAGTGGAACTACTACAATTGAATTGGAGTCCCTGATGAAGGGATGATGCATCCTAGGGGTTAGGGACCAGCCTGTGGTATTTAATTTCCAGAGGCAAATTAGGTACAGTTTTTATAAAGATTTCTACAAATGCTTACTAAATAAAACAAAAAGGTTGTAAGAATGACTTGAAGTTCAGATATCAGTGGCCTTGGCCAATTGTTTATGGTATTCTTAAAACTGAAAGCAGTCTACTAAAGTCTTACTTGTTAAGATAAATGGAAAAGCTTTAGTATGGTGAACAGAATCGTGACCTGAATCACAACAGTTGCAACCTCTCAACAAATTCTCATACCTGAGCCCTTTCATAAATTCAGAGTACCTTGCATAAAGAGGAGAATGGATCTGTTAAGGGAGGAACTTTCTACACATTTAAAAATGTATGCTATAAATCTTCCTTATGGCCTTCCCAAAAGGGATCTACAACCATTTAGATGGTAACTGTGCGCTAGAGAAAAGTATATAAAAAGCATTTAGGGGTATTATTGGACAACAGCTCTGAACAGCCACTACTCTTCGGAGACCCAAACCAATCTGAATAAGGTGGAGGCCAAGGGTTTAGTAAGTTCTAGTTAAGGTCTATCTCAGAGTGGGCTCATTGGGCTCCTGAACTAACCTTGTGGTTATTTCTTCAGTCAGGAAATCAGACAGAATCCAAAGAATGATCATTTCTTTTTTCACCACAGAATTTCCTAAGGAGTGATTTTATTTCCTCTTAAAGAAGTTTTGAGGCCATTATGTTAAGAAAGGCCATGTGGAAATTACTAGAACTGCCTCTATCTATCAGATAGATATTACATTGAGAAGGTTTGCAGAAATTTGTGCCATTATCAAAGACCTGAAAGATTCATGGCATGGTGAATATTACCAAAGTCTCATTCAACTCACCTATTTGGTCTGCACTGAAGACAGTTGGATTTTGTAGAATGATAGTGGATTATCATAAATTTAATCAGGTGGTGACTTCAGATGCATCTACCATTTCAGACGTGATTTTGATATTGGAGCAAATAGACATACTCACCATCATGTGGCATGTTTCAATTGATGTAATAAATCCCACATTGACTTGTATATGCTATCTTTTTACTGGGAACTGTTTGCTTTTACCTGACAGGAATAGAAATACATGTTTAATCTTCTACCCTAGGGCAATATCAAATTTCTAGCCCAATATCATGATCTTGTACATAGATACTTTGATGGTCTCTCAAAACCAGAACAACACTAAGCTGTTCAATTAATGATCTGATTCTCACAGGGCATGGTGAGAAGGAAGACACAGCTTTTCCAGACACATTGATAATACACATGTGTGCCAGATGGAAGGAGGTAAATGCCACAGAAATTCAGTAGTCTACCACTTCAGTGAAATTTCTAGAGTCAAAGCATCTGGAACATGTCAAGATATGACTTTCAGGGTGAAGGAAATATTGATGTAGCTGCAAATTGGCTCATGTTTATGAAATTTATTGATTCCCATGATTATCATCACACTGAGAAGCTAGCAAGATAGAATAGTGAAAAAGCCTTTAGGAGATTCAGTTACTGTGCCAGATGGGCACATCAAATTCTGGTGTAGAAATAGTATCCCCTAGGATGTGAGGTATGTTAAAAATCAGTGATCAATATTTAGTGCTGTTTCTCCCATAGCAAACATTCATAACTCAGGAAACCAGGCATAAAATTTGGGGATAATTCTCCTACTTTTACCTCTAGTAAATGAACCATTAGTGGAAGTTTTGCTTTCTGTCCTCATATCTTTGAGTTCTGGTGCTTGAAATGTCTTAGTTCCCAAGGAATAAATATTCTCACAAGGGGACACAATTGTTTTATTTAACTAGAGGTTGAGATTACCACCTGGTCACTTTAGAATTCTCATGACAGTGAATCTGTTGGCAAAAAGGGTATTACTATGCTCTCTGGAATAATTGATCCTGACTCTTCAGTGGAAATCAATTTGCAACTATTGGGTAAGGAGACATAGGTTGGAATGAAGTAGATACCATGGCTACCCGCTTAGTGCCCCATGTTCTGGGATAAAGTTAATGGAAAACTGCAAGTACTCAATAGGGGCAAGACTGCTATCGCCCAGACCTTGAAGGGTGCCTGAGTGGCTCAGTGGGTTAAAGCCTCTGCCTTCGGGTCAGGTCATGACACCAGGGTCCTGGGATCAAGTCCCACATTGGGCTCTCTGCTCAGCGGGGAGCCTGCTTCCACCTCTCTCTCTCTCTCTCTGCCTGCCTCTCTGCCTACTTGTGATCTCTGTCTGTCAAATAAATAAATAAATAAATAATCTTTTAAAAAAGTAAATACAAAAAAAAAATGTGCCTTGTATAGAAAAGAAAAGAACATCATCCATCCAAAAAAGGGATAAAATGACTTTGGGACTTTTATCCTCTTTTGGAGAAAGAGTTAGTGTGTTTTTGGTTGTATGAAGTTCAGTTGCTTCTTGGAGTGTGACTTTGCTTGTATCTTTAGGGATTAAGTATAGTTAAAAGATGTGTACGTGTATATCAAGTTGACAAAAAGTGAATGGGGTTATTTTCCCACTTTTTCAACTTAGCTATATTAAACAACACTTTATAGAATTCTTTCCCAATATAGTTTCAGGTTAGGGTTGTGTTGAAAGTTTAACTAAACTATTTCATAATATTGCTACCTCAGCATCCATTTTGTGTAGCCAAGTAGCCTGTAGGGGTCTTGAACTGACGCTAGCTCCTCCTGTGAACACATGCTGTAGATAACACCCTCAAGAGCCACACAAAACCCCACTTCTTTTTAGGTTTGATTTTATCAATCTGGTCTCAGCTTGGGAAGCCCCAAAGCACTCCCCCATTAGACCCTAATGAAAGCGTGTGTCGCAGGTTCTGCTGGACTCTTTCTGTTGAAACTCTGCCTCAGTGTCCCTATGTGGCCCCTTAAGGAATGCTGTGTACTTCCTCCAGGATCTATGAGTAGTAAACTTCTCTATTTTGATTCCCTTGTGGTCTTTTGTTGAACCCTGGCTCACTAATACCCTGGGCTCTGTTTAACAAATTTTAACAAAGTCACAGTGGATTCCTACAAAGGAAATTTCAGTGAGATTTTGAGGGGAGTAAAGAGCAGTCATTCCACCTGAAGGTCAGAATTTGGCCTCAGGCAGCACTGCAGCTTTTGAATGTGGTTAGTGATGTCTTGTTGAAGTAGGCCGGCAGTCTTTGGAGCTACCAAAGATCTCCTCAGGCCCATTTTTGGGTGAGGTGATTGTGCCATTTGGTGGCAGAGGGCATCAACTTCTGCAGATTATATAGGTCACTGTGGATGGAAATGGTGAGGGAAGTGATTTCAATTTCTGTTTTTCCTCAGGTGTTCCAATTTCTCTGAACTCCCTCCCTTCGCATCTAGCTGTCTTTCCTGAAGGTTGGCTCCGCTGTTCTAGAGCGTCATCCACTACCGAAGTCAGAAGCAACTACCTTTCATGGACGTTTTACCAGTTTCCATAATTTCATTAGGTTTCATCACTCTCGGTGTCCTATGAATTTACATAATTCCTAGTAGTCCTATTTCCCTAAATAAACCTATGATGGTTATTTATGTGTCAACTTAACTAGTCCAAAGGTGTCCAGATATTTAATTAAATGTTGTTCTGGGTATGGGTGAGTATGGGTAAGGGTGTTTCTGGATGAGATTAACAATTGAATCAGTAGACTGAATAAAGCAGATTGCCTTTCACAATGTAGGAGGACATCATCCAAGTCATTGAAGGCCTGAGTAGAAAAAAAGAAAAAAAAAGGCTGAAGAAGAGAGATTTTCTCTCCTTGTTTGTTTGTCTTTGAGGTGGAATATCAGTGTTCTCTTGCCTTGGGTCTCATGCTAGGACTGGAATTTATACCAGTGATTCTCCTGATTCTCTGGCTTGCAGACTCAAAATAGAATTATACCACTCAACTGCCCTGTGCTTGCTGCTTGCTAACTTGCAAATCTTGGGACTTCTCATTCTCCATAACCACACAATTCAATTCTATGTAATAATTGCCTCTTTCTCTTTCCCCCTCTCTCTGAAAATATATATAAATATAATATACAAATTTTATATATATGTACATATATACATAATATTTTGCCTATTTCTCTGAAGAACCTAGATGAGTACAAAACCTTGACAAACACATATTCCACATAAATGATCTGCAATGTAGATCTTTAAAATCTGTAAAAGTACTCCAGCACTTCTTTTAGTATATCTGTAATTTATGAAGATTGAGTAAAATTTTGAGTGCCATATTTCAGGAAAGATGTTTAAAAGCTTAAATCAAGAAATTTTAGAGCCAGAAGGACTAAAAGGTTTATGGAATCCTTCTTTCCCATATGTCCCTCAAAATAAATATCAATAATTATCTACAAAATAAGCATAATATGTCCAACTAAATTCTAATGATTTCAAGATAATTATTTCAATAAATTAAAAAATACACATCTTAAATGCCAAATACTTTCACATTATCTTTATCTCGCACCCTTTTGATGTTCCTGTTTTTTTCTAGTACGCTAAGCACACATGTTTAGTCTAACTCTAGGAAATTGTAGTAGACTGCAAAAATAGTTCTAATTTTCCTCTCTATATATCTAAACACGTTTGTAAGGTGACATTGCAGCTCCTTCCATGAAGAGGTGGAATCTTTCCCATCTCTTGAATCTGGGCTGACTCTTAACAAGTTTTGGTCAACAGAATATAGTACAATGGTGTGGGTACCAGTCCTGAACTTGGGTCTCAACTGTCTTGTGCCGCTTCTTTCTCTCAGTGACCTGTGAGTCTGAGCTAGCCAGCTAGGAGTTGAAGACCATGTGGAAGAGAGGCCAGTTGCCCCAGCTGATGCTTCCTAATCCTGTCTACTACTGGTAAATATTGAAACATGTGAGGAAGCCTGGCCAACATTGTCAGAGCTGTTTACCAGACCCACAACTGCCCAGGTATATAAGAATAAGTCCAGCTGAGACCAGAAGAACTGTATGACATATAGACTCATGAGGGATAAAAAACTGGTTTTTCTTTCAAGCCCCTTAGCATTGAGGTGGTTTGTTACATCGCAATGGCTGAAAGAGAAATCCAGCACTGGACATTATAAAGCAGGAGTATATACAGTGATTAACCTGTCAAGAGGTCTGAAAATCAAGCTGTATGAGAATGGATTGAAAGTATTAGGATATTTAGCATAGAAAGCAAAAATATTAGGAGGGACATAGTGGCTTCCCCAAAATAATTGGTGAACTGTTATGTAAGAGGGGATTATGTTTACCCATCATAAATTTAAAAGGCTAACAGTAAACATTGGCAGATATTAAGATGATGAAAGATGTTGTAATAGAGCTATATAAATTGTATAACTTCCTCAAATTTATCTGGTGGGGATGGTGCCTCACAGTACAGTTAGTTTTTGTCATTAGAAATGTTCATAGAGAATGGATGACCTTTTCACGGGTTTGTTTTGGAAGGTAAATTTCCTCTTTGGCTTGAAGTTTTGACTAGGTAACATATAACATTACTTTAAGTCTAAATTTGTAGGTGTGGTGAGAATTTATATGTTTCTTTTCATTAAGTATGCTTTTCATAATTTTCAATATTCAGAAATTTATATTGTTTAAATACTAATAATAAAACTGTTTGATTTTCTATTCATTTTTATTTGAATTGATGATATTGTAACTAGACTCCCAGTGGAATCATCTGAAAATCTATCCAACACCTTACCATTGATAGAGCTGTTAAAATGTGTTCTCAGTTCCAAATAATTCATTTCAAAGAGACTGTTGGGTTACAACCAATTTTGAAAGGGAAGACAAAAATTCACACAAAAGTAATATAAGAATGATATAATGATATGATATAATTTATTTCTGTTTCTTTGTTCAACAAATATCTATTGACTTCCTGTTATTTGCTAGACACTGATTCAAGCATGGGGGTATGTTAATAAACAAGTGAAGGCATTACCTTTAGGAAGCTTATCTTCTAGTAAGGAAGGAAAACAGTAGACAAATAAGAATTCCATTTATTGTGCATTGGTTCACAACCCTATCAGGAGCTTAGCAGGTATACTTGAAACTGGCCTTCATACTTGGAGGGCAGGGAGAGACCAAAGAAAGGGAAAGGCCATTCTAATTGGGAAGTGGCAGTTTTACTAAGCAAAGGGAACTTACATACAGGGCTTTTTGTGGGCGACAGCAAGGCAAATGGGCTCCCACATCCACCTACCAAATCTTAAAAATTTGAATAGGGTCCTTAATGGGTTCAGTCACATATATTATACAGGGGTTCTCAATACCACATGCCTGTCTAAAGGCTCTATCTTTGGAGCAGCATCTGGGGGCAGGAAAAGCTAGTGGAACCCATATTCCAAGGATAGGCAAGAGAATGAAGATGTCAGGGCCTACTAAGCTCACTGGTCATTTGGCAGTCAGGTCTTTTTGATGATGTTTCCCAACATTGTGAAGTAGTGACAGTGCTAAGAAGAAAAAATAAGCATGGTAAGGAGATATAAATTAGTGGATGAGTCAATATTTTGGAAAAATGACCACAGAAGTCCTCTGTGGGGAGGTGTTATTAGAGCACAGGCCTGACTGAAGCTGGAAAAAACCTAGTAAACAAGGGGAATGATTTACCAAACAGATGGAAAAGATGGAGAAGAAGTTTTGCTAGATGTAGACAATGAAATGCAAGAAAGGTTACATACTGAAATGAGGTGAGGCAAAGGAGAAGAAATTAGAGTAGTAGAAGTGGCTAGTTTACGTGAAGCATCATAGGTCATGATTAGAACTTGGTATTTTATTTAGATTATGATATAAAACCATTAGAAGTGTGACATTAGGCACTTGGCAGGATACGTGTTCTATTTCATGTGGTTCACTCTTGCTTTTGGGAGAACATAAAGCTATGGTGTGGTAGAGTTAGGCAGGGTTCATTGGTCCTTGATCCAACTGCTTTAATATCCATTCTTTCCTTTCTCAAGTTCTGCCTTCATACTATATTTTCTAGGCTTTTTATGAGACAGCTGGGTGAGACACTGACAAGTGGAGGGAAGAAAGAAGCCAGGACATTTTTTCAATCTTTTTTCTTTCTGCCTCATCACTGACAATGAGCTGAGTGAATTATGGTGGTTCTACTTTTCCTGGCATCAGTAGAGAGTATACTTTTGTGCTCTGGTTATGCCTCTTATTTTTTTTCCCATCCACCAAGAAACTATAACTTTATTAATAATAGAAATGCTATACAAATTTCAAACCAAGCTGCTGTTATTCTGTTGAAACAGCAAAGAAAAAAAAAAAGTCCTCATTTTCAGACAGTTACATTGTTAACTCTGTAATAACACTTACAGTATCATTACTGTAGTTCTTCAGGAATTGGATTGCCTTTGATTTTGACATATTAGTTTGTGACATGACACATTCTATGTCCTTAACCTCCACACCTGTTTCATCAACCTTTTCCTCTTCACTCTCCTCTTATACCATTGGAGTCTATATGTTTTCTTGAATGTCTGAGACAGCTTCACCTTGAAATTGAATTTCTCAGTACTTGCTAGTTGTGCCTGCTGAGATAAATCTTTGATCTTGGCTTCCCCCAAAACTATGTAGGTATCTGAAGCTGGGTTCTTGTAGACATCCGGTTTTGTGATGACAAAGAAGATATTCTTAGATTTCCAGATAGTGACTCTCCTAACCCCTGTAACCTGTCAAAAACCCAGTTTGGATATAGCCTTCTGTGCCTTCTTTTCACTTCAGATCTGTTTTGCTTTACTGACTGGTTCTTCATTGATTTCAGCTCTGGCTGCCAGCTGGGCTTATTGTGTGGTCGCCTGTGTGGAATCCTGTTCCTCAAGCTCTGGTACTGATTTATCACTGTCAGATTCTCTTCCAGACCCTGTCTCAGCCTGAGGCCCTGGCAACTCCTGCTCTGTAGCAGGCATGGTTTCTGTGGCTTCACCAGGCATTGCATTTTGTGCAGTGAGTGTAGAACCAAGACGGTGGAAGAAAGAGAGCGAGTCATCCCTCTTCTTTTTTGAATCTCAACCTATGATATGGGTGAGGGATTCTCCAAAGTGATTTGTCTAGTTGGGCCCTGACCTGACTGAAACAAGAAGCTAAGCTGAAGCAAGAATACTGTTGTGAGACTAGTCCAGTAATCTAGGCGAGAGAAGAACAAGTTGTACAAGTTATCGTCACAGCATGGATAAGGTGAAAAATGATGGAATTTGGTATCTCTTTTGAAGGTAAAACTCACATAGTTTAGTGATACAATAAAAGAAAAGAAATATAATGTCTTCAGTGTTTAGTTTGAAAAACTAGGTAAAGGCGGTATTGTTGGTAGGTATGGAGAAGATTGAGGAAGGAAAAGATCAGGAGGGGAGGGCGTATAAATCAGGAGTTCTATTTGGTAAATGTTAGCACTGACATAGCTATTTGGGATCTAAGAGGATCATGTAGAAAGTTAAATATGTGAGCCCAGAGTTTAGGAAAGCACTTCAGTTTAGAGAACTGTGGCTGGGTGGGTAGGATTATTGGTATAATAGTCACACAATTTGAAAAGATTACTTAGGAACTGGCTAGGCATAGAGAAAAATCCATAACCAAGGACAGTGCCCTAATGCACTCCAATGTTTAGAAATTGGAGGGAGAAAAGAAACCATCCTAGGAGACTGAAAAGACACAACTAGTAAAGCAGAAGGAAAAAGACAAAAATGGTATTTCTAGAAGCCAAGCGAAGAAAGCTTTTCAAGATGTCATGTCCAGTGGATAAAATGTTGTCTGTGTCTACTATATCCTTCTTCCTTCCCCCCCCCATCTCTCTCCTTTTCTCTCTCTACTTTTTTCCTCCTCCTTTCTTTCATTGCTTTATTCAGTTATTTAACCAATATATATCAGGAGTTTGGTGGATGTACTGTGCTAGTTAATTCAGAACTCAGACAGAGGAGGTTTTCAATAAGAATTGTTAATAGTAGTCTTGTGGAAGAGGGTTAATTATTTTTTTTTTCAGACTATTCCTTTAAACAAAGAATCATAGAATTTATCTTTAGAATATAAGGTATTGGTTCACCTGGAAAACAAACGCATTATTCTACGTCTTAGGAAAAGAATGAGATTTTTACCTTGCTTCACACTTTATATGCATTTACTCATACAAATAATATGTATATATGCATAAATATTTTACATTCGATTCTATAATATTTATTCACAGCATCTTGCAATAAAAAAATTTAAAAAGTTTCTCATGTATCTATTTCATAATTTTATTTTTCTGCTTGGAAATGGCAAATGCAACAGAATTTTCTTCAAAGCCCTATTTCTCTGTGAGAATCCAAGGGTTAAATTAAAGGAGAAGTCAGCTTCTTGTCCTTGGCTCAGAGGAAAGCTCACTGTAGCCTTCATTTATTTCCTTCACATCCTATTTTGCTCTTTTCTCTTTTAGGACTGAGCATGTAGCCTTCCTTTTTCTCATCCCCAGCCAAGATGCACAACTACAGTGGGAAGGTATCCAGAATATGGGTAGGATCTAATTCTTAAAATCAAAGATAGGTAAGCTCCAAGGTTAAATTTGGAAAGCTCAGGAAATCCTAAGTGCAAACACCACCTTTCAATCACCTGCAAATCATTTCCTGCTCCCTTGTCTCTGAAAGGCAGGATTGCAGCCTCACTGTAATTTTTCTTTCTAAATTAAGCAGCACATTTCAGGTGTCTGAGAAGCAGCTGAGTGAGGAAAGGGATTTTAGTACTGGATTCCATTCAACTTTGCTACTGGTTTATTTTATCATTACATTTTTACAAATGCGGGTGAGAATTTTAGAATTTAGCTAAGGTCATTAGAAGAAGAAAGTATGGCAGCAAAATAGGACTTGATGTTTTAGCATTAAAAATAGAAAATTTTAAAAATATATGCTTCTAAAATTCTGTACTCTTAATTCCTTTTTTTCTCAGTATAATTATGAACCGCATGTGACAAACAAGATACATTAAGCAGACTGAGCTCGGTAAAATAGTTGTATTTAACTTCAGAACTTAATTAGGGAACTTTTTGTCTTAGACCTTATTCAAACCATTAAGAGCTTATGTTTATATGTTTATATGCTTTAGTCACTAGGATTGGGATTTAAATGTAGCAGAAAAGACAAGAACCAGGCCCCACTGTTAATTTACTGTTAGCTCAGGAGAACAGCCAAGCCTCTTGAATAAAATACAAAATACATATTTTAGACTTTTAATAACATTAAGTTCTATTGTTGACTAAATTTATTTCTGAAGTATGTGTACCCAGAGTGTACCTAGAGAAATTCAATCTACAGAAGGCTTTAGTGACTTCAGAAAAAAAAAATAGTTATATTTGCTAGCTTAAAAAATAACCAGATAAAGGAATAATCTTTCCCACTTCATTTCTTTCATTAGAAGTCATATCTACAGAGACCTTTTGTCAGGCTTTTCATCTACCCAGTTTGTCTGGATAGCGATGATACATAGTAAGTAACCTTCAATGAAGGTTAAAGAGTAAAGAATTAACATTATGATATAATTGAAGGAAAACAAAAGAGGAGAGAGAGAGAGCATAAAGCCTTGTAGATACCTGGGAAAATTAGATAAAAACACAAACCCTGCTATTTATACATTAGAAAATTAATACCGCTGAGATGGCATGGATATGCTCTAGTCAGTCTGCCCTGAGGTTTGAAATCCAACCACAGTACCAGAGTTACCTATATCCCTTACCTTGGGTTCCACTGGTTTTCATTCACTGATGATATCCAAACATTAGTGAAGACAATGAGCTGCTTTCAGGAGTTTAAGAGGAAAGGGAATGTGTCTATTACCAGTGAAAGTCATAAGTAGATATTATCTGTGGTAGGCAGACTCTAAGATGACACCTCATGATCCCTGACTCCTCATATTCACACTCTTACGTAATCCTTTGCCTTGAGTATGGCTAGATTTGGTGATTCACTTCTAATGAATTGAATACAGCCGAAGCAGTAACATACCAATTCAAAAACCAGATGGCTTCTGTCTTGGGATCTGTCTTGGGATGGCTTCTGTCTTGGGATCTCTCTTTCAGAATCTGTACCCTGGGGTAACCAGCAGCCATAGAAGAAGCCCTGTGGATAAAGCCACAGGGCCAGGAGCTGATACTTTCAGTCTTCTGCTAACAAGGACCTAGAGACCTGTGAACAGCTACCTGAGTGAACTTCAAAGTGAACTCTCCTCCAGCTGAATACTTAGATGTCCACAACCTTAGATAACACCGTGATGCAGACTTCTGAGAGAGTAAACCATAAACACCCAACTAAACCACAGCAAGATCTTGACTCACAGAGATGATAAATGTTATTTAAAGCTGTTAAATTTGGGGGCAATTTGTTATACAACAATAGATAACAAGTAAAGTATCTTTTTTTTTTTTTTAAGCTTTTATTTATTCAAGAGATAGAGTGACCAAGAGTGAAAGAGAGCATGAGCAGTGGGAAGGGTAGAGGGAGAAGTAAACTCCTTGCTGAGTAGGGATCCCAATTCAGGGCTGGATCCGAGGACCCTTGATAAAGACCTGAGCAGAAGGTAGATGCTTAACGGACAGAGCCACCCATGTGCCCCAACAAGGAAAGCATCATTATGGATTCTCCACTTAGTTGTCTAACCTACCTTTATTTGATAAAATATAGGATCTACCTCCATTAACCCAATTACTTAAAATAATTATATTATAATAACATAAAGATATTGAACTATTGCTTTCCCTAAAGAGTAGCTTACTCATTTCTTGAGTACTAGTTGTTTTTTTCTTTTTTAAATATCTGTTTAAGAGCTCTATGAAAATAATAATTTGTTTCTGAATTCTGGGTTCCATTTTCTTCCCTGTGCAACCATCTAGTCCAGAATAGAGACATCATGGAATTCAGCTATAAACTACCTATATTTGTTTTTAAAAAGAGTTGAAATCTATCCATCTCTTTCTTTATTAGCACTGGAAATTTATGATAAAAGTATTTTTTCCATTAAAGTAAGAAAAAATAATATGAAATGAGATACAATGATCTCAAGTAAAGATAGAATTACCCTCAATAAAAGTAGTTCTTCTTTATTTTTTCCCTATCTGTATTATTATTTATTCTTTATGATATTTTCACTTATCTTAGAAAGAGACATTTCTTAGATACTGAAGTTGAATCATCTGGTGACTAAAATTCTTTTGTAGAGTGATAAGAAACAAGGAAAAATTTCTCATTTCTTCCCAACTATGAAGTTGTAAAATCTTTACAATTGAGGAGAATAATTTCTCATTATGGTGGCAAAATAGTTTTTTTTAAGAACAGAAAATATTTTATTAGCAAAATAGGTCACAGTATAATTCTCTGAGCACAGGGCACTATGGAGGAGAGGGGAGAGTCCCACTACATCAGAATTTGGGATCTATCTATATAATAGCTGGATGTCTCCTCCTTATTACTTCAAATTGACAAACTTTAGCTAGCCTAAAGAAGAAAAAAAGAGAAAACACAAATAAATAAAATCAGAAATGAAAGAAGAAACATTACAATCAATGCCAGAGAAATAAAAGGATCATATGAGACTACTATAAACAATTATGTACCAATAAACTGGATAATCTAGAAGAAATGGAAAAATTCCTAGAAAGACACAACTTGCAAATACTGAATCATGAAAGAATAGAAAATCTGAACAGACTAATTACAAGTAAGATGACTGAATTAGTAATCAAAAACTTCTTAACAAAGAAGAGTCCAGGACCACATGGCTTCATTTGTGTATTCCATCAAATATTTAAATAAGAATTAACACCAGTCTTTCTCAAACTCTCCAAAACAATGAAGGGGAGGGAACACTTTCAAACTAATTTATGATCTCAACATTACCCTGATAGAAAAGACAAACAGAGACATCACAGGAGGAAAAAATTTATATATATAGGACAGTATCTCTGATGAATATAGATGTAAAAATTCACAAAAATAGTTGATAGCTAATTCAACAGAATATTACAAGGATCATACACCAATACTAAGTGGGATTTGTCCTTCAGATGCAAGGATGGTTCAACATACAAAATTAATGTTATACACCACATTAACAGAGTAGAGGATAGCAATTACCTGGTCATCTCAAAAGATGCAGAAAATTTTGATACAATTCCTCATTCCCTCATGATAAAATCTCTGAACAATGAGAAATAGAAGGAAAGTGCCTCAACATAACAAAGGCCATTAATGACAGGCCCACAGCAAACATCATTCTCAATAGTAAGAAAGTGAGAACCTTTCCTCTAACATAAAGAATAAGGTAAGGATGCCCACTCTTACCACTTGTACTCAATATAGTACTAGAAGTCCTAGCCAGAGCAATTAAAATAAGAAAAATAAATAAAAATCATGACCAGGGAGACTGACATGGGGCTCTGGGCTCCATTGCAGGACCCTGGGATCATGAACTGAGTTGAAGGCAGGTGCTTAACCTACTGAGCCACACAGACACCCCAGGAAATAACTTTCTCTAAACACTGACATAATTGTATATGTTTAAAAGATCTTTATATTGAAATAAACTGACATGTCTTGATTTTGGAAAAAATAAATAAAAATAATAAAAATTTTTAAAAATCATCCAAATTAGAAAGAAAGAATTAAAATTGTCCCATCATCAACATACAAAATTCAGTTGTGTTTCTATACAGTAACAGCAAATTATCTGGTGAGGAAATTAGAAAAAAAAAAAGTCCCATTTATAACAACATTATAAAGAATACAATACTTAAGAATAACCCTAACTAAGTTGGTGAAGGACTTGTATACTAAACATTACAAAATCCCAATGAAAGAAACAGAACAAATATATGGAGAGTCATGTCATGTTCATGGATTGACAGACTTAATATTGTTAAAATGTCCATACTGCCCAGGGCAATCTACAGACTCAGTGCTATCTCTGTCACAAAGAGTTTTATGTTTTTACAAAAATAGAGGGACATCTGGGTGGCTCAATCTGTTCAATGTCTGACTTGATTTCAGTACAGGTCATGATCTCAGGGTTCTGAGATTGAGTCCCATGTTGAAGATTCTCTCTGTCTCTCCCTCTCCCTCTCCCTCTCCCCCTTACCTACTTCTCTCTCTCAAAAAAAAAAAAAAAAAAAAGACAAGGGTCCAAAAATATACAATGGGGATCTTTTCAACAAATGGTGTTGGGAAAACTGGATATCCACATGCAAATAATGAAATTGGACCCTTATATTATACCACACACAAAATCAACTAAAAATCAATCGAAGACTTAAACATAGACCTAGAACTGTAAAACTCCAAGAAAGAAATATAAGTGAAAACCTTCATGACATTAATCTTGATAACAATTTCAAGGGTACAACACCATAAGCATGGCAACAAAACCAAAATAAGCAAGTGGGACTATATCAAACTAAAAACCTTCTGCACAGGAGAATCAACAAAGTGAAAAGGCAACCTTGAAAAGAGAGAAAATATTTGCAAACCAAAGGGTTAATTTAGAAAGTACATAAGGAACTCATACAATAGAATAGTAAAATAACAAATAGCTTAGTTAAAAAAATGGACTAAGAGCTCAAATAGATATTTCTCCAAAGAAGATACAGAAACGAACCACAGACTTCTAAAACAATTCTCAGTATCACTAATCATCAGAGAAATGCTAATGAAATTACAATAAGATATTACCTCACACTTGTTAATGTGGCTATTATGAAAAAAAAAAAAACAGTGATTAGTGAGGATATGGAGAAATTAGATCTTTTTAAAAATTATTTATTTATCTATTTATTTATTTATTATTTTTTAGAGAGGGAGAGAGGGGAAGGGCAGAGGCAAAAGGAAAGATAATGTTTTTTTAAGATTTATTTATCTTATTTAAAAAAAAAAGATTTATTTTTTTATTTTAGAGAGAGAGAGAGAGTGAGCTGGAGGGGCAGAAGGAAAGATATAGAGATTGTTAAGCAGACTCCATACTGACTAGGAAGCAAGAACCAGGCATGATGTGAGCTGAAATCATGATTGGGACGCTCAACTGACTGAGCATTTTCTAAAAATATTTTTATTTGTTATTTATTTATTCATTCTTTCATCCATTCATTCATTTTTAAGAGAGAGAGCATGTGCATGTGCATGTATGAGCAGAAGGGGGAGGGGCAGCGGGAGAGAGAATCCTAAGCAGGATCCATGCCCAGTGCAGCCCAAAGCAGAGCTCCGTCTTACAACCCTGATATCGTGACCTGAGCCAAAATCAGAAGTCTGATGCTTACTTGACTGAGCCACTCATGTGCTCCTAGAAATTAGAACTCTTATACATTGTTGGTGGGATGCAAAATGGTGCAGCTGCTATGGAAAACAGTATGAAGTTTTTGAAAAATTTAAAAAAACTACTGTATGATCCAACAAAAGCTCATTTCTGGGTTATCCCAGAGAATTGAAATTAGGATCTCTTGGAGATGTTAGCAATCCCATGTTCATGACAGCACTACCCACAATTTTGAAAATGTGAAAACAATCTAAATATCCATCAATAGATGAATAGAGAAAGAAATGTCATACACATATATTGGAATATGATTTGGAGTTAAAAAGAGTTAAATTCTATAATATATAACAACATGGAAGAATCTTGGAGACATTATGTAAAGTGAAATAAGTATGTCACAGAAATATAAATACCACATGACATGATGTCACTTATATAAGGTAACTACAGTAGTCAAATTCATGGAATTAGAGTGGAATGGTGGTTGCTAGGAGTAATGGGGAGGGAGAATTATGTAGTTACTAATCAATGAGCGTCAGGTTTCAGTTAAGCAAGATAAAGAAGATTAGCTTCATAATAAGCATATGTATATAAAATATCTGTTATGTATATAATAAGATAATATCTAAAATATAACTGGATATACATTAAGCTCCTGAGACATGTTGTGTAACGTTGAACCTATAGAAATGACAATGTGTTACACACTTAAAATTTAAGAGGATAGGTTTCATGTAAAGTGTTCTTACCACAATAAAATAGTTTTTTAAGTAAAAGATAAAAACATATTGCATGAATACAAAATATGCCAGATATTTTGCTATATACTTGTACACATATAATCTCTTTGAAAATTAAATTTTCTTAACAAAAAGCAAGTGATTCAAATTAATAACAGAGCATTAAAAAAAGCGACTCCAAGCACTGACTCTACTAGCTAAAATAAGACATGAGCAAGACATTTAATCTTTTTGAGATTTAGTTTGTCCATCTGTAAACTAAGGTGCATAATTTCTCTCTGAAATCTTTGGGAGAATACCAAAATGAATGAACGAACAAACAAACAAAAAACCTGGTCGGGGATGGCAAGTAGTGGAATCCCAGGCTTCCATCCATGTCAAAACTTAAGTATCAGTATGAATAAAATGTACTGAAATGTTCTAAACTTTCAGAAGAAAATAATCCAGAATTCTCTACATTCATTATTTTATATTTGTTTTATATAACCCAGTTCACCTACTGGGGAGTACATGCTCCATTTGGATTAGCTGAGCTCAAGATTTAGAAATAGATAAACAGCCTGATGATATAATTGTTCCCCTTTCCTCCAATCCCACCCTTGTGGTGCAGACAAGTGTCCCACCCACACTTTCATCATTCATACATAGTCAGGTTCACTTCTTTATTTTCTTTATTTATTTTTTACCATTTTCTTAATGAAACACAACTGGGATGATTGCTTAGGTAACCTGAGTTGTCAATATTGCCGTTTCTTCCTGTGAATGTTGCTCATAGTTTCTTCTTTCCTTCATTTCTACCTCCTTCCGAAATCCTCCTTTTTATCCTTTTAATCCCAGGCTGAAGGTATGCTCACTAATTCTCAGATCTAATGTCCCTTCTATTTCCTCTTTCGGAAGCGGGCAGGTTCACACAATGGCTGGATCTTTCATGCAGTCCTGAATGAGAAATTCTAAGGATAAACTGCACTTTTTTTTTAAAACAAATATTAGATGGTGTGTTGACTCAGTGGGTAAGGTGGTTGGTTCTTCAGGAATTCGATATTATTATTGCTATAGATGATACTTATCATATGTTTGAGGTGTTATAGCCTTGCCATTAAGTCAGGGGGTCTGGATTTGCATTCTCCTTTAGTCCTGATTTTGTGATACTGAGTAACTTAGTTAACTTTTAAAAAGTCAGTTTTTTCATCTATACAGCATATAGAATTGTTGTGAGTATTAAAACTAATTTACTACACCCATTTCTTGCATTATTTTTCCAATGTACTTGTCTAAATTACCATATATTCTTTTCTTTTAAAGATTTTATTTATTTATTTGAGAGAGAGCAAGAGTGAGAGAGATCACAGAGGAAGAGGGAGAGGGAGAAACAGATTGCCCTCTGAGTGCAGAGCTCAGTGGGGCTTATTCCCAGGGGCATGAGATCATGACCTGAGCAGAAGGCAGACACTTAACTGACTGAGCTCCCTAGGCACCCCCAAATCATTGTATATTCTCATTTTAATAATTTGTAAGCATAGTTATTTTTGTCTGCTTATCACTGTAGTATGGAGTCTAGTACTCTTAGTAAGTAGAAAGAACTTAATAAGAGGGTTATGAATGAATGAAATAATGAAATATGATTAATGTGATTTTTAAAACATGAATGCAGACTATCATAATTAACACACGATTACTAACAATCCTTCCAGAACCTTGTAAGGAGGTTAATGTTATTATTCCCCTCTTAGTCATAAGGAAACTGAGGCTCAGATTGCTTACACAGCACAAACTGGTGGAATAAGGGCTCATTTCACCCACTCTAAGGTTCAGAACCCACCCCATATCAAAGGTTTTTAATTTTGTAAGAACCATCAGTAAAAGGATTCTTGGATCTCTCTTGAGAGAGCCTGGGACAAGTTTGTAGGAGCTAGCATTCCTGGAGTGCCCTCAGAAGATACCTATAAGGGAATAAACAGAAGCAGGATAAGGTGGGGGCAAAAAGCTAAGCAAATAGATGGTTTTTACCAAAATCTGGACTAAGTCTAAACTCATGGGGAGGTCTGGAGGGTGAAAGGCATCACAGAGTTGTCATGCCTTAGAGTTAAGTGTGTTAGGGTTACAATTTTGCATCCCCGTATCAGCTAACCGGTGCCTAATTTTTTGTCCTCCTCTTTAGAGGGTGCTGAAGTTCTCAGGCAGCTTCTAGCAAGACAGTTTCTGCCAGTCAAGGACAATTCTCTGGAGAAAGGTGCAATTGTACCTACGAGTAGTCGGCACTAACAGCAACAGATGATAAATGCATCGGTCCAGTAAGGAAAATCTGGGCAAAGCACCAGCAGCCTCTCTCCAGGGGAAATCTTAATTGTTCTGCTGTCTCCCACACGTTCATTTCACTTCAGCAGCTTACATCCACCTTTCCTGAGCCTGTATCAGCCTAAGATCAACCTATGTATCTGCTCTTCATTTCAAGCAATAGTGAATCTAATAAAGGAAACAAGGGGGAAATTAATGACGCATTGTACCAGTAGCTACTTTATCAACATGAATATTTTATGTTTGGTCCTACTTGACCTTGATGTCATGGTCACCAGTCACTGGGCTTATGCCTTTCCACTATTATTTTCAGATAACTGACAGCAGAATTATACTATGTTCCGTACTGGTTGTGCCTCCAATCTGTTTTGCTCTATGCAAGTACGCTTGGGGCTGCTGTTGGATGTTCAGTGAATGTCTACCCTGCCTTTTGGGATTCTGCCTAGGACTCACCTACTTATACTTCCATCTTCTTTGAACTGATTCCTCTGTTAGGAATTCCTCTTTCCCTGTGCACAATTACGTAACATGTTTATTCTCTGAGGCATTGTTCAATTCTTTGGCTCTGCCTGACTCCAAGCCAAGCTCCCCATATCCTGCAGCCAGTGAACTCCCAGGACGAGAGCATCTTTTTAAAAAATTTTTTTCTTTCCCCCAGAAACCCAATCACAATGGCCTCCTTGTGGAGAGGGCACTAATTTATAATTGCAAATATCTATAAAATATTTTGAAATGCAGAGCATTTAATTATACAGAGAAGGTTAATGCTAGAATTTTAAACCCCTTGAGGACTCTTTATTTGCCCATTGTAACTCCCATAAATGTCAATAAAACCACAATCTGCAAATTAGAAAGTGAGAAACCCCTTCTTGAGACAGCTGAGGTTTGGGTGAACCACAGGGAAATGCCTTTACCTGGAGGCCAAATAATCATGGTAAAAGGGCAAAGAACTCTGGTGACATTATTCTAAATCATTGAGAGCTAAGGGACCATAGATTTAATAAAAATGAATCTTTTATTTTCTAGCATCCTACACTGAGGATATTGGTGTTATTGACATTTAAAACTAGTTTTTTAATGGTTCACATATGTAAACCTGCATTTGGATTTCCTGATAAAGAATAGTAACAATAACAACAGCAACAAAAATAATTAATAATAATAATAATAAAAGCAGCGACCACTGCCACTGCTACCAGATATGAATCTTGTCTTGGAATAATTTTCCAAAAAATAAAAAGCAAAGAACTGGGCAAAATCTCTCAGCCCTGACTTCTCTGTTGGACTTTTGGAGGCTATGAGTTGCTAGTGCATTTCCACTCAGGGAGAGCCTATCCCATGTCAGGCATGTGCTAAATGCTGAGGAAACACGGGCAAAAAATTCATAAGACATTTTTCCTATAATTGTTGGGTTTAGAGTTTAGGAAAGGGAAGGGAAACATGTGAAAAATTAGCCATTATAAAATGTTACATTTGTTATATTGCCCCCCTCCCTCCAGAGGGAGAAGAAGCATGAAGACAAGAATTCTACGTGTGTCAAAGTGAAGAAAGTTTTTGTGGAGGAGGTAGTTTGAGGTGAATCTTAAAAAACCTCTTTCTTGCTATCCTCCCAGCTTTTGATTTGTAAAACAATGAAGGATTGCTACTATTACCATTCTCCATTGATTTGTGGAAGCAGAAATGTAAAATAAGCTCTTGAGCTCTAGAGGCAAAGAAAACAAAAGGCAATGTATGACATGGGGTAAATATGGAGGGGGTGGTGATGTTTGAAGTGATGAACCACAACCCACACAGAGGCTTTGAGGAAAGAGATCTTACATCAGAGAAGGCTCCCCTTCCCTGAAGTGGCAGGATTACCACAGGAAAGCAGATGAGTTATGACACACGTTATTATTCCTGACAACATAAGTACAATTAGGGCAAAGAATCACAAAATGGTTAATTATTTTACCTTTTGAATTTGTGAAGAATGTATTATTTAGCCATAATGCATGTAGAAAACCAATACATTATTGTTTGAGTATAGTATGGGCTTTTTTGAAAGCCGAATTAGCATTTTCATTAGACAGATAAAGTCTCTAGCGTTCATGGAGTTTACTATCTAGTAAGGAAAACCCAATTAAAAGTTGTACAAACACACACACACACAGATACAGACCTATATGAGTTGTCTTTTGACATATGATTTATGCCTTAATTCATCAAGATCATCTTAATGGAGAATCTACCACATGCTGGAACTGCTAGGTTCTGTGGGGAATAGAAGAATGAATCGGAAAGAGATTCAACTCTGCAGGAAATGTCAGTCCAAGTGGAGCAATAGGGCATAAAACTAACAACTCAAAATGTATAAAGGGTCAGTGCCATAAGAATATAGATTACACTCTAGGATTCCTGAGGGGAGAGAGAGAGTACATGCTAGTAAGAGAAATAAGGACATTCTGATGGAGAAATTGGCAAACTATCTAAATCTCAAATGAAAGTTCATAGTTGGGATGTGTGCACAAGGACATTCAGATATGGAGGGGAAGAGTGAAGAAGGCAGTGTCTTAGCTTGCCAGGGCTGCTGTAACAAAGTTTCACGCAGACGGTTATGGGGGAGAGGGTTAAACCACAGACCTTCCCACAGTTCTGGAGGCTAGAATTCTGAGACTGAGGTGTTGGCAAGGTTGGCTCTCTGGAGATCAGGGATGGAGGGATTTGTCTCAGGGCTCTCTTCTTGGTATGTGGATGGTTGCCTTCTCCCTTTGTTTTCGTACTGTCTTCCCTCTCTGCATGTCTATGTTCAAATTTCCTCTACTTATAAGATCACCAGTTATATGGGGTTAGGACCCACCCTAATGACCTCATCTTAACTTAATTGTCTCAGTAAAGACCCCATCTCCAAATGCTATCACATTTTGAGGTAATGGGGTAAGGATTTCAACATATGAAATTTTGGGGAGACATAATTCAGCCTATAACAAGGACTGAGGCAAAGAGTCGTGGGATATATAAAGAGAACAGTGAATTTTGGTTTGACTAAAATACTGTTACATAGCTAACATGGAAATCGGGCTGGACAAACGACTGAAACCAGATGGCACTGGGCTTGAATTTCCAGCTAGAGCGTTTGGACTTTGTTCCTCCAGCAGTAGGGAACCAGAAATGAATTTGAGCAGAGGAGTAGCATAATAAATACAAAATTATTGCCTGCTTACAGTGTGCCAGACACCATGCTAAATGTTTTACCTAATGATCTTATTTTATCATCATCTCATTTTAATCTTTGCAATAATACCTTTAACCAGGTTTTATTAGTCTTGTTTTACAGAGTAGTAAACTAAGCTTAAAAAAGTTATTATAGTTTATGAATATTAGAGCAGAGGATCTAATTTAAGTCTTCATAATCTGGCCTCACATCAAGTGTATCTTAATCTCAGACACTATAGTTTTCATCTCTAAAATTTCATTGTAACTTTCTTTATGTATCACCAATGGCTCTGCTTCAATTTTGAACATATGGGATATAGTTATAATCACTTTTTTATGTCCTTATCTGATAATTTTCATCTCTGTATCAGTTCTAGGTCAGTTTTAAGTGATTGATTTTTCTCCTTATCATTGTTCCAATTTTGCTGCTGCTTTGAATGCCTGGTCATCTTTGATGGGATACCAGACATTGGGTTCTGGATATATTGTTATAAATATTCTTGATTTTTTTTTCTGGGATTATAAATTACTTAGAAATAGTTTAATCCTTTTGGGGATCTCGTTTTTAAGATCTATTGGTGAGAGTGGAGCCAGGGTCAGGCCAGTCCTAATGTTCCCCATTTCTGAGGCAAGACCTTCTCTGTGCTCTACCCCATATCTTGAGAGATTTTCCAGTCTTTCCCATGCCTCAGGTAATTTCCTCAGATGTACATACTGACTACTCAAGGGGCCCTCTGCAGATCTCTGGATTCCTGTCTCTGTACAGATCTCTCTGCTCTAGCACTCTGTCCTGCATTCTCTAGACACCTTAATCTACTTAGATTCTCAGGTCTGTCTCAACTCAGGTATGCTTAGGGTTCCACCTCAGCTCCTCTTCCTCATGCCATCGCCTGGAAACTCTCCAAGGCCTTAAGCTAAGACTCTTGTAGGTCTCACCTCATTTGAGTCTCATTTCTCAGGAATCACCATTCCTCATTTTCAAATGTCTAGTGTTTGCCAAGTATTATGTGTTTGTTTTATGTGGATTTTCCATTTCAGATGGAAAGGTAGATTGGATCCCTTTCATTTAATCTTGGTCTGAAGCAGATGTCAACCCAGGAGTTTTATATTTTAAACCATTGTATTCCACATAAATTTTAGGATGGAGGGTAGAGAGTAAGGTGGGCAGCACCTTAAGTGCTGAATTTTAAGTCCTAAAATTAAAAATACTTATAAAATTAAAAATCACCAAGATAAATATGGCGTTAACCATATTAGTGTGACTAAGAGTGGAACAAGTAAGGCAGATAGACTTACGTGGTCTTTTCTCCCAGGAGCAGGAGGGGAACAAAATAATGCCTCATTAACTGTTGCTGCTGAACAGCAAGACTTCTAGGACACTGGGAATCCCACTCAACTCTAGAACTAGTCTTCCAAAGACAAATCCTTCTTTCTTTTCCTTTTTCTTCCTTTCCTTCCCTATCTGAGCCAGGGTTGGTCTGATAGCTATGGCGTCCTTATGTTCTCTCTCTTCCTTGTAGTGAAAACACCACTCTAAGAGGACAGGGCATCTGATATCTTAGTTGCTATTTAATGATGCTTTTATATCCTCACCTTCCTGTTGCTAATGTGCTAAAATGAATTTTAATATCTCTTCAGTATCCACTAGAAGCCCAATTGTGAATATGATCCTCATTAAGAAAGACACCATATAAACTTGGTGGGCATTTCTTTAACATCCTAGAAGAATGGACATCATGGACACAGTCCCAAGGAATGATGTGTAAATTGTGTTTTAAAAATTGAATTGTATTTTAAAAATACTAAATATATTTAAAATATATTAGTGGAACTTGGTTTTTAAAATATAACTTTCATGTTATATAATGATTACATCTGAGTTATTACTAAGGAAATATAACATTTTGTTAATGTAGTTTTTCTGGTCTCCATATAACCTTGCCCTCAAATCAATATGTCTACAATAATTCTTATTAGTAATTTTCATAATAAAGATTAGATACAGCTACATAAACTACATACCTACCTCACTATTTGTTATAATTTAAAAATCCTCTAATGGGAAGGATTATTTGAATTATAATTAACATTGAAGACCGAATCTTATTTTATTTTTCACTTGAATGAAGTTAAATTGAACGAGAACTACATCTTGCTCAATCACATAATTATAATTTCTGATAACACTTCACATATGAATCATGTAAACACAGAAAAGTGTCAAGTTGATAGCTTAAATATCTGAAATCTGGGGAAAACATTTTATTTCATTTTACGGAGATTTTTATTTCCCTACTCATTATACACAAAAGGGAGGATTAACTGAATTCTAATGTATATAGTTAATAATACATAATTGATAGATTTTGATAAAAATAAGATATTAGATATTAACTTTCTATATTTGATGTTGATTATATTAATAGATAGGCTAGATCTGACATATATCAACATTTGAATGATTAAAATGAAAATTCCTTAACTTTACACAACTTTGCAATAATGCTTTAATTTCCTTCCGCTTTTGATTTTAGTGTGTTCTACTCAAGAGAATATTTTGGAAGTCTTTGAGGTACTCTTTTATTGAATATATGCCTTTTAAATATGAGAATGTTTTATTTTAGTGTATAAACAATACTTGAAATTACCCAACACAAATCTATTCACATACATGATACTGAAAATGAAGAAATGATTTTTTTGCCTTTTATTTCTGGATGTTAGGTTAATTGTGATATATTGACAAAATAAAAGCTGCACAATCTGTCTTATTCTTTTATTGTCATGGTTTTTAAATGTCACTTCACGGACAAAGGTGTGTGTTAAGAGAGTAATCTTGTATGGATACCCTAAATAGAAAATAAAGCAAATGTATTCTACTGCTTGTGTTTTCTCTACACCACCCCCAACGCTGTCTTCCCTGTCCTTCTTGAAAATGAATGATTGAATAGAATGGCCATTTCTCTTTGTGCCTTGTTCAATGTGAAGATCCTACAGCCTGAAGCAATATCTCCTTTAGAAAACAGGGAATTATTTAGAGAGTGCATCCATCCTGTGATTGCAAGAGAGGATTCCAGGGTTTTGTAAAGGCAAAAATAATGCTTTCAAATCCACACTGATGTCATTCAAAGCGCAAAGCTAAGTGGAAACAAAAATTAAGCAGCCCATGACTTTTAGATTTTAGGCTGAAAGATGCTATATAAACTGAAATTTGCATTTTCATTACCTACTTAATAGTCACCCAAACTAATAAAATAGACTACATAGAAGAATAAAAAAGATAGATATGATTGTTATACTTACTAAATAATAGCTGAGATAGAAGAAAACCACTAATATAAAGTTATAATATTATTAATTCATAGCAATTTAGTGAATAAAAACCATTTTTTTAATCATTAAATTCTCTTCTTCAGTTCATGCTTTCATTTCATTTAACCAGATTTTTGAAATGCTCTTCTCAAATTTTGGCATGGTTTTAGTGGTTCCTACTATTTCTTTAAATTAAATGCAAGGTTTTCTAGGACCTAAATGAATAAAAACATGACAATGGTAAGACTAATTTGGGAGGTTTGTTTTAAACTGGATTTGAGGATCAGGCATGGGGTAGGAGAATTACATTCAGTTACAGGCTTGGTACAGCAAGTTTCTTAATTTTCATGGGCATGCAGAAAACCCAGCCAGGCCAAGCAAGAGCAAGGGGCTTTAGCATAAAATCAGAGGGCTCTCTAGGGAGAAAAACACTGAAGCGAGGGGAAAGAAAAAATATTGGGAACCGGTAGAAGAGAAAAAGTGAAGAATTAAGGTGGAAATAACTCTTTCCAAAGAAATCATCCTTGGGATTAGTAATTTCTCTAAATATTGATGCTCTTGAAAATGAAAGTGCATAATAAATGATTCAAAAGACACCTGAAACTCTCAGGCACATATTTTCATATTGGGTAGGAAGAAAAGGGTAGAATCTTGAGCGTGAAAATATTTTTATTAAAAAAATATGGTTTGTCCACGAGACAGATTTCTTTAAGCTCTCAGAGTTCACCGCACATCCTCAGCAATTTAGTGGGCTCTGCCGCAGAATCATCATAAATCAATGAGAGGATGTCTTGAGCCATGGGGAATTAGCTGGCTGGCTTATGTATGAGGCGATTCACAGCACTTCCATTCGGAAACCAGGAAACCTTTTATGAGTCCACATGCGCTCTCGTCTGAGACACACCTATGTCTAGGCAGGGATAGCTTTGGCTACATTATGTTAGTTTTCCCTGTATTTTTTCTGTCTGACTGAGGAAATTTTTTTCTAGCCAAATTCTTTCACCTTTTGGCAGCGACCCCGATTTAATTCCTAGTTGTTTGGACCAGACTCGATGCTGTGGACTACCGTTAATATTATCAGCTCCAGGACACACAAGAATTCAAATTTAACTAACTGGAAGGGAGTGGAGGAGATCTCTTCTTGAAATCATAGATAAAATCAGAGTTCTCTGATGGAATCCACCAGGGGGCAGCTCCCTGGTGATAGGCTCTCAGCATTTGCCTGTGAGGCTGCAGCCTGCCAGAAACATTTCCACAGACTATGACTAACTTGTCCTTGTCACAGGTCCATCTAACCATCAGAAATCCTGCCCTGCATTCTTGTTTTATGTAGCATCACGTGTACTAGTGAAGGTTCTTATAGGAAAGTAAACGTGGCTATTAGAGGAATTTTAGTATCAAGAAGCTGAAAGACTATTCTTAAAAGCCACATAAATGTGAGGCTATTAAATAAAAGCATAGAACCTCTTTCACCGGATAATGTTTTTATTATTATTATTATTATTTCCTGGAAGGAACTGGCATTATCCTGCAAATGAGCTTCAAAGGAAAAAAAAAAGTTACAATCCAAATAAAGAAAACATGAAAAAGGACACTTTTAAAATAACAATTATCATAAAGAGAGCAGTGGCTCTTTCAATGTCAGTAAATCGCATTCAACAGTGGCTAACATTTAACAAATTTTACTGGGATCATACACTGAAAGTGAAAGGATAGTGAGAAGACTTGAATGCCAGAACATCATAGGAAATCAGAAAGTCAAAGCAGAAGCAAAGCAAATTGTTCTATATCAAATGCATTAAGAATACCTCCCATACTTTGGGAGGAGGTATAAGCTTTGGCTTAATAAGCTTTGGCTTCTGTACTTTATGATAATAAACCATTTTACAATGTTGCATCTTAACAATATTGCCACATTTGATGTTGTATGGCATTGAATAAAACTTGCTTTTGGATTAAGAAGCTTGTGTATCCTGAGAAGACCCTGAAAATTCACTATTAGTCAAGTCTGCAACACCTGTGTTGTCAAAAGTTCTTATTTTTAAAATGTACAAAAATGTGACAAAAATGCTCAGCAAGGTGTTGAGAGGGACCTAGAAGGGGATGGGGTGGAGAAATGACTGAGACTCTTCAAATTAACACAATTTTTAACAACACTGTCTAAGGTAGTTACTGGATAGCAAACATTTCTGGACAAGCCTAGAAAACATTATTACCAGCATATATTTTCTACTCTATTTTACTAAATAATAATTCTAGTTAGCATGTATCTAAGTTAATAGAAATGTAGCCTGAAACAAACTGTTGGTATTCCTCATTCTGAAATGTTGACCCTTAGTTAGCTACTGTTGAAAAACATGAAAATAACCAGCTCCAATGTCCTAGCAACTCTGTAGCAAATCCCATTCCTCATATTATTAAAACAAAAGAGTTCTTATATGTCTCCCAGACTATCTTCATCAAAAGTTATTTTAGGATACAAGGTAGGCCATGGTGACAAGGTATCCTGAAGTAGAGTGCTTACATAAGATAAACATGAATTAATTTCTTTATGATGAAACTCTCCAGGCAGGTGATTCAGGGTTGGCAAAGGACCCAGAGGAGTCAGAGATGCAAAATTCTTCCGTTTCTTTGGCTCTGACATTCCTTGACTATAACATCATCAGTTTGGTTGAAATTGGTCACAATGCCCACCTTATAGCCCACTGGAAGGACGAAAGAAAAAAGAAATAATTCATATGCTCCTTTACTTTTAAAGGTATGATTCGGAGGTTGCACTCCTCAGTCCTGCTCATATGCTGTTGGCCAGAATTGGACATGTAACTCTACCTGGCAAGAATGGAGATTTGAAAGGTTATGGTTAGCTGGATAGCCAAGTACTCCATCACAATACCTATTTTTATAGTTAGGAAGGAAAATGAATTTTGGCCAAGGCAATTGGCAATTTCTGCCACAAGCATTCATAGACTGAAGGTACAGAAATAGTAATCAGGTAGACATGGGAGACTTTATTTAAGCAATTCAAAATTTCTTATAAGATTTTATGTAGACTCAGGCTTTATATAACTGCTTTTGCTAGAGAAATGACTCTGAAATTTTCTGTATTTTAAACCCAAATCAAACATCTTCACTGGACAGTTTGCCACTACCCTTCATGCGTCTATAAGGATTTCTTTTTGTATTTTTCAATATTTCTAATTCCATTTTGCAGGTTTATGACTTTCCATTTCTAATTTGTTTTCAATCAGTTATAGTAACTCCATTCTTTTTATAATACTGAGAATGTAAAATCACCTTAATGACCAAATATTGGAAAATTAATTATAACTAATTATATGCCCAAAGATAATAATACAGACATAGATACACATCATCAAAAATACTTCCAAGGCCAGTTTTTTAAGTGAGTTATTTGAAATTTTTTAGGAACAAACAATGCTAGTGCTATGTAAACTATTATAAACCAGAGAAAAAGGACAACTCAAATGCCAGGTTCATTTTAGAACAGAAGTTCCTCACACATGTCCTGTTTCTTTTTGTACATACTTATCCTAAGACATTGCCTTAAACATGCTGGACACACAATAAAACTCTGGAAGTCACTGATCATGTGAATAATTTGTTCATTCTTTTAAAATTATTTTCAAAATTGAAAGGGTGGGGCACCGGGTGGCTCAGTCGGTAAAGGGTCTGCCTTCAGCTCAGGTCATGATCCCAGGGTCCTGGAATCAAGCTCTACATCAGGCTCCCTCCCTCCTGCTGTTCCCTCTCTTGATTCCCCTCCTCGTGGTCTCTGTCATATAAATAAATAAAATCTTAATAAACAAATAAGTAAAACAAAATCTAAAGGGTGATAGCTTCTGTTTATTAAGAATTATGATAATAGTGAATTTTTCAGCTTTGCTGAACGAGTACACATTCTGGTAGAGCTTGTAAGTTGTTCTTTTTAGGTTATGACTTTCTCCTCCTCACTGAAGAACTACTCCAACTTAGTGATTTAGAATTGGACTACTACTTACAGTTCAAAAATTACCATCCAAATGCTATATAATCACAATATTATTCCTAAAAGGATAAAGGTGTTTATCATTATTGGTCATAAACTTATGAATGACTAACTTATATTAAACCAAAACATGAAACAAAACATAAAGGAGAAGTAGACTGTCCCACTTTGTTAGATTTGTATTGTTTATTTTCTTACGCCTTCAAAGTCCTGATGAGACATTCATATTCAAACCTCATTACTACTCACTACTCCACTACTCACTACCCTGCTAAGAGCCACAAGGTCCAGAGAGGTTTATCTTATCCTGATTACCAGAACATTTTATCCACTTTACCAAAAACCATCTGAATAGGTCATTCTTCTGAAACAAATCCTTTAAAAAATTATTGTCCTTATCTTCTGTAAGCTTCATTTTGGAACCAGAGCCTTCTGTTTGCTAACCTTAAGTAACTAATCTTCCCTGGTAAGTTGGAACAAATCTCTCATTTGCCTTCCTTTGACTTTTTGAGGTCAAGTATAGTATGTCAGTATACCTCAGCTAATGTTATATCTTTTACAGTTAATTGGAAGACTTATAATTCCTTTTAAATAAATAAAAGGGATAAATAATTAACTCACATACAAACCAACTTAAAGCAATATTTTATAAGTAGAAAATGTGTTTAAAATTAATGTATAAGTGTTTTACAATTCTTGTAGCTTTTTAAAACACTCTTTGTGACTTATATCATTATTCTTTTACAACAACAATAGCAACATAAGAAAATATAAGGAGATACTTATTTCCCTTGCTTTGGAGAGAAAGCATTTGTTGAAGTACAACAAATTTAATAATGAGATTAAGATTACTGAATGAATCAAGGCAGTGCTTGTATTAGGACTTAGGTCTTCTGATTATGATCTTGTAGATCATTCCACGAGATTGATAATCTCCATTTTTTCCTCCATGTCTTTATAAGTAAAAATCTAATTCAGTGTTTACCCCTAATATATGCATATTTATTTATTTACAAGATATATGCAGGTGCTATTACATTAATTCAGTTTATACGTTTTATTTAAAAACAAGAGAAATGCAAAAGAATGGATAAAAATGGAAGAAAATAAAACTTTCAAAAATTTTTACTTATCCTAATGGATCATAAACTACTCCCTCTAGGTAAATTCTATTAACCTCATTTGGAGTCCTAGCCACCATCTCATGCGGAGTTAAGGCATTTCAAGTCTAAACTACGCATATAGTTTACTGATATCTGCAAATACCAGATAAGAAAATGGGTATCCATTATTATGAAAATATGTTCTCCCCTTTGTGTGCTTCTCTTTTGCATCTCTTCATTTATCCCTTCACTTTTTTATCATCATGAAACAGTCGTATTTTTCCTGAGGCAGAAAGAACAACAAACACTAAAGGAGCAGCTTGAAACGTGTTCTCATGGCCCATTTCCTAAAGCTTTTTCCTCCAAATCACCTTGCTCTGAAAGATCTTGTTGGTCTTTCTGGTTCTCTGAGATCAAAAAAGGCAGTCTTGTCTTTGACCAGAAGTAACAGCATGGGAAGTTCTCCTAATGATAAGTGAGCGCCCTCCACACAGCAGAAGGACAACGGAGCGCCTGGCAGCTGGCTGTCGCATCGTTCAGCCTCCTCACTTTCCAGCAAAAAGTGCTTACAGAACAACTGTCCAAAGTGCTGGATGAGGCCATTAGTGGCTAGCTTGTATAGTGCAAAATGAATGTAGTTCACTCCATTTGAGCTAAGAAAGGTTTGGAGCTTCAGTGACATAAATTGGACTCCATTATCACTTAGCGGCTCTTCTGGAATTCCATATCCAGTGAAGAGTGTTTTAGTTGGGACTGGAGATAGAGAATTTCATAATGGCCTATGGCCATTTTCAAGAGGTAATAAGAGGACTAATGACTATATGCAGAATTTAGGAAGCCCACTTTCCACCTTTGCTATTTGTTTGGCTAATATAAGACTTTCAAAGATATTTATGTTCTGCCCACATTACATTAGAAAATTATTCTTCAGTTGATATTACCTACAAATCAATCCTAATGTAATTATAGGCTTAACCATTTCTGGTTTTGTTTTCAGATTTCTCAATAATCCTTTGCAAGGCTCCCAATCCCTCACATCCACTTTCTTCAGTGAATAATTAGTAAGTTTCAAAAGAATAGAAGTATATTCTATACCTGGTTGTGATGTTGATTTAACTGGTAATGTAACACTCCAGTCTCCTAATCATCTGCATGTATATTATGGAACCATAATCATGGGAGAACCCCCCAAAACAATACTACTTTATTTCTCTGCATGCATATTTTGTATATCTAAGCATGAACTTTCTCCTCACTTTAGTATGTGTCATTTCTAAGACTTCAAGGCAAGATTTCAAATACTTTGTTGTAAATTTCCTTAGTTTTTATGCATATTTACATATATTCTCATTGAGAAATTAAACAAAAAAAGTCATGCATTAAGTTTACCTCAGCCAGTTTCTCCTTTATTTCATTAATTCCATTCTTCTTCTGAACACTTTATATGTTGATTTGTTTCAATATCACTGGTATCTTAGTCTTCAGCAGACAATGCCATTTATTCTTCCTAGATAACATTAGATTTAACACTGATTCCTAAATCCTTTCTTTATATCTTTTTCCAGTCATTGCCAACTCTCTCTAAAAGTCATTCACTATGGCACAATCAGAATCAAATATGGCCTTATACTTTTAACAATATTTTTTCTGAGAAAGATGTTGTCACTGCTTTTCAGAATGTGTACACTTACTATTAGTAGTGGCTTCTTGAGTATAATTTCCACATTTCATCTTTTCTTGCCCTTTAACTCCTATTTCCTGTTTTCTCTCAGTGAGCTTTATAATACCTTCATGTTTCAATGCATAAATTTCTATTTTTATGAGTATTGACAATTGTCAACATTTTCTTGCACATAAGTTACCTAGATTCAATATTTTAATTTAATTTTGAACTTCAACTTCTCCATATTTTTACAGTATTACTTACATATAACAATTCTTCTTTTTCCATTTTGTCATGAGTTTTCAGCAAAGTTTATATTCACACTATTTTTATAAGGTGGGCATCTAGAATTTAAAATTTATTTCCTTAGTTGACAGGTTGGGCCAACAACAAAAATGCACCACATTATAAAAATATTCTGTCTCTTTACAACTACTCACCTTCCCCCATAAGAGATATTTGGATTACTTTTTTTCTTCATTTTGCTGCAAAACATAGACAAATTTAAAAGTCAAGCATATTTGCTATGACCAAGAAGATAAGCAAGTCCTCTCTCTGAAGAGCAACTTGTATAGTGTCACAAAATTGACAAAAGCTATTATTTCATTGCTCTGGAAATTAGCCAAAGGCATAGAAATGGAGAAGCATTTATGCTTGGAAAACTGCTGAACTTTTGAAAAGAGCAGAGACAGTCCGTGCTATTTCCTCAGCTTAGTGTGGTGTTTATACCAGGACTGCAAAGCTGTGAGGATTGATTGATAATTTTTCTATCTGGAATGTTGGGTGATACCCATTTCCATCAACATTATTAGTGGATCTGATTTACTGAAGGCACGCAAACAGGTGAGAGCCAATTGCTTGGCTCTACCAGATTTAGAGCATGGATGAGATTGAGCCAAGCATGTTTCTGGCTGAAGCTATGTATGTGTCCAGCTGACACCAGAGTAGGCCCAAGCTATTCAAACACTCTTGGTTAATCCTGTGACAACATGCATGTGTATAGGAGACTTAAAAATGATCATAGGGAAAGTAAAATACATGCCACTTGAAAATGGCCTGACCATTGAATGTGTTCTCTTACCTACACACAGATCCATCTGCAGAGGACAGAAACCTTACTTTCAACTTCTAGACAATCATTGGATAACCACTAAGAGACATAGGAGCATCTTTTAGGAAGCCATTTTAAAACAAACAAACAAACACACACACAAAACAAATCAATGAGAGATGAATAGCCACACACTATAATACAGACAGATACCACACAGATTGTGTCAAGGCAAGTTCCAAAAACAAGAATAAAGAAATATACAGTAAAAAACTAACCACTACTGCTTGAGGCAAAATATAAAAATCTGGAGTTGCTACAATATATAATCTAATACATAAATGACAAATAGCTGGATAAATCAACAATTAGATAGTTATAAATATTATTGTTATTTTATATAGATATTATTTGTAAAAAATGATATTACTAGTTTTATTATGAGAGAAGCAAAGAAACGAAACTGTGACATGTTGACAAAGAATTAAAAAAAACAGTGATAGAAACTGTCCAAAAGACTTCAAATGTGCTAATTTAAATCCATTCAAGGAAATAAAGGAAACCATGTTAAAAAATAAAGAAAAAATATGACAACAATAAATCAACAAATAAAAATTTCAATAAGGATATACAAGTTATGGAAAAATGACCAAATAACAATTCTGGAGTTAGACTTCAAAAACTGAACTGAAAAACAGATGAAAGAGGTTCAACAGCATAATCCAGATGGCAGGAGAAAAAAAATCAGAGAAAAAATAATGGACAAAGTAATCTCAAATTTGATGAAAAATATTAATCAACAGATATCAATAGGACAAATACAACAGTCATACCAAGGTGCACTATAATCTATTATTTTAAAAATCTAAATACAACAAGAAAATCTTGAAAACAGCAAGACAAAAAACCCCTCATTTTATATAGGAGAGCATCAATGAAATCAATGAAATTGTTGATTTACCATTAGAACTAAATGGAGTCTAGAAGGCAGTGGAATGACAGAGTAAAAGTACAAAAAGAGAAAACAAAATAAAATTAAAAAAATAAAACCTGTTAGCCAAGGATCTTATATCCACCAAATCTATTATTTTCAATATAAGGCATAAGAAAGGCGTTGCAAGAAAGCAAAGACTGGGGATATTTGTTGTTAAATAGGCTTGCCCAATGTAAATCCTGGAGAAAGTTCTCTAGGCAGAAAGGAAGCGACACCTGAGGATCACTGGGATCCTTTGAAAAAAATGAGGAATATCACAAATGGTAACTATGGGCTAACATAAAAGATTTTAAAAATGAATTCTTATCATTTCTTCTTAGAGGTTTTTATTTTGATTTTATTTAATTTATTTTTTTTTAAAGATTTTATTTATTTATTTGACAGACATAGATCACAAATAGGCAGATAGAGGAGGAAGCAGGCTCCCTGCTGAGTGGGAAGCCCTATGCAGTCTCTGTCCCCGGCCCCTGGGATCATGACCTGAGCCTGAAGCGGAGGCTTAACCATCTGAGCCACCCAGGCGCTCCTCTTCTTAGAAGTTTTTAAAAAGACATCAGATTGTATAAGCAATTATAATAATACGTTGTGTTATCAAATATATAGACCTAATGTGTGATTGTCATGGTGTGAAGGAGGAAATGGAGTTCTACAGAAGCAAAGTTATTAAAGTTATTAATCCCCTTCTTTTTCTTCCTTTGAAGGTGGTTAATTGCCAGTGAAGTAGAGTTCTAGCACTGAAGAGAAGAGAGAAATATTTGGCTTTTCTCTTATTGCTCAACAGTTTCAGCTCTGGAAAGTATGTGAATAAATATATGCAATATGTTTTGAGCTTATATTCTTATTGCAGTATTTTTAAATCAGAATATATTTCCTCCAATGTTAAAGAAAACCCTCCCTAGAGACAGAGAGAAAAAAAAAGAAGCATGGAATTAAACAAAAGTACTTTTCTAATCAATCCTGTATTCTTTAGGCATTTTCATTTTAAATATCTAAATTTAGATTATTTGTGCAATTTCCCCAGAAACATAGCAGTTTTTCATAGAAACCTATCTTCTTACAGTTGGAATGTCATTATAAAAGAGTTTGGATTCCTTAAAAATAACTGTTATTTTAGACCTTTATATACACTGATCTGAAAGAAATGTCCTTATTCATTATTTTTTAACATAGATTCCCTGTTAATTTTTTTCCTCCAGTAGCTAAAAATATATGGAGAATACACTGATGTCAGAACCTCTAAAAGCTAAACTTCCTAGTTACTTGAAGATTAATACATAGTGAGATGCTTTTTCTTTAAGAGTCCATCCTCCATTCGAAGATTTTTTTTTCTTAAATTATGTTCTCATCTGCATGGAAAGGTAGGGTTGCTTGGTCTGGATAATGCTCTCTGGAGAGTAGTAGGTTGACCATGCATTTCTTTGCTGCTGATCTAATACAATCACTCAACCTAAGAGAAGCAGACAGAGGGTAAGTACTATACCCCAGGAAAAGTCATCACTTTGAAATTTCAAGCTGCAAACAGTAGAGAGAGCAAAAGGCAGGTTATACAGTTTCTCTAAATATTCAGGGTTATAGGTAACAAGATGAGGAGCAAGAGAACACTACTTCATCCCAGGTTTACTTTTCTTTGATTCTAATTTAGAAGGAAGAGATGAAGCTAATGATAAGGAGAGGTGTAAGAATCTATATTGTGAAAATATTCATACTGAGTCTACTGCCATCTGGAATTTCTTCTAGTGCAAAAAAAAGTACAGTTTTAGTTTTTAAAGACATCATATCAGACTGCATGGTATATTGAGAATGACATGGCCATAGAAATCAGTATAATGAATTCAATATTCATCCTTTCCTTCTTCCCTCCCTCCCTCTCTCTCCTCTTCCTTCCTTTCTTTTCCATTTTGTTCTTGGTTGAAAGGACATTTCTTTCTTTCTGTTTACTAATGGTATTTCTAACACTCTATCAGTTGGGATCTAGCACAGTCTCATCTTGTTCTTGTATTAATTCTCGGAAATACACACACACACACACACATAATATATAAAACCAAATACAATTCCAGAGAAGTTACTTTTACATGATAATACATAAGAAATGTGTGCTTTAAAAACTGATTTTAGTGAAAAGAAAAAAAAAATCTGCTTTAGGAGCTTAACATGGTAGGATAAAAATTGACCTTAACAGATATAATCTGTATAACAAAAGGAGAGGGAATGACATGAAATGTTGCTAGGCAGAGATTGGCTACCAATGTGAATAGAGAACCACTGGATACAGTGATTAAAATACTTGGTTCTCGCCATATAAATTTAATAGTGAGGAAAAAACCCAAACAATATTGCTTTACCATTATGGTGATGATGTTATTTTATTGTTGTTTCCAAGGACAATCAGGGAAGGATATTTCTAGAAATGAAAACTGAGTTTTAAATAAAGAGAGAAGTTATTTTAGAATGTTAAAAAAAAAAAATCAAAGCCAAACATTTTAAAAGGATGCCATAGATATAAATATTGACAATAAATAATTACATTAAAACTGATAGGAAATTATGTAAGAATGATTATATAAAAAAGGTAATTTAAAAATTAGACTGAAATATCTCCTGAAAAAGGATGTTATAAAAATCTTATTGCATTCCTGAAAAAAGAGATAAAAACTAATAAAAGATGTAAAACTACACATATGCTAGCCATAACTTTTCAGTTTGATAAAGAAAGAAAGAAAATGCCAAAATATCTAAAGCAGAAAAAGAGCTACTAAAACAAAACAAACAAACAAAAAAAACCTTCTATTAAACTTCACATTTAAGAGTAAATTTCATATAAAATCATTTGAGAAGGCTCAAGGACAGACTTTGAAAATAAAATTCCATACCTACCCAAGCTGTCGTGCATAGTTACATAAAATTTATAGAAAGTTGTTTACGAATATAGTAAATTCCTATGTTATTCTTTCTAAATAAATTATTAGAGAATACACTCTAGCCTATCAAGTGATCAATAAAAATTAAGGACTTAGGAGAGTAGGAATTCTGTAGAACAGGAAATGGTGAGTGCTAATACTAGTTAACTATTTAGATGTAAATCCAAATAATTGCTGCAACTCTAGCTATAAAATTAAATGCGGAAGACTATAGTAATTATTCAAATACAATTATAGTAATATAATTATAACAATAATTTAGATTATTTTCCTAGAGTAAATTAAGAAAACCTGAGAATTTGAAGAGAATAGGAACATTAATTCTTCTACTTTCATAGTGGAAAGTAAAATTTTATTATTTAATTCTGGACTTTGATTATTTGGAAAGATTTAGTTCAGCTTTTTATTTTATTTTAAAGATTTTATTTATGTATTTGAGAGAGAGAGACACAATAAGAGAGGGAACACAAGCAGGAAGAGTGAGAAGAAGACTTTTCACCAAGCAGGGAGCCCAATGTCATATGGGACTTGATCCCAGGACCTTGGGATCATGACCTGAGCCAAAGGCAGACACTTAACAACTGAGCCACCTAGGCAGCCCTAGTTTAGCTTTTTAAAGGAAGGCTTAAAGTTACTTTCCAAAATACAACAGAAGATAAAGCAAATAAAGTATATCTCATGTGACAGAATATAAAACAAGGTCACATTAAAGAAATATGAGAGTAAAAAGAATAAAATAAGAACAGAAATAATACAGCATCATTTGTTATTTTTGGTAATTAATTTAATTAGTACTTATTCAAACATAATGAGTAAATACTTGCTGGGTTTTTGGTTTTGAAAAAGAAAAAATCCTTAGTGTCTTGGAGCTTTAATTCTAGAATCAGAGTGGAAGGTTAAATATAAATGCTGTATGTATAACTTCATTAAAAAAGAATATTCTCATATTGGGATCAGAAGCAAAACTATGAATAGATGAAATGATTATAAGAAACATTATATTGACCCAAAATATTCCTACCAACTTTCTACGAACCCTAGTCACTGGCACTTTTTAATTTTTTACCTTTTATTTAAACATGCCACACTTAAAGTAGGTTGAATAGTGCAGAGACAGGAGGCCATATAAAGATGAAGGCGGAAATTGGGGTGATGAAGCTAAAGCCAAGGGACACTTAATATTGTGAGAAGTCACCAGTAGCTGGGAGAGAAAGGCATGGAATGGATTCTTCCCTATAACCTCAGAGGTGGTACAGTCCTGCCAAGCCTGTGATCTCAGATTTTTAGACCCCAGAGCTGTGAGAGAATAAATTTCTGTAGTTTTAAGCCAGCCAGTTTGTGATATTTTGTTACAGCTGCAACATAAACAAATAGTTATGCAATTTTAAATGAAAAAAAAAAAAGTAATGAACAATACAATAAGTAGTGAAAATTCAATGAAATTGTGATTTTCTCTTCAGGAATATTAAAATACTTCTTCAGAGGCTTCAAATACCTTCCAAATACTTTTTTCAGTGTCACTTCTTTAGTAATTTTCCTTAATTTTTCTGTAGTTTAATTAGGTAAACTATAATCCTATATGGTAAGCAATTCCCAAGAAAATCTAGTTTAACTTCTTCCCCCCAAAAATCATTTCTTTTCTTTTTTTTTTTAAGATTTTGTTTATTAATTTGAGAGAACAAGTGCGAGTTGGGGGAGGGAGCAGAGGGGAGGAGGAGGTGGGAGAAAGAATCTCTAGCGGACTTTGTGCTCAGTGTGGATCCCCGTGGGGTTCAATCTCACAATGCTGAGATCCCTTATCTTCTGATGGCCATCGGTGATATAGAAGAGAGCTCTGTGGAGCTCTGTAAGTCTCCACAACTTCTTCAGAATCTATGAGAGTATTTAGCATGGAGTTAATGCTCTGAAGCAAAGAATCCTGATGTAGTTTAGCAGATTTAGACAAAGGCGAGGGACAGTGGCAAGAATTGGCTCAGAGAACAAAGTGATGTTACACGCTTAGCCTCCTTATGAAGGGGCCTGGAGTGGCAAGTATAAAATGGGCAGAAATTAAAAGAATCTAAGGAAAGAATTGGTATATTCACAGTTTTGCTTATATATAGCTGTAGCTATAGAAGTACCCCTTATCAAAAAATATTATGAGCAAACCCTCTGGCCAGAGTGGATTTTATTTATTTATTTATTTATTTGAGAGAGAGAGAGAGAATGTATTAGGCCATTGTTGGGTGGTGGGTTGTAGGAGAGGGAGAAAGAGTCTTAAGCAGACTCCTCACTGAGCAGGGAGCCTGACAGAGGGCTCGATCTCAAGACCTTGAGATCCTGACCTGAGCTGAAACCAAGAGTTGGACACTTAACTGACTGCTCCATCCAGCTGCTCCAAGAGTGGATTTCTATCCTAACTTAAGGAAATTGCCTAAAACTGTGTTTTTCAAAATATATTCCAATGAGTATGAATATAATGACATTTTCTGTTAAATTAAAGGGGATGATACTGTATTTTTATTTGGGAATACATGTCATATCATAAACCCTTTAAGATTATCAGATGAATTTTACCATTTTCAGGACTCTGCGTTGTGTTGCTCAGCCTTCTTGATCCACTGATGGCCTCTTCTGCTGCCATTTCCAGCTTTTTTTTTCCACTAAGGTAACTTATCCAGAATAAGGAGCACACTTGGGGTAATGCTAGTCTGGGAATATGAGCATGATTATCTATCAGAGGTCTTCTATAATCTAGTTTCTATATACTAAAAAAAAAAAAAAAAAAAACAAAAACCAAAAACTAACAATGCAAGCCTTATGGTTTAATTATTTAAAGATAAACTCTAGATATTAATATTCAGATAGCAAGACTGAACTTGGCTGTCAAACACAATATGGCCAGTATCAAAGAATTAATTTGGAATTAATAAGCTGCATTAGATGTAAAAATTATCCATATGCTGCTAGGTGAAAAGTACTCTGAACATATTCATCCTAAAATCTTTGAAAATACTCCTATAATGCCTGTCAATGAAATATATGTTTAAAAGGATGCTTTTCTCTCAAGAATGGCCAAAAACATTATTAAAATGAAAGATAAACAAAAATAAAATTTCTAGAAATGCTACCACCTATAATGAAGAGCTTTCTTTTCCAAAATACGTGGCTAGAATCATAAGGCCATAAAAAATTGTACAGCAATTCTGTCACTGTATTGACAAAGAAATGGGAAAAAGCAAACCAACGATTGTGGTGCATAGCAACGGTAAGGAGATAGAGAAAAATCATCTAGGATAATTGCAAAAAGACATCTAGTTCATGATTATAAGGTTTCTGTTGGAAAGGGCTCTAAGTTATAATACCTAAAAAAATCTAAAATAATCCCAACAAAACAAGAAAAAAATTTACACAAGGGCAGAAATTGGAAGAACCATATCCAACTAAATAGATTCCGTAACTTATTCTGTTAATGTTACACGTACCTCCTTGTCTTGCTATAAATACCACCTGCTTCATTCTTTCCTTAATGGTCAAAATCTTTGTGCTTTCCCTCTACCTCATATATGACAGTAAGAATTTCAGTGGGTATTCTGACCATATTATAAAATTGTTACAGAGTCAGGGGAAATGTGAAGTTAATTTCAGAATCATGTGATTTCAGAACTAGAGAGACGAGAGCATTGCTTAATCCATTCTTTGAGAAACACAGGTGGGGAAAAGTACAAATCACAACATGCCAGGGTTGAGGATAGGGCTGGAGATGTGAACTTCACATCTGTGGAGATGTTAAGATTATATGTGAAACATACAAATTACAGTTTGTAATTGCTTGGGAGGAAATGATTGTATTTCTTGGATGGAGTGCTTCACCCAAAGATCATTGACAGCAGAACTAGTGTGTGGCTAGTGTTTCTTTAGGACCTGGGAGGTGTGTTTAAAGATGTAAAAGCAAGATATAAAAAGGATTGGAAAGTAGGTCCTTTCTTGGAACTCTAAATAGTACACGTCTTTCCTACCTATTTCCACTGATTTATGTATAACCTTAAAATGAAAAAAAAAAAAAATTCTTTCCTGGAGGCTTTAGGATTGAGGGGGAAAAGCAAAGTTCCTGTTAGCAAACATCTAATACTAACTGCTAAAATCTATTTTTAAAAATATTTCTTAATATAAAATCATTCTTTTGTATTTAATAAAGGTCAAGAAACAAGTAAGCCAAAATTAACATATGTGAAAAAAGGTGAATTTTGGAATAGCTGATTTTACCACTTTTATCAATTCTGTTGCATATTTTAAGATGTATTTTAGGAAAAGCCATTAATTTGCCTTTTGGGAAAGTAGTTAGCCCCAAATACCTTTATCCTTTGAGACAAATACCCACTGGGACTGCGTGCATGTGTACTTACTGAAACTACCAGATACCATCAGTTCTCTGTGGCATAATTATATAAAAAGGCAATTGGGCAGGTCCTTTAGAAGGGTTCTAATTAGGTTTCATTGTTACTAGACCTAGATCATACACTCAATGGACCTTAGAATTATTTAAATATCTTTTGGAAATCAGTTCTCAGATCTATGCCATTTGTTGCATTTCAAATCCCTTTAGTCATCATGTGACTGCAAATAAATAATAACTTAGTCTTAAAATAACCATTTCCCACCTTTTTTCAAATCTGTATTTTCTTACTTCAGAGTTTTCATTTGGATGGTTTTAGCTCAACTGATTTCTCAGTGTCACTTCTACATAGTACATATGTCTAATTTTCTAAATTTCAAGCTGATCTTTTCTTCCTTTTCAAAAATAATCGTGTTTCACCTCATCATATTTTTTCTTTCTTGAGAGTTGCACATCTGGATTACTTCTTGCCATCAGTCTCTTTCCAAACTAAATTAAACGTTGTTTCTAGAACTGCAATGATGTTTTCATTTTTTTTAATTTTAAAGAAAATTGTTTAAGTCATTTCACCCAGTAAAAATTATGCCTGTGATGTCCCACAGTCATGATATAAACACAGATATCCTAAATATTTACTTACTTAAAAATTATATCTTTTTGGGACACCTGAGTGTCTCAGTTCCTTAAAAGTCTGCCTTTGCTCACCCCAGGGTCCTGGAATCAAGCTTATGTCTGACTCCCTGCTCAGCGGGGAGTCTGCTTCTCCTCCTCCCTTGCACATGCCCTCATGCTCTCTCTTTCATCGTCTCTCAAATAAATAAATAAAATCTTTAGAAAAAAGACTTATTTTGTGATACCAGTGGGCAAAGTGTTTGGGTGTCCATGTAACCTCCAGCTGCCACAGAGAACTATTATAATTTTTTTGCTATTTCTCTCCCCAATCTGTCAAACACACTACAGAAAGGTATATTGCCCTCATTTCTTTAGACCATATGTCCCAGCATCAGGACTATTATTTACATACTGTCACTTACTGCAATTTTTATAGTTGCATTCCCTTGGGCACCTTCAATGGGGGAAATACTGGGACACCAAAGAAAGTGTTCTAATTTGCCATTTGCAAAAATCAGTTTTCCCCAACCTTAATCTTTTTCAACGTAGAAGCAGAGCCCTTATTTCTCCTGTGCTTTCAGTGATTCAGAAGGAATTTTACTTTGATCAGTTTACATCCCTATTGCAGAAGAATACTGGACCGGAAATCAGAGAACATACATTCCAACCTTGACAGTCACAAACTAACTTAAGGATTTGAAACAAGTCCTTCACCCACTACTATTTCCAAAAATTGAAGGGAGAAGTCAGACTATGCACCTTTATTGTCTGTGAATCTATTCCTCATTTTCTCTCTCACAAAGATATGATTCTGAATATTCTATATTTAATTCACAGGGTCACAGATTTTAAATATCTCCTCATACGTCTCAATCTTATGAATTCGGATCGTCAGAGCCCTGTTAAATTGTTTTATTCCTATTTTAGCTTCCTACCCAAGCACCTACTTAAGTAGAATCATCTCAAAACATTTTTGAAATTGATCGGGATACCATTTGGTAAATAAAAAAAATAATGTGTTAATCATCAGCAATGTAAACTACACATTCACAAATGATGACTTCGAACGTGTATGAACCCGTACCAACAATGGAGCACTGGAGGTACTGGGATGGATCTGAGAACCTAGTCTCCCTTTGGTTCTGCATCTCCAACATCCTTTACATCCTCTGATACTTGTGTCCTAAATGTGTAGTTAATTCTTCAGTATTTATGAACTTGAAATGGTCATATCTCATGATAAATTTCATGCTTTTTTTGTAGTTAGTAGTGAAAGAGTTGTCTTTACATTGACTTCTGTTCCCTCTTGCTGGCAGCAGACAGAAAAGCCATAGTTAAGAGGAGGAGTTTTATATTAATGGCTCCAAAACACTGAGACATTACATATGAAAGAAAGGATTCCAAAGCCTCCTTTCAAAATGAAAGCAAAGTTTCACTTTAATACGCAAGAAAACTTCACCAGCTGGTTACATTGCATGTACTTGGCATGCCAGTTGCTAAGTTTATTAGATATTTTATAGTCCTGGAAACTAAAGATAATGGAGCCAGTTCCCACACATGGCATCAAGAATTGGGAGTCAGTCAAGCTACAGATACATGATGTAGGAGCGAATACACCAGGATACCCAGGCTAACAAATTGATCTGAAGTTGTTAAAGGGACATGGTCAAGTATTTACTACAGTCCGCTTTTATTTCTTGTCTATTCTTCATTGGTTGCAATGCCCTTTTGAAAGATTTACAAAGGAAATATTTTCCTTTGGATTATTTTCCCCTTTCCAGTTGATCAAAATTCATATTTCCTTCTACCCACTCCCAACCATTTCCACATTAACAGTTAGGAAATAAAAAGACAAAGATTTTGACTTTTTTTTGTTGTTGTTGTTCCAATGGCTGTTTACTATGTCATCAAAGTATTAAACAATATTAACTTACAATTTTTAGGTAAGAAAATCATTCACTATTTTGTAAAGTTCAACTTAATATTAGAATATTCCAACAAATGGTGTATATCTAATAACTGACTGCAATATGGACAAGAATTTTCTACAGTTAATAGCAGTCAAAGAGATTTTACAATATCAAGAATATGTATTTATAAAAGATTCCTTTTTGAGCTAGTAAGTAATCAACAAGCATGAATATTATCTAATACATAGTCAATATCCCTACTACAAAATACTTAGAACAATATCTGAACTTCCCCAAAATGTAATGTTGACTAATGGAGCCTGAAACCTATGACTATAACCAGTTTGACCACTCTTGAGTAGTATGATTTGGGGGATATTTCTTATTTTCTCTACATCGCATTTCTTCATTGTTGAGATGACTGACAAATGGTTATATACATAAGTCCTAATATTTAAAAAATCTTTTATAGTATAACCAGCATACAAATTCTAGTGAAATATTACCTCAAATATTTGAGGATGCAGAATTACAAGGATAATGAAAAACTAGTTGAAAGCATTAAATAAATCTCAACCTTTTTTAGATTGGATACTTTGGGGCCTGTTTGTACCACTATGCAGGAAAAATGACTTAGTTTGGCAGGTGGGGTGAGGGGAAAAAAGCTTCCAAGAAATGAAATTGGATAAATTTAGATGTTTTGTGATTGTAGCTACTGAACATGTTTTATACTGGCAGAATGTGCTCTCTGATATTGGAATACCGTCAAAATTCATTTAAATCATGCCAGAGAAATGTTAAATGGTGATGAGAGGGCTGGAATTTAAGCTGATAACAGTAGTAAAGACCTACTCACACTGACAAATTTGATGAGGGAATCTGACCTAGCAGATCACTCAAGGAATGGAGGAGTCTTCATATGGCAGCTTTATCCTGGAATTCACAAGGGGATGACACTTTGGCAAAAAGCTATTCCCACCCTCATCTCCAACCCCTGCTGGAATGTATGAGGTTTTACAGTCAAATCACATCCAAGGAAAGAACCAATCTAATTTATAATCTGTGAGAAACATGAAGATAATAGTATAAATTTGTATGACTACTAACCAAAATGTCAACTTAGGGATTTAGGTGACAAATATTTTCTCTTCAGAAAGGCATTGGTAATTAATCTGCCAGAAATAAATAATTTTTTCTCTTTTTTTGGGTAAACTTAATAAAGAGGGGCAGAAAGAGGTAGGAAAGAAAGAAAAAGGAAGAGGAAAAGACAGAAGAAGGTGATAAAGTCAGAGATAGTAAACATGGAGGAGAGAAAGGAATGGGAGAAAGAAGAAAAGACAAGAAGAACCTCCCCTTAAGCCAAATGAAAAAGGAAGAAGAATGAGCCAATGAAGGCAAAGGACAAGCAGACAAAGTAATTCCCAGTCCAACATATAAATATAATGTTATATTGTTGGAAATTATCAGGAGGCAAAATGAAAGCAATTATCTTTTAAGATCAGAACTGCCTATAAACTTGTGCGCTTTATGTCTATAAAATGCCTCATTCTTTCCTCTGCAATTATCTGAGGAACATTTGAGGGTAGGACTTCTAGAAATTGGAATAGGTGGCCCATAGATTAATGGAGTCAACTATTTAAATGTCTATGTAAGGACAAGACCTACAAAAGACTATATGAAAGGGAGTAGACAAAACTGAAATGTTCCGTGTGAATCAATGAAATGGGAAGAGTGGACTTAGTAGAAGACTAACTCCAAATTGTGGAGAAAACCTAGGGCCCTTTTCCTGTTCTCTTTTTCTTTTTCTTTTCTTTCTTTTTACATTAAAATATCTTGGATTTTAATTGATTTACATATTATACTGTGGAAAGATCCATTTACTCAATATTTTAGTGAACTTATTGCTTAAAGGTATTCATTTGTGTTCTATGTAATCAAGGAAAGTTGCTGAAAACCATGAGTATAATTTAATCAGTGCCAAATTTATGGGTCAGTGATTATTATATATGCCAAATGAAGTAACTCAGTGGAATCCAGAAGAACTTAGAAGCTAGAATTCAGGTGCAATTAGTTGAAATCTGAGGCTTTATATTTCCAGGAATAGAGAGACTCAGTTATTTTCAAGCATTGTCCAGGATCATCTGAATTCTGTAGCAATATTCAACTGTAGCTTGGTTTAAATCAAGGTGCTACACATTAGCCAGGAACCCTTCTCAGTCTGACTGCCTAAGAATTGACTCATACAGCAGGAAAACTGACAGTGTCAATTGACTTAGGACCCATCTCTAATGGCTCTGGGAACTCTTCCTTAGATTGAGAAAGAAGTTTTAGAAACAACTCAAGCTGGCTCTATGACCTTTGAAAGCCTCAGCATTTGAGATGGAGTGTTAACAACTGGTAATTCAGATGCATGTAATATTGTAAACTTACTAGAGTTCCCTATTGAAGTACTAGGAAAGGGGCAACCCTGGAAATTGTGGGTATGAAAGAGTTGGAATACTTTATGGAGGGTGGGGGAGATGACAGTGAATGGTCTATGTTTAGAATAGTCCATAGGTCCTGCCTTATTTCATTTGTGACAAACAGTGCTAGAGATAGGACTAGGGCCTCTAAGTAGAATATACCCTACTTTAAGTATTCTCTGAATATATCAGAATGTGCAGTGCCTAAGACAAGAGTGGGAATTTATGAGTTACAAGTGGGAATATGTCCATGAAGTTTTATAGGAATAAGACTCCAAGAAAGAAAAACAAGTGAGGGGTTTAGAAATTATATGAGTAAAAGGAGTTATACCTATTTTCAAAAGCCACAAATGCTTCAGTGTCTATGGGCTAGGCTTGCTAGTTTTTGAAAAGGTATCTTACAGTGTGTAGATAAGATGAGAAGTGTATAAAAATTCTGACACATGAGAAGGTAGAAAAGAACTTGTTCTTTTTTTGATGCATTTTGCAAAGAAGAATATGGAAAGATATTATTAATGAAATTATACTGGATTTAGTGATTACTTGGATCTTAACATTGAAATTCAGCTGAAGAAACTTAATCTGCTGACAGAAATTGAATATTTTACCAAATTCTTCCTGTTAATATATAAACTTGTGAGAATAAGAGGGTGAGCTAACATTATTTTTTAGGAATTAAGACGGACAGCAAGATAGAGAAGGGTTGGAATTGGGAACGTCAGGTGAAATTTGAAAAGTAAAAATAAAGGTAAATATAATTCATATACTTAAGCTGAAACACTTTACAACTCAGATTCCAGGAAATTGGGGTAAGGAAGTCTCCCTAGAGCCTAGATAAACAATTAGGTTGCTCCTTGTACAAATCAAATGCTATTACCTTACAGATATGACCAATCTCCCAACTGAACCATATTGCCACAGAGACTCATGTCTCCAGGGTTGCAGGGACTAAGAGCATAGGAGAGATAGCTAAGGATGCTTCTGGTAATGGAAGAGGTGATGCTCTGCACTAAATGGAACTCTTCAAAAGACAGAAGTGCAGACTCTGGTAAAAACAGAAATGGCTATTGTTCAGTTATTATCTTGGATGTAATATTTTTTATTCAGTATCATGCTGGGAATCTGACTCTATTTGTGCAGAGTCTGGGTCAACTGGGTTAGAGTCAAAAACTCAGCCATACTGAACCCATAGGAAATCATGTTTAATTAACATCATTGCTCCTCTACCTTATAAGAGGGAAAGCTGATGAAAACATGTTGTTCTCCACAAAATACTCTTCTCCAGTGTATAGAGCTCAGAAAAACAAAGAGTATCTTCCATGTAAGGAGGAAAAGAATATGGCAGGGATGTAGGCTATCTTCTTGACCATGTTAAACTTTTATTACATAAATTTAAATCAAGAGCTGTTATATCCATAATCATCAAAATTCTAAAAGCAAGTAATTAGGAACTAGATAGATTCAAGATAGAAAGTGCACTTTGGAGGAAAAGCCAAGAAGTTATCTAGTTATCTGCAGTTTTCTAGGTAATAGGACAAAACTGGGAAGAAATTCTGTGAACAGAAATGGAAACACCTATCTAAGATATTTAAGAAAAAGAAATGATATTGGACAGTCAGTTGAAGAAGGAAAATAGGATAAGCCACACCTAATAATAGGGTCAAAATTCTTATCCTTCAAGACAATAATCTACATGTAAGATGCCTCAAACTAGGTAGTCATTTCAAAGAGGCACAAAAGGAACCAGTTGCTGTATCTCTACAAGAGGTGTACAGAACTCATGGCTCTTAAAGGGGGAAGACGAAAGGCAGTCATGTATGTCAGTAATAATGATAAATGTAAGAAGACTAGACTCTGATGGAAAGACAAAGTGTGTCACATTGCATGCAATTTACAAGAACTAGAAACGAAGAATCAAACTTTTCACAGTTGGCATGTTTACTTATATAACCCCCACCCCTCTACCCTCAAGAAACAACTAATTATTAGAATTTTAAAGAATGTTCTGCAAGTTTTCTGGATATAAAACTGATATGTAAACATTAATTGCATTTTCATATATTTTGCAAAAATAATTAGAATTTAAGAATATATTTTCAATGAAAACAAAATGATAACATGCCTAGAAATAAATCTAATGAAAGGTATGCAATATCTTGGGGTGCCTAGATGGCTCAGTAGGTTAAGTGCCTGACTTGTGATTTTGGCTCAGGTCATCATCTGATAGGTCATGGGATCTGACTCCAAACTCAGTGGGGACTTGTTTGAGATTCTCTCCCTCTGCCCCTCCCTCCACTCATGCTAGCTGTCTCTCTCAAGTCAATAAATGAATCTTTAAAAACGATATGCAATATCTTTATGTAGAAAATATAACAAAATATTAAAAGAAATTAAATAAAACCTACATAAGTAGAGAGATTGACTTTGGTCAAGGATAGAAAAATTCAATGCCATAAAGTAGTCAATTATCCCCAAATTGATGTATAGATTCATTGAATTCTAATCAGAATACAAATGGAATTTTTGTTCATGAAAATTAGCATGCTGATTCTAAAACACATGGAACATCAAAAAGCCATGACTAGTTAAGAAAATCCTAAAGAAAAAAGAAAAATGTGAGAAAACTTACTCTAGATATCAGAATTATTATTAGGTAGATTGGGTCAAGACCTTGATTTTATGGTACAGGAATGGAAAAATGAGATCAATAGAAAGAACAGAGGGCATCAAAACAGAATACCATATACAGAAATTTAAAATATTACCGTATTTTTATGGGAAAGGGTGACTGAAGTGGGGAAAGGATGGAGAATGTAATTAATAGTGCTGAAAAAATAAGTTATCCATATGGAGAAAAAAGGAGGGGGATCTACTTATGAAAAAAGTTAAATGAGACCACACTTCATACCTCATAAAGAAATCAATCCCAGATCAAGTTTCAGGAGTTTAATGTTAAACCCATGAGACCTGTGATAGGTAATTTTATGTGTCAAGTTGACTGATTCATGGATTGGTTGGATATTTGGTCAAATGTTATTCTAGGTGTTTCTGTGCTATTTTTGGATTTGATTAACATTTAAATCAGTTAAATAAAAAAGACTTCCTTCCCCAAGAGTTTGAACTTCATTCAACCAGTTGAAAGTTCAACTAGAATAAAATGTTGACCCTCCACCAAATAAGTAAGAATTCTCCTGTCTGATAGACTTGAAACTGGGACAACAGCTCTTCTCCATTCTACCACAGCCTGCCAGTCTTCAGACCTCAACTGGGATATCAGTTCTACAAATATGGAGTTGCTGGCCACCATATCATGTGAGCCAATTCCTTATTAAAAGTCTCTTTTCATATATACACATCTCCTATTTATTTATTTCTAAGGAAAAACTTGACTAATACAGGACCTTTAACTCCTTCAGTAGATTTAAAACTGTGTCTAATACAGGAAATTGATTTTCTCTTAAGTGTTTGCTATCAAATGTTGTCTTGGCTGCTAAGCATAAATTGTAGTACACAGGGTGTATACATACATAAGAAGTTAGCATTTGTGTGTACATAGTTTACAGAGGCAAGAATCTAATAGCTTTCTAGTATATATTCTTCATGGCATCAGTCTCCAAATAGAACCCTGCTATTCTGTGATCATGAGGGGTTGACTCATGAACTCAGGGAAAAAACATGCCAGTGTTCACATTAAAGGATGTAAGCATACCTACTGGCAAGTACTTATTAAAAAAAAAAATGCCCTGAGCAGTTAATAAATAGGGCAAGATTTGCCATTTCATGTACCACTCCTCCAAAGATTTGGAATTCAAATGTTTGGAGAGAATGTGCATTTTTAATAATAACTTCCAGGTGATTCTGATACACACCAAAGTTTAAGGACAATTGACCTGCTGGGAAAACAAAACTAAACTAAAGTAACCTAAAACCTTCTATAGAGCAACTGATCCAAAAGACACACAAATATGGGGAAGGGGAAGACAGGTAAGTAAATACCCCACAGGGTTACAGTTAAGTGTTTCTAAGTGTTTTTGTGCTACTGTGTGTACTGATACCATATAACAGCTGGTGTAGGCATTAATCATTAACTTAACGCAGATTAAAGTAAGTTAAAAGCTGAGAGGAAGAACCTCAGCATGAACTGATGGTCAGAAAAAAAGGCTAAAGTCTGAGAAAGCATTGCCATATTTTAAAATATGCTTTTCGAATGAAAGGTGTGGACCAAGAAGTGCTAGAACCACTGCATGGGAAAAGCTCTATAAAGTTAATTGGTAACAGGGATGAACAAGATGAATTAAACAAACTTGTTTCTTTCATAGAGGAAAACAACCTACCAAAAATGATAAAAAGTGGCATCTGGAATGAAGCCCCAGATAGAAGAAAAGATAGAGTTCACATTTCAAGATCACTGAAGATGTGACTGCGTGCCACTTCCTTACACACACACCTGTGCCAGCAATGCTGTGCTCCTGCAAGTCATAAAATATGCCATATTTCCTCATACTTTTATGGCAAGCCAGAAAGCCAATGCCTCTTCTTACCAAGAACGAGCCCTTTCATTTTGCTAAATTTTTTTTTTTTTCAAAATTTTGCCTGTGCATCTCTATCTTCAAGAGACTTCTCCATATAGTAGTGTAATTCCCATGCGGTTGCCTTCAAGTGTGTGTATACTTATATTATTATATATTCCCTTTTTGTAATTTTTGTTTTACTAATATAGGTCTCCCTCAAAATTTTTTATGTTATCCTTTTTTATGGTATCTTTTTTATATCATGCATAATTGGTGTATGACATTATATTAGTTTTAGGTGCATAAGAATTTAAGAAATAATGTTTCTTTTCTTTATATCCTTAACCAGTAGAACAGTGGAGGTAACAGAATGTAGTTAGATATATATGTGTATATATATAAATACACACACACAAACACGCAGTATTAGTTTCCTAGGATGGCCATAACAAAAAAAGCACAGACTGGATGGCTTAAGCAACAGAATTTTATTTTCTCACAGTTCTGGAGGCTAGAAGTCCAAGATCAAAGTATTGGCTAGTTTGGTTTCTTCTAAAGCTTCCCTCCTCGGCTTGCAGATAGCCATCTTCTTGCTGTGTTCTCACACGGTTTTTCCTCTGTGGTGAACATCCCTGGTTGTCTCTTTGTGTATCATAATGTCCTCTTATTAAAAGGCTATCAGTCAGATTGAATTAGGTTCCAACATAAAGGTCTCCTTTTAACTGAGGGTTAGGGCTTCAACATATACATTTTGGGAAAAGGTTCAGCTATCTATACATCTACATATCTCTATGTAGCAGATGTATAGATGAATGTCTATGTAGAGATATGTAGATGTATAGATATGATAAATGGATAAACAAATTAGAGAATAAACAATGCATTATATGCCAATGTACTGAACTTGTGACTATGACCATGAGCCAATCATTAACAAAAACTAAAATACAATGGGAATTTTAAAAATTGCCTCTGACACAGAAATGTGCAAATCTTGTTCTATACTCCAAAGGTGGGACAAGGAAAGTTGATTACAACAGCTGTAGAAGGAAGAGCTACAGTCGTTTGCATAGTGCTGCATGTTCTGGCCAGTTCACATTTCCAGCCTCTTTCTTTCCACACCTATATACTATCTTTGCTCCAGCCATACCAAATCTACTCACTCAGGTCTGAGTCCATATTGTCTTTTCTTCTATTTTTGTAGTTGTCATTTCCTTTGTGTTAAGCACTCTTATTTCCAAATGAGGTGAAATTTTACCAATGATTCAGATCTTGTCTTAAATATTCAATATTTACTTTTTCTAGGAAATATTCACTTATTGATCCCCTTCCTCACACACAATCTGGGTTATATGCCAAAATGAATTTTGATCCATAATATAATGTATTACATTATATTATAATTGTCTACTTGTTCATAACCCCCACTTGACTCACAACTCTGGAGGAGAAGTTGCATTTTCCTTGTTCACAAATGGTTTCCCATTATATCATTTCCTAAGATGCATAAAGCATAGCAGTTATTCAACAAATATTTGTTGGACAAATGAATATATATATACATGAAAATGGAAGCATCAACACTAGGAACCAATAGAGGTTCATTGAGAGCAAGCCATGCAGAAGTAACTTCATTCCTGTTTAAAAGGGTTACCAGACCAGTAGAATGTGAACAATGATGTCAGAAGTATATAAGGCAAAATTTCTAATTATCTATATCTGTGTTAAAAGTATAGAAACACTGGATAATAATGCAATTATCTGAATCCATACCATGTTTTTAGAAATCTTTACAAAAAGGAGAAATTCAAGAGGTCATGCCAAATAAGGCAAGCTCTTTGGTGACAAGTCACAGAGTTTCCTTCATTAGTTCCGTCTTGCTGAATTATTTTACCAGCTAAACCTCATTGGCTCATTAGATTAGAATGGCTAATCTATCAGATGATAGTTTCAGTATTAATAATAGTTTCAGGAGACTTAAATTGTCATAGTTTGAGAAATAAAGTTGAATTTTAAGATTGAAATGCTAAGGGCTGAATTCAGTTATATGCATTAGTTATATAAACAAAGTATGAAAAATACTTATTTGTCTGGAAATTCAACTTAAGAAAGCAATAGAATACAGCTGCACATCATACTCTAATCTAAACATAGAATTAAATTCACTTTAGAGACTATTAATAATAATAGCTTATGGTTTTTAAATATATTTGTATCAGTACTGTGCTAGATATTCTATATACATTATGTGATTTAATTTATCCAATAACCCTAAAATGCATGTTCTATAATTATCTCCACTTTAGCACTGAGAAAGCTGTGGTTTCATGTCTAATTTACTCATTCAAACTCACACAGGTAATATGTTGTAGAAAGAATTTTCAATCTATGTCTTCACGTTTCCTAACTTCAAAATTTTAAATGCAATTTAAATTACAATTAAAAAATGGAGCTAAACAGCTGGGCATGCTGTTCTATCTAAGGCAACTTTCTATTGTAAGCACCTTTAACTGTTCTCACTTGGAATTTGGGGTGCTATAATTTGAAGAAGCATGTTTATATCATTCCTCATTTCACAAGTTATTTCTGGAATATTTTAGCACCTTTAGAAATATTGTCTTCATTTTCAGAATGTCTTTTTTGAAAGACAGAGAGGTAGGGGTGGGGGCTCACACAGGGCATCCAAATTTTGAATGCCACAAGTGATGCCTGGTTTTTGTTTTCTAAAGCAGACTAAAAGATCCTCATTCAGCTGCCTTCTTTTTGTTCACTTTCATTTTGTTTTTCTTTTATCTAAAGCAGTTAACCAGCTGCACCCTCCTTGAGCCTGGAAGACACATTGTCATATATGACAACATTTCTAACATATGTTTTTAAGAATAAATTATTCCAGTTTTAAGAATAATGGCTTTAATTGATTTATAATTATATAAAATTTGAATAAATATTTTCTATTGCTTCTGTATGTCATGATTCATCTTTTTAATTCAATTCTTATATTTAAATTCTAGTATTTTATCAAAGCAGGAATTTTTCTGATCCAATTTCTCAAATCCAATGAAACTAAAAACAGTATAAAATCCTAAATAAGAATAAATATCTGACTAAAGTCAATTCAATAATTAACCTTTTTACTCTATTAATAATACACCTTAAAGCCAAATTGTATAACCTTCTATTATCTCCAAGTTTCCTCTAATACACGATTTTCCCCAGTCCACCATGGTCCTAGAACTGTATACATTGGCTAAAAACACCAGAAGCCATCTTCCTTCTCGTTTCTTCTCCTTCTTCTTCTTCTTCTTCTTCTTCTTCTTCTTCTTCTTCTTCTTCT